>NW_022437014.1:4141507-4193410 GCF_009761245.1 Sapajus apella | reverse complement strand
ACACATGACTTAGGTGTCTTACTATAAAATCAAATTTTACAGTGTACACCCTTGAGGAATCACCTCTCTCCCCCAAGAACCCATTCATCTAAGTTTCCTAAGCCCATTTAGCCCCCATTTATAAACCTATGACCAGGGACGATGTCTTCTCTGTATTCTTAGTGATGAGCAGGGTGTCTAGTATATAATAGGGGCACACTTTGTCTTAGAATAATTAAAGGTAATGGAATCAAACTGATGTAAAGTCTATGCTTTTGAAGAGAACTTCTAAGTTGTAAAAGATGCACTAAGCTTTTTTTTTTTTTTTTTTTTTTTTTTTTTTTTTTTGCGATAGAGCCTCACTCTGTTGCCCAGGCTGTAGTACAGTGGTGTGATCCAGGCTAACTGCAACCTCTGCCTCCCAGGTTCAAGTGATTCTCATGCCTCAGCCCCCCAGGTAGCTGGGATTACAGGCACGCACCACCACCCCCAGCTAATTTTTATGTTTTTAGTAGAGATAGGGTTTTGCTATGTTGGTCAGACTGGTCTCAAACTCCTGGCCTCAAGTGATCTACCCACCTTGGCCTCCCGAAGTACTGGGATTATAAGTGTGAGCCACTGTGCTTGGCCACCAAGCTTAATTATATATATTTTTTCATGTGTGTGAGCTAGGTATAAGGCAGCATGCTAAGCATTTTGGATGATAAAGAGATGTCCTAGAGAGAATTAATTCCTGTTGCCAAGGAAGGAACTATAATCCCATGAAAACTACATGCCCGCCTTGATCCCATGCCCCCCGAAACTCCTACCCTAGTACTTCAGTCCTAGTCTGATTTCCCCCACCTTGGACTCGCCCTTTATTTCTGTTCTCTGCATTCTGTACCCAGGACTTGATGCAATCAACCCTTGTTGAGATGACCATGTTGTGAATTCAGCAGTCATGTTGTAGTCCTCTGAACCTTCATTTTGTCTCTGGGAACATTTGACACATGGAGCCATGTCCTCATTTTCCACTCTGCTCCCTTCTACTTCCTGGCTGCACCTTCTTGGTTTTTTTGTTTGTTTGTTTGTTTGTTGGCCAACATTCCCTTTCCTTCCCAAATTTAAGCACTGACTTTTACTTGGGCTCTATCTTGGGCTCCCTTTCCTCACGTTGCTTTTCTAGTAATGTTAATCATGGGAAGTACATCGGAAGCACCTGGGGAATTCTATATCTATATTGAAAGCTACACACATCCAGACCCTAGAAATTCTGGTTTATTGGGCCTCTGGTGTTTGTATTTTGAGAACACATTTCACGAGTATTTCTTAGTACATCCCTTGTTAACAACCATGACACATGCACGCTTCTTCTCTCTCTTTTCCTCCCTCTCGCTAGGTGATCTTATCCTCTCCTAAGGCTTCCATACACTGATGACTTCTGCATCTACATTTCCATCCCAGAACTTGCCTTTAATACAGATCACTGTATACAACTGCATTTTGGGGGAGCTCAGAGGCTTCTCATAAAATTCAGTGTATCCTGAATGGAAATCCTTACTTATTTCACCAAATCTGCGTTTCCTCATGTCTTTTCCATTCCAGTAAATGACATTGTCACTTGTACATCCAGAAAACAAGACGTTCTCCTTAATTCCTTCTCCTTCATCCCCCACACTCAACGAAGCACAAGTCTTGCCAAGCCTGCGTTCTATATGCAATTGCTGATAAGGAACCATGTTTTTACAACAACAAAAAGACAATTTCAGATGATTCCACCTGCTACCGATCAACTCCGTTTTCTTTTGCCTATTCCAGCAGTGACATCTTGGTTCAAACACTCCTTCTTGCGATGGCTGAGATGCCTTTTGTACTGGTCTCTGTATCTGCTCTTGGCCCCCTTCTTCCATTATTTACACTGTCATCACAGTTATTTCTTAAAACATGCAGACCTAATTACATCATCCTTTTACTTATAACCATTCAGGAGACTTTCAGGGAACTTAGAATAGTCTAAAATTCTTAAATGGCTTGAAAGCTCCTATATCATCTGGTCCATTTCTTTCCTCTGATGCTTTATTGTAAACACTATTTTTTTCTTCCACTTTCTTCTATGGCCAAATCTCACTGGGCTTCTTCAGGGTTCTTCTGTTTTCAGAGACTTTGTACATGTAATATCCTTGGCCTGGTACACCCTTGATGAAATTTTTGTGTGGGATACCTCTTGCAAATCGCTTTCATCTCAGCCTAAGCATCACTTTTTCTGGGACACTTGCCTGATGCTCCCTTATTGTGGTTGAAGGCTGCTATTATGTAGCCTGAAACTGTAGTCCTAATTGCCATTGTTGTTCATTATGTAAATAATTCATTATTATTCTGCAATTATTTATGCAATAACTGTTTCTCTGTGAGACGAAACCTCCATGAAAGCAGGGACTATATTCATCTTATTTTCCCGTGTACTTCCAACTTTTAGCATGATGCCTTAAATTTGGTAAGCTTTCAATGCACGTATGTTGAATGCATAAATAAGATGAGAGTTAAAAAACAAATATCAGAAAGTATTTTGAAACATCATAAATGGAAGCATGAACAAAGCAAGTGGATGTTGGAAGAAAAAGAGAGAGAGTTATTATTCTGTTTTTTTGTTTTGTTTTTACAGACAGGGACAAGCTCCTCTGTCACCCAGGCTGGAATGCAGTGGCATGATCGTAGCTCACTACAGCCTTGAACTCCTGGGCTCAAGTGATTCTCCTCCTTCTACTTCCCACGTGGCTAGGACTACACGTGTATACCACCATGCCAGGCTAATTTATTTTTATTAAATTAAATTGTTATTTTTGAGACAGAGTCTCACTGTTTCACCCAGGCTGGAGTGCAGTGGCACTGTCATGGCTCACTGCAGCTTTGACCTCCTACTTAGCCTCCCTGGTAGCTGGGACTATAGGCACATACCACTATGCTTGGCTAATTTTTTATATTTTTGTAGAGATAAGGTTTTGCCATGTTGCCCAAGCTAGTCTTGAACTCCTGGGCTCAAGTGATCCTCCCACTTCAGCCTCCCAAATGATGAGATCACAGATGTGAGTTGCTGTGCTGCCTAGTGTGTGTGTGTGTGTTTGTGTGTGTGTGTGTGTGTGTGTGTGTGTGTGTAGTCAGGGTCTTTAGGCTGGTCTTAAATTTCTGGCCTCAAGCAGTCCTCCTGCCTTGGCCTCCCAAAGTGCTGGAGTTATAGGCATGAGCCACTGTGCTGGGTCCTGGATTTTTAACAGGCAGTTTTACACAGAAAGCGATATTTGTGTTGGCACTTCACAGATGGTGTTCTTTTCCATGGATTGGAAGTGGCATCCTAGGCAGTGGGAAAAACAGGAGCAAAGGCATAAAGGTAGACAAAATAGAGTAAGCTTGAGGAATAACAAATGATCCAGTAGGCTTGAGGGTAAGGCGTTTACTGGGGAGGTCGTATGCATTGCTGAGAAATAGGGGAAGGAAGAGCAGAGGAGGGAGAAGCTACAGAATTTGAACTTGAAATTTCCAGCCATGATCCACGCAGTGTTCTGATAACTGATCTGACCTTGCTGTGCAGTGAAAGCTTTGGTCACAAAAACTAGCTAGGAAGATTACAGTAAACTTTGGGAATGATAATGAGAGCCAGAACTTGGGTTGTTGCAATGGGAATGCAAGAAAATATGGACTTGAGGTGAAGATTACAGAAGTAGCATTTCTAAAAGCTTGATGACTGATTCCAGAACAGCAACAGAAAGAGACCAGACCAAGATGACTCTTACCTGGGTCCAAGCACTAAAAGAAACACGATGCCTTGGCAAAGAATTTCAGAATAGCCACCATTAGAATTTAAGGGACAATTAATGATTCCATCAAGTGTCCATCCTGCAAAAGCCACAAGAGTTCATTCATTAGGAAACACATTCACTCAGATTCCTTCCTTTCAGTCCAGAGAGTCCATTCTGCTGGCACCTTCCTGTGAGTAAGTAGCTGAGGTGATTTGTAAGCTAAGCTGAATTTTAGACTGGTGATTTTAAATTGTAGGGTTTTTTTTTTTTAATTGCATGAAATTTTTAAAAATTCTTTCCTTTCCCAGGCAGTTCTTATGGTTCAGTCTGCTTCACAGGTATGCCTCAGGCTTCCAAATGACTATTTCACATTTGGTATGTAAACTGGTGATTCAGTATGTTGCTTTAGAACCAGATATATGTGGTTTTGCTTCACTTGAGGAATTCAGTAAAGAACATACTTCATGTCAGCAGAAACCCTTGTAAATCTACATAGAGAGGAACATAAGTAAGACCTCCTTTATAATCACATGGCTGCATGGAATTTGTTTCCTTTTCTTTATGGAGAAGCTCTGGAGTTTTCTCTAAGACCTCAGAAAAAAAGCTTATTTGTGCCTGTGAACTGATTTTGAGAAGGAACACCATTGTCATCTTTTTCTTGATTTTGCTCTTCAAGATTAGAAAATAATTGAAAAAGAAAGTAAAATTCTAGGGGTTGCTTTTGCACTTTGTATGTAAGACATATGCATTTTCCCTCTAGAGGAGTACTCTGGGGAAGCTGGCTAGAAAAAACAAATAAGACACATGGCCTTACACAGTTTCTCCCACCCAATGGCTGAGCTTCTGTATCTGACTTAATGTATATAAGCTATGTGTCCTGAGATAGAAAGTCTTCCAGAGCACAAAAATATGGATAGAAGAGTTAGGGAAGATATATAGATAGATAGATATGTATGTATGTATGTATGTATGTGTCTGTCTGTCTAGATACATATCTATATATGTACATATATATAATTGTGAAATAACATTTATGAAATTTCAATTATAATTTCAGCTTGGATAAAGATTAAACTTTGAAAAATTTCTACAAATAGCATCTCCTGGTTGTTTAGATTTTGGCTCAGAGAAATTGGGGTTGTTGAGATTAAGGGAAAGGAGATAAATATTAAGGGAAAGTTTTCAGATGAAATGGTCTCTGTTGAAGCCACCTGCCCAGTTTGCCATAATGGACTCAGTGGCCTGGCAGAACCTTTGTTTGAACACTTTGGCTGGATTGATGGCCTTGTATGGCTTTTGTGGTATGGAAAAAACACATAATTTATATTTTTCTGAGTAGAGTGCTGTAGGTTTCTATAAAGAGTCCTTGGCATTCTGTTGTCTCATGGTCTCTACAAGTGGACCTGGGGAAATTGTTGGACATACAATGATGTTTGAAACAAATTTAGAACTTTTAATTTTCACTTTGTGTATGCTACATTATAAAATTTTCCTAAGAAAATGATATATTATTGATCTAAATTTATACTTCAAATGAAAAGCATTTAATAGTGTCCTGGGGCATATAGTTAGTATTTTCTTAGTCTTTAAAAACATGTTCTTGTTTTATTTCTGACTTGAATAACACCATTCCTTGTGGGTACATGTATGTGTGCTTGTGCACACCCTTATCTCTGAAATTTGTTGTATTTTACATGGTTTTATAAGACTTTTGAGACTACTCATCATGCCTAGTGGTCAGTGCATGGGGATTCCGTATCCCAGAGCACACGGGTCTTGGAACTCAGGTTGCCACCCGTGGGTTAAGAGTAGCCTGGTGTTGGCCGGGCGCGGTGGCTCAAGCCTGTAATCCCAGCACTTTGGGAGGCCGAGGCGGGTGGATCACGAGGTCAAGAGATCGAGACCATCCTGGTCAATATGGTGAAACCCCGTCTCTACTAAAAATACAAAAAAAATTGGCTGGGCATGGTGGCACATGCCTGTAATCCCAGCTACCCAGGAGGCTGAGGCAGGAGAATTGCCTGAACCCAGGAGACGGAGGTTGCGGTGAGCCGAGATCGCGCCATTGCACTCCAGCCTGGGTAACAAGAGAGAAAACTCCGTCTCAAAAAAAAAAAAAAAAAAGAGTAGCCTGGTGTTCCACTCCCCATGGCCAGGTATTTTAGTATGTCTTTTGGTGAGGACAACTAGAAAACCTTGCCCATTTAATTTATAGGTGACACTTTCTTGGAAGGAAAAACTAAAAGTGAACATAGGAGATCAGAATTCGACTTCAGAGTCATTTTGATAGGAGCTGCAGCATTAGCAGAGCAAAACTTTGTTCTATGGCAAATGCATCCCCAGGTTCGCAGAGCATTCCCTCTGTTTCCTGCTTTAACTCAAACCTGGCTGCACCCCAGGCTTCCTTCTGCTGGGGGCCTCTCCAGTGCAGGCTGCTTGCCCAGGTTTCTGTTCACTCCCCACTTGTCCTTACACACTTATGAAAAGTCCCGTTCCTCTGAGGTCATCTCTACCCATCACTGTTTTGTACTGACCTCTGTCTCCTGATCGCTCTTCTCTCCCTTTCTACTGACCATTGATGGCTTTGGCATGCTCCTTTTTCATCCTTTCAACAAATATTTGTTCTTCTCCTTTTTTCCTATCATGATTAAAAAGATAGGCCAGGCGCAGTGGCTCACGCCTGTAACCCCAGCTACTCCGCAGGCTGAGGTACAAGAATCACTTAAACTTGTGAGGCGGAGATTACAGTGAGCCAAGATTGGGTGACAAAGTGAGACCCTGTCTCAAAAAAAATAAAAAAAAGGAAAACATATTCTTCCTTGTACGTAAGGTCAATCCCTACTCCTGGGCTCTGGATCCTATCCCCTCTGGTCTCCTTCTAGTCCACTGATTTTATCTACTTAACATCTCTTAGATTCGTTTTTCCAGCTCCACCCTCACGGCTTCCTTCTTAGTTCAACTCAACATAACCCTTCACAATCGCTCTGCTCCCCTAATCCATCTCCCTGCACATGATATTACCTTTATCCAGACTGTCTTTCCTCATGACGTCAGAATGAGTTTTCCCAAATGTAAACCTGAGCATTTCACATAACGGCCTCTTTTCCTCCCATCCCAGGCCCTCCTTAATTGTTTGAATAAGGTCCAGACTCCCCAGCACAGCATTCAGGGCTCTTAATTGGCTGGCCTTTGCTTAGCTCTGGACAGAGATAACAATCACCTCTTAGCAATTTAAATAGTGATATGGATCAATAAAGTCTCTTATGATAAAAAGTATTTTTTTCAAAAGACACTTTATAGTATATGCATAGCCTAACTTCAAAGCATCAAGAGAGAACTTTGGAACTTATGTCATCTTATCTTTATGGGCTAAAACTGTTTCTGACATTTGCAGAATCTTTAAAATCATACACCATAAGTATAGATGCCTATGGATGCACATTTGGACACTTTCTTTTGTATGGAAGATGTGATTCATAGGAGAGATTGGTAATTTAGAAGCCATGACTTCTAATTATGGGAAGCTTCCTGTGCAAGGCATGTGTTTAGCCTTTGCCTATTTCCTACGTGGTATGATGGTGACAAATCTATACCACCCCTGAGAGTGTTTGTGAAACATAACTAATGAAAATATTGGGCTATGTTATAGGATATTAAGATGCCTTGCAATAATATTTCCTGTTAATAATTTATGATGACTTACGAGTCCTTTGGAACTGTTTTTAATTGCTGAGGTTAGCTCTTATGTAATTTAAGAAAGAATAATCAGATACATGGTGGTCAGATTTCCTGCTTCTCAGTTTTTGTAATTCAATATATAATGCCAAAATAAAGCCGTGAAATTGAAAAGAACATCAGCTAATATTTAGTATTTATGAATATCATTTTGCCTTCACAACTCTTTCCAAACCTCAAATAATTAATTTATGCACATCTCAGAAGAAGGTGATGATTATCTGTTTTATAGGTGGGAAGAAACTGAAGTTGGTTGTTAAATGCCTTGCCCAGAGCCATAGAGGAGGGGGATGTTTTATGCCTGGCCTGGAACCTAGGCACTTCTGATGTCTAATTCAGCTGCATCACACTTTCTTTGAATAGTATTTAGTATCTCGGCTCCCCTAAGCAGTAACCTTGATTGTAGATTGAATGGATTTTTGTCATTTGATCTTTAATGGCTAGAAAGTTGAAGCTGATGTGTTTAACGTGTTTTGTGATTCATGTGGCCTTCATGGGTCCCCTTCCAAAAAGCTCAGTTTATGGAAGCTTATTTTTTAGAGACAATTTTTAGGGAGAACAAAAGCGGATAGGGGAAGATGTAAAAACATGACATGACAGAAATTCTTTTGCTCCTCTGTTTGGGTGACTGATAACTGATGGCCCATGTGGCTCCCAATATGAGACTTAAGGATTTAATGCGACATGTTGAGAGTGTACTTGCCCTACCTAGTACACCAGGATTTTTCTAAGCTTCTAGGGAGCAGAGATGATGGTGTAATTCCTTTGTACCTGCAAATTGAGGATGACAGGTTAGACAGGTTGTTCACAATGCTCTTTGAAAAGGGAATGCCAGAGGTCTTAGATTGCTTGCATTCCTCAATTTACATAACAGATATATTCCTCTAAAGTTTATGTAAATGCAGTTATATTTTTAAAGCATCAGGACACTTTGCTTTTTAAAAGATCCTTGTTTGAATCCATTTGAAAGTGAACTAAACTATTGTGATATAGACAGTCACTTCTCAATTAATCTATTGTGCAGATTTAGCTTTTCAAATAATGAATTTTTAAAAACAGAGCCTTTCTGTGAACTTGTCACAAAATGCAGCAATACTACTGATACACAATAGAAGGTAAGAGGGTCTGGGAAGAACATGATCTTTAGAGACAGAGCTCTCTGGATTGCAATCGAAATTCTATGAATTAATACTGTGTAACCATGAGCGAGTTTTCTTTGGTTCATCGTACAAAAAAATTGCAATACCTTTATACTGGGAGTTTAAATTTGACCAAGTCATAGGCAGACTCAAGGCAATTCTAAGGCAGTTAATGTAGATTTCTCTGTTTTTTAATAGTTGCATGGTATTTCATGCATAGATTTATCATAACTTATTTATTCATTCTTTTATTAATGGTGCTTTTTTTTCTACTAAAAAATGTTCTGCAAAGAATATTTTTATAATACATGTTGATGTATTGCTGTTATATATCTAGGTCAGATTTCTAAAAGCGACATTGCTAGGTATGTGTCCTTTTAATTTCGTAGATTCTGCAATTATACTCCCAATTGGCTGTACTATTTTGTGTTCTCATGAACAGTTTGAGTGTTCACATGCTGACACTATTGCTAAGTATTGCCAAACTTTCTCATATATCTAATCTGTTGGATGGCAAAAGTGTCTCTCTGTTGTTTTTATTTGTATTTATTTAATTGTGAATGAGCTTAGTAAACAGATTTTACATGAGTGTTAGGTCAAACAATTTTGTTTCTGGCCAATTGGAGAGAAATGAAAATCAGGCATGCAACTTAATCCAACTCTGGGGATAAGGACTTCCTTAATATTTTTTGTTTGTTATAATTGTTACAGTAACTTGCAGGAGGGTAGATGGATCTATTTAATCCCAACATTTTTGGAAACTAAAAAACAAGTGCAAGAAATTTTTATATCGTCTTCAACTTCATTAAGCCTTCTGATTATTAGATAAGCATTTTGTTTGTTTGTTTGTTCTGGGAACTGGAAATGACAGGAAAGCTTTTAAACAAAACCTCGAAAAATTTAACTTCAAGGAATTCGAGACTAAGATTTTAGAAGAAGAATGATTATTATTTAATTGAAAATAATTTTTTACCCTTGAGCTCTGACTTTCAGCTGGAGACTCTTTAGTTGCCATGACATTTTGATTGTTGTAAGTGATAGTAGTTATGAGTTTAATCACTTGAATTCTTGGTTTGAACAGCCCACAGAAATTTGAAGAAAATGACCCTTTAAGTGTGTTACTGTTGAAAAAGAATAATCTCTGTGCAAATATTAAGTCTGATAATAAGCCTGTCTTACAGGCTTTCATTGTAATTTGTTCATTGGTTCTCTCTCTCACTCTCTCCTCCTTTCCCACATCCCTTCCTTCCTCTTTCCATCAGTCAAATTCTACTTCTTCCTTAGCATTGTAAGAAGCTTTTTTCAAACCTTACCTTATATTAGTCAAAAAAGAGAGGAGAGAGAGAGAAAAAAAAAAAAAACAGAACATAAAAGCAACCTCTTTTTAACTTACAAAAATACAAAAATTGATTGCAATTAAAAAAACCCCTCAGATTTCTTTTTGCTGTTAGCACCTCAAGACTGTAGTGTACTTTGTCAATCACGTATTGCTATTTGGAAAACTGTGACAGTGGGATTCAACAAAAATATAAATAAGCATAAAATTTATGTCACTTGATAGAACCAAAACCTTGTTGCAAAGAATCACACAGGTAGTGTCTTTCTGTTAACTAAGGGGTTGAAGTACTCTAACTGGCATCTCAAATCCTGTTCTGAAGGAGGGTTCATAATCAGAACAAGAAGATATAGTACAGAAAAATAAGACAATGAAGTTAGTTCTATCCTATCACTTAGGTCATTTTAATTAGCATAATTGGGTGGGGAGGGGAAAATGATGGAGGACAGATGTAGAACAATGGAAAAGGATAAGAGGTGGGTGAAGGAAAGGTTTTGTGATATTAGGTTAGGTAAATAGTTATTAGATACGACATCAAAGTCTATAACAGAAAAATTTTGACAATGTGAACTTTATTCAAAATTTCTGATCTTTGTGCTTATTTCTCTGGTGCGCTGTGTGGGATGGTCTGGCTATGAAAAATGCTGGTGGACAAGAGGACTTTTTGGAGCAGGGGTGGCCAACTTTTAATCTTATGTCGTTTGCAAATCTGCAACTTAAATCATCTTTATTCTATCAAAACTTGAGTACAACCTGCTTATACACATACTTCATGTGAGTGAGTTTTGTTGTTAAGTTATTATTCTTTTGTTGGAAATCGTGGGTCGATGTGTTACAGAAGAGAGACAGCACACATAAGCCAGCTAAGTGATTCATAGATGAAACCACTTTCTGCAATAATCTGAAAGTTGTAGAAATCTGTAGGTGAGGGGGCGCTGTGGTTTGAATGTTTGTGTCCCCTCCAAAACTCATGTTGAAATTTAATCCTCAATGCAGCAGTATCAAGAGGTGGCGCCTTTAGGAAAAAATTAAGTAGAGCCTCCATGAGTGGGAGTAGTGATCTTATAAAGGGTCTGGAGGGGACCAGCTAGGTACCTATTTTCCCTCCTTCCTTTTCACCAAGTGGGGACACCTAGATGGTACCATCTATAAGGAATGAATCTTCCCCTAGATACCAAGTCTGCTGGCACCTTGATCTTGGACATCCCAGCCTCTGAAACTGTGAGGAATAAACAGTTGTTTATAAATTATCCAGATTCTGGTATTTTGTTCTGTTTACAGCACAAACAGATTAAGACAGGGGGAAAGAGAACCAAAGGATTTTCCACAAAATGTGGATGATATGTTCCAGCCAATCCTATCTAGACTTTGAAAGTCATATCTATACACAGACAGATACCTGAGTTGCACCTTGCAGTTGAGAGGTGGTCCTCATATAGAAAAGAGAATGAACTTCTCTGCAAAAGAGAATGACCAGGAGGACTTTCCCTCATTCTGGCCCATGAAAGCAGATACAACTTTGAAGGATCCATTGGGGATATTGTATCAAGATTTAATTTGTGTATGCATTGGGAATATAATTAGTTAAGTGAGCAAAAACTGTTTGTTAAATAATGTTCCTTGAGGTAATTCAGGTTTTTATGTGAACATAAATTTCTATTTCTCTAGGATAAATTGCCCCCAAATGTGATTGCTGAGCTATGATACTTGCTTTTTTTTTTTTTTTTTTTTTTTTTTTTTTAAAGAAACTGCCAAACTGGCCCTTCACCAAGATAATGGTGAGGGCAAAGGAGGGAGCCTCTGCCTCTCTCAAAGCCAAAATGAAAGCAAAGGCTGTGAAGGCCAAGGAGGCAAGGCTGAGGTATCTACAGCTACACACACACACACCCCTACATGCCACTCACTTTCCAGCTGCCTGAGATGCTGTGGCTCCCAGGGGAGCCCAGGTTTCCATGGAAGACTGCTCTGAGGAGCTTGACCACTCTGCCATCATCAAGTTCCCCTGACTACTAAGTTGTCCATGAAGAAGACAGAAGATGGCAACACACTTGTGTTCATTGTGAATGTCAGGGCTAATCAGCACCGGATCAAGCAGGCTGTGAAGAAGCTCTATGACCTTAATGTGGCCGAGCTCCACACCTCTTTCAGGCCTGATAGAGAGAAGGTGTATGCCTGATTGTCTACTGACTATGATTCTTTGCATATTACCAACAAAATTGGAATCATTTAAACTGAATCTAGTTGGATAATTTTAGATGTACATTTTTTTTGCCATGAAAAAAAAAAGGAAAATGCCAAACTGTTTTCCAGTACCATTTTACATTCCCATTGGCAATGTGTGAGGGATCCAGTTTCTCTGTGTTCTCACCAGCATTCGATGTTGTCACTATTTCTTAATTTAGCCATTCTGATAGGTGTGTAGTGTGTGGTTTTAATTTACATGTTCCAAATGGATAATAATGTTGACTGTCTTTTCACATGCTTATTTACCATCTGCATATTCTCTTTGGTGAAATCTCTTCATGTTGTTTTCTCATTTTCTAATTGATTTTTTTTCTTACTGTTGAGTTTTGAAAGTAAAAAAAAAAAAAAGATTCTTGGTACTAGTCCTTTGTAGAATACATGGTTTGCAAATATTTACTCTCAATCTGTAGATTTCCTTTTCATCCTCTTAAAAGAGTTTTTTGCATACCAAAAGTTTTTAATTTGGATGAAGTCTAGTTTATCAATTTTTTTTTCTTTTGCTGTCAAGTCTGACAACTCTTTACCTAGTTTAGGTTCCCAAAGAGTTTTATTTATGTTTTCCCCTAAAATTTTATAGTTTTAAGTTTTACATTGGAGTTTATAATTCATTTTGAGTTCATTTTTATAAGGTATAAGAGTAATGTTCAATTTCTTTTCCTATGGATATCAAATTGTTCTAATGTCATTTGTTTAAAAATGACATTAGAACAATGCCAGTTGATTTTTGACACCTGTGTAAAGTCCATTCAATGGAGAAAGGATGATCTTTTCAACAAAAGACGCTGAAACAATTAGATATCCATATGCAAAAATGTGACTCTCAACCGATACCTCACACCTTGCACAGAAATGTCGCTCAAATGAACTGTAGATCTAAATGTGAAACTGAAAACTTTAAAACTTCTGGAAGAAACACAGAAAAAAATTTTTGTGCTATTGGATTAGGCAAATAGTTCTTAGATACGACACCAAAATCCACAAGAGAAGAGTGCTGGTAAAGTGAACTTAATTCAAAATTTCTGATCTTTGAAATTGTTATGAGAATAAAAAGACAGGCCATACATGGAAAATGTATTAAGCACATATCTGACAAAATGCTTGTATCTAGCTTATATAAATAAAATTCACGAGCCAATTTTAAATATACAAACAACTCAATAAGAAAATAGGCGGCTGGGCGTAGTGCCTCATGCCTGTAATCCCAGCACTTTGGGAGGCTGAGGCAGGCAGATCATAAGGTCAAGAAATCAAGACCATCCTGGCCAACATGGTGAAACCCTGTCTCTACTAAAAATAAAAAAATTAGCTGGTCATGGTGGCATGGGCCTGTAGTCCCAGCTACCTGGGAGGCTGAGGCAGAAGTATCACTTGAACCCGGGAGGTGGAGGTTGCAGTGAGCTGAGATTGTGCCACTGCACTGCAGCCTGGCAACAGAGCAAGACTCTGTCTCAAAAAAAAAAAAAAAGAAAAGAAAATAGGCAAAGGATTTCAGCAGAAACTTCATTAAATAAGAAATTCAGGTGAAAATAAGCACATAAAATGTGGTGAAATTATTTGTCACTATGGAAATGCATATAAAACGACAATGAGATACCACTACATATGTATTGGAATGGCTGAAACAAAAACAGCAACTTTGACAGCTGAGAACACCAAGTGCTGGCAAGGATGTGGAGCAACTGAAAGTCTTACACTGCTAATGGGAATGCAAATCTCTGCAGCCCATTTAGGAAACATTTACTAGTTTTTAAAAACAAAGTGAAAAGATACTTACTATATAACCTAGAAATCTCCCCCCTGGATATTTATCCAAGAAAAATGAGAATATCTTATTCTGTATGTAAATGTTCATAGTTGCCTTATTACTAATTACCCAAACCTGGAAACAATCCAAATTTCCTTTAATTAGTAAATAAATAAACTGTGGTACAGCCTTATAATAGATTGCTATTCAGCAATAAAACTAATAATATATGCAACAACAGATATATCTCAAATGCATATGCTAAGTGAAAGAAGCCAGACTCAACGGGCTACAAACTATGTGATTTCATTTATATGACATCCTTGAAAGGCAAAATTATAGGAACACAAAACAGAGCAGTGATTGAGAGGGGTTGGGCATGAAAAGAAGTGTTAATTACAAGGGGGTGGCAGGAGGAAATTTTTTTTGATAATGGAACTTTTTGTATGTTGATTGTAGTAGTAGTAATGTGAGTGACTATCAAAATGCATAGAACTGACATCAATAAAAAGGGAATTTGACAATATGTTTTAAAAAATGAGGGAATAACATATTTGTAGGCCAGGCATGGTGGCTCACACCTATAATCCCAGTACTTGGGAAGGCCAAGGCAGATGGATTGCTTGAGCCGAGGAGTTTGAGACCAGCTGAGGAGTTTGAACATAGTAAAACCCCTTCTCTACAAAAAATACAAAATTCAGTTGGACATGGTGGCATGCACCTGTGGTCCCAGCTACTTAGAAAGGGGTGAGGGGCTGGTCGACAGAGCAAGACCCTTTCCTTTAAAAAAAATTATATAGAGAAATATACACCACAATCTTAATAATAATCTCTTGAGTGGTAGGCTATTGCATAATTTCAATTTTTCTTTTTCCCTACATGTACCTTGCCATTTCCCATAATAAAATAAATATTTGCAAAATCAAAATGAGAAAAATTAATATATGCTCACTGTGTAATATTTGGAAAAGCTAGAAAAGTAGAACGTAAGAAAAGAAAATTATGGTAGCCTGATCCAGTTTTGGGAACTACATTGTTGTTCGTTTCATGCCAGACTTTGCTTTCTATATATGTCTACACATTTTCCCAAATGACTGAGAGTTATTTTTGTCATTCTATAAAGCTGTATGTATTATCTTAACATTCATGAGCCTACATACTTACCCGAAGAAATAGATCTCTGTTGTTTGCTGTGCTAGAGGCCTCAAGTGTGTGCTTCTGGGCCTGAGGCCTGCAAAGGCAGCCTTTTCCCCTTGGGGATGCAGATGTGATGCCATTTGATTGATGGCTTCAGTACAGAGCTAGCTACTATGTGAGTGGGCATTTGCCAGGCAAGAACTGAATGAATGCAAGTAGGCAGGTGACATATTTCCAAGAGGTTTATTTTCAACATAGGAGGTACCAGTCCCTTACTTAACGCAGTCTTCTAATAATTAGTATGTCTATAATTGTTCCCAAATCCATTATCATTTTTGGTTCCCTTTCACATGTACAGTTCCTTCATTGTTTTTTCTTTGACCTCAGGTTCAAATAGAGCATTCTTTTTATTTAAAAAAATTTTAATTTCATTTTGAAACACCATCTTGCTTTGTTACCCAGGCTAGAGTGCAGTGGTGGAATCCTGGCTCACTGTAGCCTTGACCTCCTGGCCTCAAGCAGTCCTCCCACTTCAGCGTCCTGAGTAGCTGAGACCCCAGTGGTACGCACCATGCCTGACTAATTTTTATTGTTTTGTGTAAAGACAGGGTCTTTTTATGTTGCCCAAGCTGATCCTAAACTCCGGGGCTCAAGCCATCCTCTTGCCTTAGCCTCCCAAAGTGCACTGGGATCACAGGTGTTAGCCACTGTGCCTGGTCCAGTCTCACATTCTGGAAGCTCTGATATGGTTTGGCCATGCCTCCACCCAAATCTCTTCTTGTGGTTCCCATAGTCCCCACATGTTGTGGGAGGGACCTTGTGGGAGGTGACTAGATTTGGGGGGAAGTTCCCTCGTGCTATTCTTGTGATAGTAAATGAGTTCTCGCAAGATCTGATGGTTTTATAAGGGGTTTTCCTGTCCTTGTGCTGTATTTCTCTCTCCTGCCACCATGTGAGGAAGGATGTGTTTGCTTCCCCTTCTGCCATGATTGTAAGTTTCCTGAGGCCTCCCCAGCCTTGTGGAACTGGGAGTCAACTTAACCTCTTTCCTTTCTGAATTACCCAGTCTCGGGTATTTCTTCACAGCAGCATGGCAATGGACAAATACACTCTCCCTGTTAGATGTGCTTGTGTATGTACCAGCCTTCTTTTTTTTTTTTTTCCATTGACCTCAGATTCAAATAGAGCATTCTTTTTATTTAAAAAAAATGTTTTCATCAAATTCCCCCTTTGGGTATCTCCTTGATTATTCTCTGTCCTCTGGCATCTGACTGGTCTGCTTCTCCCAATTCTCTGTCTCTAGGCTATTACTCTATGTTTCTGCCTCTGTCTTTCTCCCTCTTCTCACTACCCTTTTTCTCTTTCTACTTAGACTCTGGACATGTACAGAGAGGTCTGAAGGCAATCCTCACTCAAACTCCTCATGGTCAAAATATTTCTACTGGCTCTCTATCTGGTAATATCTGTGATAATATTGCTTATGAATATAAATTGTCAAGTGTGAAGATTATAAGACAGAAAGTTATTTAGATTAACTTTGCACTATCTTTTTTATTCACAGAGAGAGTCAATGTCATAATAGTGTTTAGGAATGAACACTCTGGAACCAGATTACTTGGATTTGAATCCCTGTTGTACCATGTGTCAGCCGTGGGACACTGGGTAAGTTACTTAATTTCTCTGTGACTCAATTTTCATATGTATAACAAAACAAGAAATTTTTTTTGAGATAGTTTCTCACTTTGTCTCCCAGCTGGAGTGCAGTGGCAAGATCTCACCTCACTGCAACCTCTGTCTCCTGGATTCAAGTGATTCTCATAACTCAACCTCCCAAGTAGCTGGTACTATAGGCACGTGCCACCACGCTTGGTTAATTTTTGTATTTTTAATAGAGACAGAGTTTCACCTTGTTGGCCAGCCTGATCTTGAACTCCTGGCCTCATGTGATCTGCCTGCCTTGACCTCCCAAAATGCTGGAATTACAGCTATGAGCCACTGCACTTGGCAAAATAAGGATTTTAATGGTGATACTTCATAGTGTTGCTGTGAGGATTAAACAGGTTTTATAAAAAGCATATAGTGGAGTGCACATTGTGAGTGCTGCATAAATGCTGGCTCTCCTCATTATGGGATAATTTCACCTCTCTAGGTCTGCTTCTACCATTCTTACCTCTAATGGTAGAAGTAAGAATTCGCCACAAATGCCAAACAAAAGTTGGGAATTGAACCAGTTCCCAAAAGAGGATTCTCTGTGATATTGAATGAAAACTAGTTGTCAAGGCAGAGGGCTTTGAGTACTGAGATAGTAAAGAGGGTGTTCCTAAAGGTCTCAAAACTTTAAGCCACTGCCCCAACCAGAGTAGTTTCTTGGATGGCTTTGATCTTTGACCTTGGTGACAAGTGGGAGTATCAGGAGCCCAGAAAGCTGCTTGTTCCTGTCCTGTTTCATGTGTGAGACTGTGTGTATAGACATGAGTGTGAGTGTGTCGGTGTCAGAGTGTGTCCGTCAATATGTGAGTGTGAGATACTTTATATCTCTGCCTCTTTCCCCCTTCTTCTCTAATAAGAATTTATGGAAACCAATGGTAAATATAAATAGTAGCTGCAGCCCCATTCACCATGGGCTGTTAGTGACAGAGTGTAGGTGTGTAAGCATGAGTGTGAGAGTGTGTGAAAGTATATGAGTGTATATGTATGTGTGAGTGTAAACAGCACATGTGTGTGCATATGCCTAAGTGTGAGCATGTGTCAGTATGTGTGTGTGTATGAGTATATGTGAGTGTGGGAATGTGAAATACATGAGTGTGTGAGTGAACATGTACAAGTGTGTGTGAGTATATGAGTGTGTAAAACATGCTAATTAGGAGGGCAAGAAGGTCATGGCAGGAAGGGCGCCCAGCAAAAGGTTTGTAAAAGGCTTCAGAGGATTGATTTCTTTTTCTCAGGCAAACATTTGGATAGTGAAACTTCAAACATGAGTGTGAAAGTGTGTATGTGTGACTCTTCCAGTGTGAGAGTGTGTTGGCATGTGTGAGAGTGCATATAATCAGAGTGGGAAGCAGGAAAATGAGTTCTTCCTTCACCAATGCTCAGTGAGCAAAGTGGAAGTCTATGAACAAGTGCATGTAAAATGACAATACTATTAACTAGGAGCTTTGGCCTTGCTTCCCAGTTGACTCTTATTTGGACCCGGGAGAAAAATTATTGGCCAGGAAGAAAATGAACAAATATTACTTTAGCTGTAGAAATGTAAACTCAAGATTCTGAGAATCCTATTTTATCTTTCGTATTTTACTCTCTTCTATCTGGCAAGTGACTCCTGCCCAAATGCATGATCTCATTATCATTTCCAAAGAGAAAAGAGGCAACAAAGGGATATTTAAGGGCACACATGTGATGGGAAATGGGCTATTTTCACAAAATGCACCACTGATGAGGCCATTTCTAATTTGACGAGATATTTCTAGCATGCTTCCATTAAAGGCAGCGGAATATGTTTAGATGAACTCTGCTCCCTTATAGCAGTGCTTTTTGAGTCTTTCTCATCTGACCCGAGGATACCTGTGCATGTCCTCTCACCAGAAAAAAACAAAACACAACAAAGACCCAAGCAGACGGCAGAGGACTGAGAGACGGAGATTGGATCAGCAAAATTTTGTGCCCTGGAGGGATTTAGCTACAGATGAAATAGAGAAATTGGGCCACAGAGATAGGCAGAAAGTGGCCCTCATGCTAATTAGGAGGGCAAGAAGGTCATGGCAGGAAGGGTGCCCAGCAAAAGGTTCGTACAAGGATTCAGAGTATTGATTTCTTTTTCTGAGGCAAACAGTTGGATAGTGAAACTTCAAAAAATTCCATTTACCAAAACCTCAAAAATCACAAAATACTTAGGAATATATTTAACAAAAAGCTTACAGGGACTCAACCGAGAAAACTACAAACCATGGCTGAAAGAAATTAAAGAAGATCTAAATAAATAGACATACATGTTCATGAGTCATGAGTCTGATAGTGCTCAGATGCAGGTACTCCCCAAATTGATGCACAGAGTCAATGCAAGCCCAAAGTTCCAAGAGAATGTTTTTTTGTTTGTTTGTTTTGGTAAAAATTGATACATTGATAATAAAATATATATAGAAGAGCACAGGCCCTTAAATTGCCAAAACAGTCTTGAAGAGGAAATATTTTGTATGATGCAAATATTGACGACTAAGCTGCTGTTACTGAATGACTTAAGCTCATTTGGAAAAAAAGCTAAAATACTGATATGGCCAGGGGTGGCTACTTTTTATTCCTTTTTTCTATGTGTGTTTTACTAATGGTTAATTCCAAAAATTAATGCAGTTGTAACTAGATTTGATTCTTAGTTGGTTTCCTTTTCTTCCTAATTCAAAAGTCAGAAAGAGTGGGGGTGGGAGGAAGTTAACAAAACAGATGATTTCCCCGCATGCTTCTGTTAGTTTCTGCATGTATGGGTAAAAATTAAGCTCTAGCATACACAGCTCTCTAAATTTACTAACAAAATCTCTGTGTAAATCTTAAAAGGTGGTTTATATTTATAGCTGCTTCCTAATGTTTCCCTGCTTTAGTCCTCTCTTTATACATGCTAACCATAGGGTTTAGAAAACTGAGGCTGTTTAGAGAATGTTAGAGAATATTGGATTAAAGCCAGGATGTGTTAAACTTCTAAATGTAAATATCTACTAACAGCCCATGGTGAGTGGGAGTGCAGCTAGCATTTATATTTACCATTGGTTCCCATAAATTCACATTAGCTGGGCTGCAAAGTTAATCTGGATACAAAACTTGAATGGAGCTCCTTTACTATGTACAGTCTGTGAGTGGAAGTGAATGGTGATGACAGATGCTAGAATAACAAAATTGAGGAGAGGAAAAAGGATAGCACAGCTCTCATCCCGAGCTCAATTGTAGCTAATTGGAGGACCAGTCTCCATATCCAGGCAGCTTGTTCTGGGCTCAAATGGCAGACAGATGCTCTAAAGCCCTTGGGCTCAGGTATCTTATAATTGTGGACCCAGCCAGGGACAAATTTGATTTGTAGCCCACATTTTGACCCCTCTATAGTAGCAAAGTGCTGTGAGTTGTTCCCACTTTGCCCCTCTCTTTCAGATTGTTTCCAGCACAGCCCCCTACTCCCAGTGTTGTCAATTTCCAGAACTACCTCCATATTTTACTAGCAGTCCTTCAGAGATTGAATTCCAGAAAGAATGATGGGAAAGAAACAGACCTAGAGAAGGGAGCACAGACTTGTTGTAAAGGTCACATGAAGCTGCTGATCTGTAGTTTATTTGGTGCAAAAAATAAAGAACCTTCACTTGGGAGGTATATAGTTCTGAGAAGACCCTGCCTGCCCCTCCAGTGCAAATATTTATACAGATCAAGTTTAAAGTTAAAATGATCACTGCAAGCCTCAAAACTTTTCATCTACCTGTTTTTTGTTTGTTTTGTTTTGTTTTGTTTTGTTTTGAGGTGGAGTCTTGCTTTGTCACCAAGGCTGGAGTGCAGTGGCACTATTTTGGCTCACTGCAAACTCCACCTCCTGGGTTCAAACGATTCTCCTCAGTCCCCTGAGTAGCTGGGATTATAGGTGCTCCCCACCATGCTCGACTAATTTCTGTATTTTTAGTAGAGATGGGGTTTCACCATGTTGTCCAGGCTGGTCCGGAACTCCTGATCTCAAGTGATACACCTGCCTTGGCCCTGCAAAATGCTGGAATTACAGACGTGACCCACTGTGCCCAGCCAGCTACCCAATGTCTTAATTACCTTTCAAATAATCAGCAGGTCCCTGCAAATACCTAACCATGTGGATCTGTAGGTACTTTAGAAATATGGCTCATAGTGATGGTTAGGCTTATGAGGTGGCACTCCCTGAGAAGCTATCTATCCAAATAGGGGCACAGCTTTAACAATGAGGAGCTCCTACCATATCACGGGTACCAAGACACTTTGCACATAATCAGTGTACAACATCAGGCACCACTTCTGACCTCTGCAGTTATTTATTTAGGTCAGAGCTATTAACACATGGCCCTGAACATTTGATCTTTCACTTTAAACCTGGCTTTTAAACCCAATTTAAAAAAGTTGTGAAATATAAAAGATAACATACACCTTTCATCACACATTTTACTTATATCCTCAGACTCTCTAGATGTGCACTGTCTAATACAGTAGCCACTAGCTACTTGTGGTCATTCAACACTTGAGCTATGGTTAACCCAAACCTAAATGTGCTGTAATTATAAAATGTGCACTCAATTCCAAAGACATAGTGTAAAAAATATAAAATATTAATAATTTTACATTGGTTACATATTAAAATAATATTTTGGATACAGTGGGTTAAACAAAACATATTTAAATTAATTTGACCTCTTTACTCTTTAAAATGTGTCTACTAAAATTTTAAAATTACATATGTAGCTTACATATTTTTATGCACAGCACAGTTCTAGATTTTTAACATTAGAAATAACATTAAGACAAACAAGAAATTAATTTATCTAGTTTATATTTTTACTCTTTGTTAAAGTGTCTTTAGTTTCTGATGAACATCTGAGTTGTAGCTTCTGATGAGCTTCTGATTTAAATACCTTGTATGTAGTCCAAAATGCTTTCAGAATTACATTAAATGTTTTTATATATTTGTGTAACGAGAGCAAAGCAGTAGGGATTGTTATTTGCTTTTGGTTTCTCGTCTAAACGTACTTTGTGCATTTGTGTAGTTTGCTACACAGTTTAGAATTAATGTAAGTGGCATTAACAGCACCCTGTGTCTAGTGGTGGCTGGAGCAGGAGTTGTGTGTGATGTCCATGATGATGGCGAAACTGTCCTTGCAGGGTGTTCCAGTAGTATGATCCTAGGGATTAATTGCCCAGCTCTCTTCATTTCCTGCTTTTTTTTCTGAGTCTAATTCTTCGTACTTTCTGTTGATTCCTTGAAATCTTCCCAACAAATTTATTTTCTGTATAAGTAAGCCATAAATGGTTTTATTTTCATTGAAGGCCGGTTCACACAAGTCTTCAGATCACTTTTATTGACAAATTTTACCCTTCTTACCACCTTATTAAATACAATGAGAAAACTGAGTAAGAAACTCTTTGGGGGTAATGTGTTCTTAGTGAATGATGCAAACAAATTCTTCAGCATTGAAATTTTTCGTTGTTTGTTGCTGGAATTTGTTACATTCCGTTGAATAATGTTGTGATTTGTTCTAGTGCATAGTGAAGTGACTCAGAATCATTTGGATACTTTTGAGGCTTGCTTTTAAACCTTATCAGTGTGAGTCTAGAGTAATATTTAGTCCAGGGCTAATTTAACCACACTACTAAGGCAATATCCATTGAGGATTATACCCAGTAACCCATGTATTATGAAGTTTTTTGGGGGAGAATCTGAATTATTCTCAGCCCTGTGTGAATGCTAGAAGTTTGCTTCTTCCTTTCCTTTTCTCCACACCTCACGTAGTTTTCTTTCATGCATAAGGAGGATAGCACTAAACAAAGAACTTTAGGGTACACTCCTCCCAATCTTCAGAGCTCTCTGTCTGGCTTTCTGCCTTAACTGTCTCGGCCCCCTGATAACTCCAGTCTCTGTCCCCCTACCTCAGTGAGACCGTTAGGCTGTGTTTGGTTCCCCGTTCTGCCCTACAACATGGGAATTCCCTTTAGGTAGTAAGCTGCTTAATGCAAGGCTCACCTTGTTTATTTCCCCTTTCTTAGGGATCACAGTCTTACACTTCTTTTTGTCTGGTATCAAAAACCATTGTTCCCTGTATTTTGTCAAGTTTTGTTGTTGTTTAATATGGGAGTGTAAAGTTAGCTCCTGTTATTTTATCTTCATTGAAAGAAAAAGTCTTCTTCTAGAATTTGACTTTTATGATAATAGGGCCTTCTTTAGTCTTGTCCATCTTTATGCTAAAGCCACCATGTAGAACTCATTCAATAAATATCTGTTGAGTAAACAGTGTAGAGTGGTATTTTAGGATGGAGAAGAAGATCTTGAAGAGGGCTACCTCTCTCGCTGTTTTATTGTCTTTAGACGTAGCTACAAATGCCCAGGTATCTCTACATTTTTTCCTAGTTCATTTCACACTTATTAAAAACCTAAGCTTTAAATATATTCTTGATTAGATATTTGTTATTAAGCATGTTGCAAGTTAATATAACTTGGCAGACAAGTTATAAATCTGCTATTTTGAACTTCTTACAATGTGTGGTTTGATATAAATCTTTCAAAAATACATTTTTGAAAAAGAACTGAGATATTTTTTAAAGCAACTTTGTTATGTATAAACAAAAAAGACAAAAATGTAATACACCTTTACGTATCCATACCCAGCTTCAACAATTATCAACCTTTTGCCAACTTTATTTCAGCTATTATTCCCAATTTTTTTTGCTAAAACATTTTTTAAAAGTCCAGACTCTTGCCCATTCACCCATGAATACTTTTTTATTAAAAATCAGATTTGACCTTGTCTAGATGTCTATATCAACTTCTGACCTACTATATGAGCTTTGCCTTTTAAAGTGATTCTAAAATTGAGATGGACTTTGAAGGAAAATTTAAGCAATTATATTTTTGCTTCTTGATTAACATTTCCTTATTTTATGAACAATTCATGATATTGCTTCTCATCAAGCTCTCTTTTTAATTTAAAACGTTCTGGTCATTTTCTTCTAAAATTTGCAGAGTTGGTTTTAGAGGGTGCTGAAAGTCATGGTTTATACAGTTACTGCTTAGATTTTTATTTTAAAAGAAGAAGTATCAAGATTTAACATTATTGAATTACAAGGATAATCAACTCCATTTTTTAAATACTCATATAAGTAGTAAATTTCGTATGTTTAGATTAGCTAGGATCACTGTTAGCCTATGTGGAGCGTGTACATATTAGACAAATAAAGCATCCCTTCTGGGCAGAGAAGCATAGACATCTTGACGCTAATGAAGCTGATGTGTCAGGACCCCTCATTTGCATGATCCCCTTCTAAAGACCTGGAAAGGGACCAAGCGATGGCTCACAAAGTTTATTAAAGATGATCAATGAAGGCATGGTGGCTCATGCCTGTAATTCCAGCACTCTGGGAGGCCAAGGTGGGTCCAGGAATTTAAGACCAGCCTAAGCATCGTGATGAAACCCAGTCTTTACAAAAAATACAAAAACTTGCTGGGAGTGGTGGTGCATGTAGTCCCAGCTACTCAGGATACTGAGAGGTGGGAGGATTGCTTGAGCCCCAGGAGGGTTGAGGCTGCAGTGAGCCGTGACTGTGCCACTATACTCCAGCCTGGATGACAGAGGGAGACCTTGTCTAGAAAAAAAAAAAAAAAAGATGATTAATGAATTATTTGTCAATTGGAATCTAGTCTGTTTTATGGATTTTGTACACTTATTGGTCAACAAACATATTAGTTTCTCATTGTGAAGTTGCAAGCTATCAGTTTCTAGACTCCTAGAAAGATAAATCATATTTTAAATATAAAATTCCTTTAGTTATATTTAATATTTACAAAATGACAGAATGATCCTAATACAGTATAATATTTCAAAATGCATTGAGAAATGCATTATAAGAGAATTATATTCAGGTTAGCTTCAGGATTAAGAATGATTATTCTCTCTTTTTGAGACAGGATCTTGCTCTGTTACCCAGGCTGGAGTACAGTGGCGTTATCATGGTCCATGGCAATTTCAAGCTCCCGGGCTCAAGTGATTCTTCCACTTCAGCCTCCTGAGTAGGTAGGACCACAGGCATGCACCACCCCATCTAGCTATTTTCCCAATTATTTTTTGTAGAGATAGGGTCTGGCCATGTTGCCCAGGCTGGTCTGAAATTCCTGGGCTCAAGTGATCCTCCCGCCTCAGCCTCCCAAAGTGTTGGGATCACAGACATGAGCCACCATGCTTGACCAAGAATGATTGTTTTCTAATATGGTATATTCACTATGAATGAAATGTTCTGAACATGGATTTCACAGTGTCTTTTTTGGAATCGACCTTACTGACTTTGTTTTTTACACTTCCTATATAGTAACTCTCAGTTTGCCGGAATACTAGGTTAGCCAGAATATCCCATTTCAAACCCAAAGAACAACAGAAACAATAGCAAACCACTGCCGCCCCTGCCAGGTTTAGTAATATGCTTTCTCTATTAACGTTTGACTACGCAGCTGAATAATTTTCTCTTCTAAAAGTTGTGCTCCTCCCACCATAGATTCAGGTCCTACCTGATTTAAACCTCAAAACAGATTCTCAATGTTAGTATTAAAAGTCTGGTGTGACTGACTAATCTAATGGTTACCTTTAGGAATGAATGTTTTAAGTGCCTACTCCATTGTCAAGTAAAATAAAACCCCATGTAATCTTCATTAAAGCCACTGCAAATTGTATATTGATAGTGTCTGTTCCTGCCACCAGACTGTGAGCCTGGGGTGTGTCTTGAGGTTGCTATATTCCACTTTGTTTTCTCTGATTCATCCAGCCCAAGACTTTGCATGTGGTGAGCACTCCAAAATGTTTATGGATTAGAAATAAATAAACACATTTCAAACAGGATTTGGAAAGCACTTCCTTTACAGATGCTGTGGCAGGTCTCAGATGGCTCCAGCAAGGCCTTCCAGAACTCCCTGCTATGCACACAGACCTGTGTTGAACAGAACTGAAGAAGAATGGAATAAGAGTTATGATCCTGGCTTTGTTTAAGAACTGAGACTGAAATG
Source organism: Sapajus apella (assembly GCF_009761245.1). Lineage (NCBI taxonomy): Eukaryota > Metazoa > Chordata > Mammalia > Primates > Cebidae > Sapajus > Sapajus apella. Next base: position 4,167,576 of record NW_022437014.1, on the reverse strand, counting down.
TATAAGCCCTCTGGACCAAAAGATGGGGGTAGAGGAAGGGCATTTGGTGGAAAAGTCTTGGATTTCCAATTAGGACCTGATGCTTCCAGATGGAATTCTCATCTATTTTTGGACCTCATTTCCATATCTGTCAAATATAGGTATATATTGTGGGCTAGTGAATAAGGCAAGACACCTGTGCTCCGCAAATGTTAATGTGCACTTGAATTTGCTGGGCTTCTTGATAAAATGCAGATTCTGGTTCTGCAGGTCTTGGGTGGGGTCTGAGATACTCTTTCTCTCATGAGTTCCCAGATGATGCCAGTACTGCTGATCAATGGGCCACACATTGAGTGAAGAGGCAAGGACCTGTTAAATTCATTTTTGCGTGTCTGATCCTCTAAATGGAATAAAGCACACCCTTAATAATTGTCTGCTGAAAAAAAGAATAAAACAGTTCAGTATTTCATACCCAAATAGTACAACTTTCAGGGCGGAACAAGGCTGTTAGAGAAGAGAAGGACTTTGAATTGCAAACACTTCGCTTTCTTTTTTTCAATTGCATTTTAGTTTTGGGGGTACACGTAAAGAACATGCAAGATTGTTGCATAGGTACACACATGGCAGTGTGGTTTGCTGCCTTCCTCCCCATCATCTGGCATTTCTCCCCATGCTATCTCTCCCCAACTCCCCACCCCCCACTGTCCCTCCCCTGTTTCCCCACGACAGACCCCAGTGGCTCCCCTCCCTGTGTCCATGTGTTCTCATTGTTCAACACCCACCTATGAGTGAGAACATGTGGTGTTTGATTTTCTGTTCTTGTGTCAGTTTGCTGAGAATGATGGTTTCCAGGTTCATCCATGTCCCTACAAAGGACACAAACTCATCGTTTTTGATGGCTGCATAATATTCCATGGTGTATATGTGCCACATTTTCCCTGTCCAGTCTATCATCGATGGGTATTTGTGTTGGTTCCAGGTCTTTGCTATTGTGAACAGTGCTGCAATGAACATTCGTGTGCATGTGTCCTTACAGTAGAACGATTTATAATCCTTTGGATATATACCCAGTAATGGGATTGCTGGGTCAAATGGAATTTCTATTTCTAGGTCCTTGAGGAATCACCACACAGTCTTCCACAATGGTTGAACTAGTTTACACTCCCACCAACAGTGTAAAAGAGTTCCTATTTCTCCACAACCTCTCCAGCATCTGTTGTCTCCAGATTTTTTAATGATCGCCATTCTAACTGGCATGAGATGGTATCACAATGTAGTTTTGATTTGCATTTCTCTAATGACCAGTAGTAATGAGCATTTTTTCATATGTTTTTTGGCCTCATATATGTCTTCTTTTGTAAAATGTCTATTCACATCCTTCACCCACTTTTGAATGGGCTTGTTTATTTTTTTCTTGTAAATCTGTTTTAGTTCTTTGTAGATTCTGGATATCAGCGCTTTGTCAGATGGGTAGACTACAAAAATTTTTCCCATTCTGTTGGTTGCCGATTCACTCTAATGACTGTTTCTTTTGCCATGCAGAAGCTGTGGAGTTTGATTAGGTCCCATTTGTCTATTTTGGCTTTTGCTGCCAATGCTTTTGGTGTTTTGGTCATGAAGTCCTTGCCTATGCCTATGTCCTGAATGGTTTTGCTTAGATTTTCTTCTAGGGTTTTTATGGTGTTACGTCTTATATTTATGTCTTTAATCCATCTGGAGTTAATTTTAGTGTAAGGTGTCAGGAAGGGGTCCAGTTTCTGCTTTCTGCACATGGCTAGCCAGTTTTCCCAACACCATTTATTAAACAGGGAATCCTTTCCCCATTGCTTGTTTTTTTCAGGTTTGTCAAAGATCGGATGGTTGTAGATGTGTAGCGTTGCCTCCAAGGCCTCTGTTCTGTTCCATTGGTCTATATCTCTGTTTTTGTACCAGTATCATGCTGTTTTGATTACTGTAGCCTTGTAGCATACTTTGAAGTCCAGTAGTGTGATGCCTCCCGCTTTGTCCTTTTTGCTTACAATTGACTTGGCTATGCGGGCTCTCTTTTGGTTCCATATGAAGTTTAAGGTGGTTTTTTCCAGTTCTGTGAAGAAGGTCATTGGTAGCTTGATGGGGATAGCATTGAATCTGTAAATTACTTTGGGCAGTATGGCCACTTTCATGATATTGATTCTTCCTAACCATGAACGTGGACTGTTTCTCCATCTGTTTGTGTCCTCTGTTATTTCATTGAGCAGTGGTTTGTAGTTCTCCTTGAAGAGATCCTTACAATCCCTGTTAGTTGTATTCCTAGGTATTTTATTCTCTTTGTAGCAATTGTGAATGGCAGTTTGTTCTTGATTTGGCTCTCTTTAAGTCTGTTATTGGTGTATAGGAATGCTTGTGATTTTTGCACATTGATTTTGTATCCTGAGACTGCTGAAGTTGCTTATCAGTTTCAGGAGATTTTGGGCTGAGATGATGGGGCCTTCTAGATATATAATCATGTTGTCTGCAAATAGAGACAATTTGACTTTCTCCTTTTCTGTTTGAATACCATTTATTTATTTTTCTTGCCTGATTGCTCTGGCTAGAACTTCCAGTACTATATTGAATAGGAGTGGTGAGAGCGGGCATCCTTGTCTAGTGCCAGATTTCAAAGGGAATGCTTCCAGTTTTTGCCCATTCAGTATGATATTGGCTGTTGGTTTGTCATAAATAGCTTTTATTTTGAAATACATTCCGTCAATACCTAGTTTATAGAGGGTTTTTAGCATAAAGGGCTGTTGAATTTTGTCAAAGGCCTTCTCTGCATCAATTGAGATAATCGTGTTTTTTGTCTTTGGTTCTGTTTATGTGGTGAATTACGTTTATAGACTTGCGTATGTTGAACCAGCCTTGCATCCCCGGGATGAAGCCTATTTGATCATGGTGGATAAGCTTTTTCATGTGCTGTTGCAATCGGTTTACCAGTATTTTATTGAAGATTTTTGCATCTATGTTCATCATAGATATTGGCCTGAAGTTTTCTTTTCTTGCTGAGTCTCTGCTGGGTTTTGGCATCAGGATGATGTTGGTCTCATAAAATGATTTGGGAAGGATTTCCTCCTTTTGGATTGTTTGGAATAGTTTCAGAAGGAATGGTAGCAGCTCCTCTTTGTGTGTCTGGTAGAATTTGGCTGTGAATCCATCTGGACCTGGGCTTTTTTTGGGTGGTAGGCTCTTAATTGCTGTCTCAACTTCAGACCTTGTTATTGGTGTATTCAGGGTTTTCACTTCTTCCTGGTTTAGGCTTGGGAGGATGCAAGTGTCCAGGCATTTATCCATTTCTTCCAGGTTTACCAGTTTATGTGCATAGAGATGTTCATAATAATCTCTGACGATGGTTTGTATTTCTGTGGAATCTGTGGTGATATCCACTTTATTGTTTTTTATTGCATCTATTTGATTATTCTCTCTTTTCTTTTTTATTAATCTGGCTAGTGGTCTATTTTATTGATCTTTTCGAAAAACCAGCTCCTGGATTTATTGATTTTTTGAAGGTTTTTTTGTGTTTCTATCTCCTTCACTTCTGCTCTGATCTTAGTTATTTCTTCTGCTAGGTTTTGAATTTTTTTGATCTTGCTTCTCTAGCTCTTAATTTTGACGATAGGGTGTTGATTTTAGATCTTTCCTCACTTCTCTGGTGGGCATTTATTTTTGTAAATTTCCCTCTAGACACCACTTTAAATGTGTCCCAGAGATTCCGCCGTCCCTTTATTTTGAGCCTTTGTGTATCCTTGCATGTGAGATGGGTTTCCTGGATACAGTACACTGATGGGTTTTGGCTTTTTATCCAATTTGGCAGTCTATGTCTTTTGATTGGGGCATTTAGTCCATTTACATTTAGGGTCAATATTGTTATGTGTGAATTTGATGCTGACATTTTGATGCTAGCTGGCTGTTTTGCCCATTAGTTGATGCAGTTTCTTCATTGTGTTGATGCTCTTTACCCTTTGGTTGTTTTTGGAGTGGCTGGTACTGGTTGTTCCTTTCTATGTTTAGTGCCTCTTTCAGGAGCTCTTGTAAAGCAGGCCTGGTGGTGATGAAATCTCTGAGTACTTGCTTGTTTGCAAAGGATTTTATTTTTCCTTCACTTATGAAGCTTAATTTGGCTGGATATGAAATTCTGGGTTGAAAGTTCTTTTCTTTAAGGATGTTGAATATTGGCCCCTACTCTCTCCTGGCTCTTAGGGTTTCTGCTGAGAGATCTGCAGTGAGTCTGATGGGCTTTCCTTTGTGGGTAACCTGAATTTTCTGGCTGCCCTTAGCATTTTCTCCTTCATTTCAACCCTGGTGAATTTGACGATTATGTGCCTTGGGGTTGTTCTTCTTGAGGAATATCTTTGTGGTGTTCTTTTTATTTCCTGGACTTGAATATTGGCCTGCCTTGCTGGGTTGGGGGAGTTTTCCTGGATAATATCCTGAAGAGTATTTTCCAGCTTGGATTCATTCTCTCTGTCACATTCAGGTACACCTATCAAACGTAGATTAGGTCTTTTCACATAGTCCCATATTTGCTGGAGACTTTGTTCATTCCTTTTTACTCTTTTTTCTCTAATCTTGCCTTCTTGTTTTATTTCATTGAGTTGATCTTCAACCTCTGATATCCTTTCTTCTGCTTGGCCAATTCGACTGTTGAAACTTGTGCATGCTTCGTGAAGTTCTTGTGTTGTGTTTTTCAGCTCCATCAATTCACTTATATTCCTCTCTAAATTGTTTATTCTTGTTAGCATTTCATCAAATCTTTTTTAAAGATTCTTAGTTTCTCTGCATTGGGTTAGAACACGTTCTTTTAGCTCAGAGAAGTTTCTTATTACCCACCTTCTGAAACCGGATTCTGTCAATTCATCATACTCATTCTCCATCCACCCTTGTTCCCTTGCTGGTGAGGAGTTGTGATCCCTTGTAGGAGGAGAGGCGTTCTGGTTTTGGGTGTTTTCATCCTTTTTGTGCTGGTTTCTTCCCATCTTTGTAGATTTATCCACCTGCCATCTTTGTAGTTGTTGACTTTCAGATTGGGTCTCTGAGTGGATGTCCACTTTGTTGATGATGAAGTTATTTCTTCCTGTTTCTTAGTTTTCCTTCTAACAGTCTGGCACCTCTGCTACAGGACTGCTGAGGTCCACTCCAGACCCTGCTTGCCTGGGGATCACCTGCAGTGGCTGCAGAACAGTAAGGGTTGCTGCCAGTTTCTTCTTCTGCTATCTTTGTCCCAGAAGGATACCCACCAGATGTCAGTGTGAGCTCTCCTTTATGAGGTGACTCTTTGGATATATGGGGGTCAGGGAGCTGCTTGAGGAGACAGTCTGTCCTTTATAGGAGCTCAAGTGCCGAGCTGTGAGCTCTGTTGTTCATTCAGAGCTGCTGGGCAGGTATGTTTAAGTCTGCTGCAGCAGAACTCATAAACCCACCCCCACCCCTTTTTTTTTCCCCAGGTGCTGTGTCCCAGGGAGTTAGGGCTTTATTTATGAGTTTCTGTTGTGCTGCTTCCTTTTTTCAGGGCTGCCTTGCCCAGCGAGGAGGCAGCCCAGTCACTGTCTGCCTGCAGAGGCTTTGCTGAGCTGTTGTGGGCTCTGCCCAGGACTGCCGTGTGAACTTCCCTGCAGTCCTGTTTATACAGATGTAGTTAGAACTGCCTTGGCAATGGCGGCCTGCCTCTATAATGGCGGACTCCCTCTGTAATGGTGGGCTGCCTCGGCAATGGCGGACTGCCTCAGCATTGGTGGACTGCCTTGATAATGGTGGATGCCCCTCCCCCACAGAGCTGGACCATCCCGGGTTCAACTGTGCTTGCTGTGAAACTCTCAATCCAGAGTGTTTCAGATTGCTGTTTTTTTTGTGGGGGTGGGACCAGCCGAGCCTGATCACCTGGCTCCCTGCCTCTGAGCGTTTTTTTTTTCTTTCTTTTTTTTTAGCTTAATGATCAACTCTCTCTCAGGTGTTCCAGTGGCCTGTTCAAAAGGTGCCAGGATCTGTGTGATTTACCATGCAGTGACCCACTGCACCGGCTGAAACAGCTGCACTGATATTCATGGTGCTTTTTTGCCCCGGAATCTCCTGGCCTGGCTCCCTGTTTCAGTCCCCTTTTTAATCAGATGAATGGGTGACTCTCCCTTCCCAGAGCTCTAATTGCCAGCTAAAACAGCACCTGGACCCGTGTATTTTGTATGGAGAACTGCCGCACCGGGCTGCCAGTCAAAACAGCCACGCTGGTGACCTGTGGGGCTCCTCCACCTGGGAATCTCCTGGTCTGTGGGCAATAAAAATCCATCTGGAAATGCTGCATCCACTCACCCTCCATGCTTTCGCTGGGAGCTGCAATACTGAGCTGCTCCTATTCGGCCATCTTGGATCCCTCCTCACACTTCACTTTTAATATCGAAAGGCAAAAGCCTGGTAGACTGAGAGCACAGACCTTTTATTATGAGCAGGACGGTTGAGAATATGACTGGTTTCCAGCTTGAAGGGAAATATGAGGTCAACCAACATCAAGGAAGAAAGGATCAGAGGAGACACAGTGAGAGGTGAGGACATAGTGGGTGCCTCAGAAGGGGTGCCAGCAAACTGCATGTTCCAGGGGTTGGATGCTGGAGGGAGTCCCAGCATGGAAAGGATGATTGCCCTAATTCTCAGGACTTAATAAGAGGACCGTGGAAGACCCACAGAGCAATGCGTGTGTCTTGAATCAGTAAAGGTGAGGACAGCCTTGCAGAGTCCTGGGCCCCCTCAGACATGTTGAATTCACAAGATTAAGAGTTCCAGAAGTTTGGCTTGTGATCTAAGTTGTGTGCTATCTAAGCTAGCAAGAAATAAAGTATAGTTATTTTGTGTATCTGAGTTGCGTCAGTACATTTTAAACTTGCTCCAGATGTCTGATATTAGGCTCCACCTGAAGTGGAGAGGCAAACAGAGGGATGAAGTAAACAGAGAAGGGTCACGGAAAATGCCACACAGTTGTTGCATGTACCTAGTAGCAACTTCCCAGGTGTCTAGCACCTGGCTCATCTAATGAATTATGTTTATTTGATTATAAACCTAAGCTTTGGAGAGCTTGAAGAAACATTCCCCAGAACTCTAAATTCTGCCTGGGTCACCAAGGAGCCTTGGGTCACCCTCAGCGATGGGGTTCAGATACATCCTATTCAAGAGAAACAAAGAACTGGGAGAAGATGCAGCAGAAAATTTGCCTTAAAGCAATTGTGCTGAAGGGAAAATACAGAGCGCTGTTGTTTGCATTGTTGTTTTTTACTATGAACCATTTGAAACCCACATGCCAAGGTTAGCAGTCGTCCGCTGGCATTCCCTCCCACCCTACCCCCAACAGGATCCCATGTTCCACCCTCCTCTACCCCCACAAGATGAATGGGGAGCCTGAGAACCCAGTTTAAACCGTGCTGGACTCTCACAGGCATGAGTCCAGTTGCAACATCTGGTGGCTTGGGAGGGGCGTTGGCCTGAAGCTTGGAAAAGTGTTGTGACACCCTTGTCCTCATAAGAGGCAGCCTTTTTACCATGGCTTCCTCTGAAAGCTCCTGCACCACCCAGGCCGACAACTGTGGCAGTAAGTGGGATCATGAATCAAGTAACACCCTGACCTGGGGCCCTAGGCCTTCAAAATAAGTGGACAAAGGAATCAGTGCCCTGAAGAACACAGCCACATGATGGTTCTAATACTTTGTCTTGTTAATTTCTCCCAGCTTTGATCTCAGATTTGTCTGAAGGCTCTGGAACTCCATGTTCTGACTTGCATGCAGTCTCAAACTTAGCTGGTGACTATGCAGATTCCCAGGTCTTATCTCAAACCTGGTGATTTGTGTCTAGAGGTGGAACCTAGAAAAGCTTTCTTTCTTGCCTTTTCCTTTCCTTGTTCTTTTTTTCCTTCCTTCCTTCCTCCCTTCCTTCTTTCCTTCATTCCTTCCTTCTTTTTTTTCCCTCTCTCTCTTCTTCCTTGCTTTTAAAAATAAGCTTCTTCAGCCAGGTGTGGTGGCTCACGCCTGTAATCCCACACTTTGGGAGGCCAAGGTTGGTGGATCACCTGAGGTCAGGAGTTCAAGACCAGCCTGACCAACATGATGAAACCCCATCTCCACTAAAAATACAAAATTAGCTGGGCATGGTGGCAGGCGCCTGTAATCTCAGCTACTCTGGAGGCCGAGGCAGGAGAATCACTTGAAACTGGGAGGCAAAGGTAGCAGTGAGCTGAGATTGTGCCGCTGCACTCCAGACTGGGTGACAAAGTGAGACTCTGTCTCGGAAAAAAAAAAAATAAATAAGCTTCTTCAGGTGGTTTTTACAGACCACATAGGAAGAGGTGGGGAGAAGTGCTGTTTGTGAACACTCTCCATGGGTTTTCTAGGTTTTCTACTGTGTTCCTCTGGCCATGCCTCTGACTTCTGTTTGGGCTCATGGACCAGGCTTTGATCACTTGTCCAAGCTTTCCTAGCAACTACCTTAGCCTTGGTGTTCACATTTGTTATTTCTGTCTCAGCGAAGGTCTTGCAACAATACCAAAATATAGACAGAGGAGGGCTGAAGAATGCACTTAGGAGAAAGTCTAGATTGGGATCGTGGTGTATGGCCCACCAGAGGAAGAGTGGCCAGAGGGGTTGCAAGGGGAGTCACATGTTGAGTGTTACAGAAGAGAAGAGAGCAGTTCACAGTTCGCAGAGAGAGATGAGCATCAAGGCCTGTGTCTGCAGATAAGCCAAAGAGAACGTGTACCATACGAGGAGGAGGAGGGACGCTTTCCTGCAGTACCAGTAAGTGGTGGTAGAAGCAGCTAGATGGCAGGGGCAAAGGAAAGGGTGAGAAAGCTCCATTGAAAAGGAAAGAAATTGCTTCCCAGTCTAGCCATGCTGCCTCAGTTTTCCGTCTCTTTGTCCTCATCGGTAAAATGAAGATAATAATAGTTGTGAAGTTTAACTCTACCTCCCTAGTAGCTAAAGGTGTTAAAACAGGGCATGGCACACAGTAAAAACTCAAAAACCACATCTTCTTCCTCTTATTTTTCTCTTACTTTGAAATCTTGCTGCACACTCTAGACTTTGCACACAAATGTAAGCAATTTATGTCATCATCATTATTATAATTTTTTTTTTAGATGGAGTTTAACTCTTTGTTGCCCAGGCTGGAGTGCAGTGGTGCTTTCTTGGCTCACTGCAACCTCTGCCTCCTGGGTTCAAATGATTCTCCTGTCTCAGCTTCCCCAGTAGCTGGGATTACAGGCAACTGCCACCATGGCTGGCTAATTTTTGTACTTTTAGTAGAGATGGGGTTTTACCATGTTGGCCAGGCTGGTCTCGAACTCTTGACCTCAGGTGATCCACCCACCTTGGCCTCCCAAAGTGCTGGAATTACAGGCTTGAACCACTGTGCCCAGCCTCATTATTATTTTAGTGGTCAGAGTCATTGACTGTGAGTGAAAATTATAACTTTCCCTGGGCCCAGACTTTCTCCCTAAAATTTCCAGCTATGAATGCCTTCTGTTTCTGTACTGCCTAATTAATTTTGATGTCAGCATCTAGGCCAGTCAGAAGCATCTGAAGAGATACTATGCACAGCCAAACAAAGTTGCCAGACTGCACAGTCTTGGATTTAAAGTTATCTATATACTCTGGTTTCCGAAGAGGGAGCATCTCTGGCTGCTTTGAATCCTCTCTGCTTCTTTGCTCAGTGAGAATCTTTTTATTTTGTTTCATAGCCATCTCATTTATCTGTGTTACAACTTATTTTAGTCTAGGCAGATCTTCCTACACTTTCTGGAATCTGTACTAGAAGTGAAAAGAACAGAGACAAAAAGCATGGTGCTTCCTTCACCAAGTTAAAGTTCGTTTTTTTGGGGGGAAGAACAGAGTCTCACTTTGTCACCCATGCTGTAGTGCAGTGGTACAATCTTGGCTCACTGCCACCTCCACCTCCTGGATTCAAGTGATTCTCCTGCCTCAGCCTCTCAAGTAGCTGGGACTGTAAGCGTGTGCCACCACCCCCGGCTGATTTTTGTATTTTTAGTAGAGATGGGTTTTCTCCATGTTGGCCAGGCTGGTCTTGAACTCCTGACCTCTGGTGATCCACCCGCCTTGGCCTCCCAAAGTGGTGGGATTATAGGCGTGAGCTATTGTGCCCAGTCTATTGTTGTTATTATTGTTTATAAATATAGATAGGAAGACAGAAAGAGTAGTGATTTCCAGATTGCTTTTGGTAGTTCAACTACCCATGAATAGTGGTTGGTCAGGGTTGGGGAGTGATATACAATTTCCTTAAATTTGCTTTGGTACTGCTGGAAGGTTCCTCAGGGCAGGGCTAATGGCTTCTACTTCTCTTTTACCCACAACACTAGGCCTACAGATCTGTTAACTTTATTTATTTATTTATTTTTTTAGGCTTAATAATAAAGATTCAACCTGTAAAAATAGTGCTACCATTGTTAAAATTTCCACTACTGAAAAGGTCTTGCTAAAACACTCAACTTTTCTGGGACCCCGCCTTGGTTCCAAGGGCATCGAGTTCTTAACGTACCTTTAAACCTTAACACATTGGTTATTGTTTCCAGATACCGAGGCCATCCTATCTGTATTGAAAATGCTGTACTACTCCACAGAGTTGCATACAGCGGTACAAGAGTGCTATACGGTGGCCTGTTGTTCTACCCTGGCAGACCCTGGAAGCCATTTGTAACATGTTGTTTAAGTTTTAGGTTTTAAAGTGACTATATACAGGGTCAGCTGTTTAATGTTTTGTTTTGTTTTTTTCACTAATTAGACTAATCCCTTACAGTTTGCCTCTCCTTTGTGTTTTACGTTTATTGTGATCTATACAACACACAAAAACATATGAAGTATTTACTATGGTAGAAAATGTAGTAACTAAGCAAGTGCGTTATTGAGTTCCTCTTGGCCGGGGTCAGTGCAGCCACGTGGGCCTTCCTTCTCTTCTTCATTTTGTTCTGAAGGTTCCCTGTGCCTTTAGGGGATTGGTAATTAATGGGCCTTTGTTCCCAGTGGACCCTCTGTTCTCCTGGCTCACCTCCCTGAGTGATGCATTAGAACAACCAGTGGGTCCAGACCATTTTATTCTCCCATCCCCTTAGGGGCCTTGTGGTCTCTGTTGAATTTCAGGCCTTGTATTTCCAGAAATCTTAGCCGGGGAACACTGGGTGGCCTGGCCTGCCTTCTTTGCTGTAAGTGCTATAGAGCCATGAACAAAGAGCATCTCTGGAGGAGAGGAAAAACTGCCCCCTGCCAACGCCCCCCACCAGCTGGGCTCCATAGTGAAGATCCACCCTAGGTTACAGGATTCCTGGAAAGATCATGTCCAGAACCAGTGCCCTGCTCTTTATAGGACTAACTCGGCACTGATGTGTCACTGCCATCTGGTTTTCCCTGGAGATGTTTACATGCAACTGTTCTATGAAATCAGTCCACCATGCAGCTCATCTTACTGAGAAAATGTGTGCAGATGATTTAACTTAATGACTTAGTTAAATTGAATGGCTTCCAGTAGCATAGTAATGTGTTTTGAGAAGTTTTGAAGGAGAGAGAGGAAAAGCTGGTTTCCCATCTCATTCAAATCATTTTCCATTCCTCAGGGGGAGAAAGGAAAGTCTGAGAATCCAACAGAATTAATGCAGGTTACCCATTACTTCATTTTATAATGTTTGGCAAGAAAAACATGTTAAGTCAGTTAAATCTGTTTATTTGGCTCTTCCAGGCATTCCATGTGGATGGGGCCTGGGTTGGAGGGGACAGTGAAATATATTTCTGCTGAGATGCCTTCCTGGAGAGAAAGCTTCCTGGTCTGTTTTGTAAGCAGTACCGGCAACACCTGGATTCTAACTGGTTTACTGGGGACCCAAGGGTTTACTTGAGCATCTTGCAGATGAAGAACCTAAAAACCTATCTCTGACCCCTCAGGCTGTTATGGAAAAGTGCTGTTTAGGGTCGTGTGGGTTCAATTCCTGCTTTGCTATTTACCAGCAGTGTGACACCGGGCAAGTCACGAAATTGCTTTGTGCATCCTAAGGAGAATTCCCTGCTTCAGAGAATTGTTGCAAGAATCACACGAAATAGCAGATGTGAAAGTGCTTTATAATCCGTAAGACAATGTAACAATGCATTCGAAAGAATTATTCTTAACACTGGCAGTACAAAAGCATGTTTCCAAAACTCCTTCCTCTAGATCCTGTCCTGTTACCACTTCTGAAAAAATCAGCAATGATTTTGTGGCTCCAAGAATTTCTACTCACAGAGATGTGCTCTAAAAGCAATGCCCTGCATTGGCTCTGCTGGCACCTGAGGCATCACCTCCTTCTCAGCTTTGTTAGTCTGGAAGTTCACTCTCATCTACCTTCTGACTTCAAATGTCTATTGAATTCACTGCATATCTAGAAGAAGGAGAAGATGCAATGGTAAGGGACTGAGGCAGTTTAGCTTTTAATGCAAGACTTTTATTTTACTTGTTCTTCTCTTAGTTTTGCTTACGAGTAAAATGAGCATACATTAAAGCCTTAACAAAACTGATAGAGAGTGCTTATCTAACAGAGTGATGTTCATTTATGCTTGTCAAACAGTTTTATTGTGCTTAAGACTCTTTCTTTTCGTTTGTTTTCCTTCTTTGATTTTTTCCCCCTTGCTATAGAAGTGGAAATACCTTAAATATAGTCTTTGGTAACCAGTAATTACTTTCTATTCCACATACATTTGGATCATTGTGAAGGAATCCCCCTGGAGTTTCATTGAAAAGGAAAAGACAGAAAGATGCCAGGAGGTGAGGGGCTGTTTTATCCAGCATGCAAGTGAAGTCATGCACTATCTTCAGGAAGATGTGCCTAGAATTGTATGACTGGTGCTTGCCCACCAGTGTGTGAGAAAAACTGGGAACCGGTGTTGGTGAAGCTCCCAGGGCTAAAAAGATGGTGTATAATGCATTCCAGAAAACACATGACCTGGAAAAATGGAACTCACCAGTTGCTTCTCAGTGAAAGGACTCTTACCCAAGTACTTAGGTCTTTGGTGAAGTGTGTACTTAGGAGGGACCATCCTAGCCCCCATCTTTTACTCCTGTCATTGGTGAGCCCCCTTTCTGATGTATAATATCCTTTCTGGGTAGTTTTGTGGGTAACTTACAGAGTGGTACAGTGGAAAGACCTTAACCAAAAGATCCAATGGTCATATTCTTCTTGGTTTTGCTACTTACCAGCTATTTGACCTCACCACTTAACCTTTCTGAACTCCTGTTTTCTACTTTCCCTATTTCATAGACTGGTTGTGAACATAAGCTAAGTAGTCTCCATGAAAAGAACTAGAAACTGAGAAAGTGCTAGGCAAATTGAAGGCACCTTTTACACTTTAATTTTCCTTTTAATTTTAGAAACAGCAGGTCATTGTTGGTAAGTGAAAGGTAGAGTGGAAGGAAAACAGTCGCTATTTTGTTCCAATAATGTTTATGATAAAACTGTATAAACTGGAGCTCTTTTATGTTGTATAAACCATTTTTGATTACATAGGATTCATTAGTTGGCAGAACAGGCATATCATATTAGGTTGATGCAATGGTTTACAATTAAACAAATTGGAAGAATATTTTGTAACCACATTTTTGTAGCAAGTATTACTGGCATACTTTTTCTTCTTTTGTATAGACAGGGTCTTGCTGTGATGCCTAGGGTGGAGTGCAGGGGCATGATTGTAGCTCATAGCTGACTGCAGCCTTGAACTCTTAGGCTCAAGTGACCCCCCTGGAATACTTTTTAAAGGAATGATTAATGTTATTGAAAAGCTGAATTATGGTTGCTTTACACTGCTCAGGAAACATTTATACAGTTATTCTGTTTACACAGAATTACCGAAGTATAATAATTCAATTATTATGGTTAATTATACTTAATCAGAATTATGCAACTTATTTTATTTTTTTATTTTTACGCAACTTATTTTACTTATTCAGATTACTTCTTCATTTGGTATAGAGAATTTTTTTTTCTAACTCGTGACTTTTGAAACTTCTTTTCTTTGTTCAAGTACCTTATAGTTACATCAAACTTTATAATTTTCAAAGCCTTTCACAGACAGTACTTAATTTGACGCTTGCATGATATAAAATTTCTGTGTGTTTCCTCTCGAAGTAATAAGTGGGGTGAGACACTGGTGACTGTAACAGTCCCCTAAAAGCAAGTGCGAAGTTTACCGTAAGGATGTTGTTAAGCCAGATCTTCATTAGATGTTCTCATAGCACTGCCTCCCTTTCCTTGAGGACTTTGCCACTGTTGTATTGTACATTTATTTCTGTGATTACTTGACTAATGTCTTTCCCTTTCACTAAATGTTAAGCTCCGTGAGGGCAGGGACCCATCAGTGTTTGGACATCTTTGTATCTCTGGATCTTCTCATGGTGCCTGGCACTTAGCAGGAGCTTAGTAAAGAATTGTCAGATTAATGAATGAGTCCTGGACATTACTTGATACATTACATAGGGTTTACTTATTTGGGGTGGGGGGCGTGGGACAAAGTATTGCTCTGTCACCCAGGCTGGAGCGCAGTGGTAGAATCTCAGGTCACTGAAACTTCCACCTCCCAGGTTCACACGATACTCATGTTTCAGCCTCCCGATTAGCTAGGATTATAGACGTGCACCACCATGCCTGGCTATGTTTTTTTGGTATTTCCAGTAGAGATGGGTTTCGCCATGTTGGCCAAGCTGGTCTCGAACTCCTGGCCTCACGTGACCCACCCACCTTGACCTCCCAAAGTGCTGGGATTACAGGTGTGAGTCACTGCGTCCAGCCTCGGGTTTACTGTTTTGAAGTCTGCTGGGAGAAATGTTCTGTGGTCTTAATATTGCAAACAACCATGCCTCTCCTGAGCAGTTGGTTTGCCCTTACCCAGTGGACGTTGTGAGCTGTGTACCTGATTATATTTCCCGTCATTGTTGGCTGCTAAAAAGCTTTAAAACAAAGTTTGAGCAACGTTTAGCAGATGAGTAGGACTTCACAGTATGTATTTTGTGCACTGGCCACATCCCATTTACAACTTATACCCATTTCCTTATTTTCCTTTACCGTCCCTTTGTTTATTATATTGCATATTTTATGTGACCTTTGCTATTACCATAAGTCCATTTGGCAGCAAGGTAGGTTATTAAAAAGTAGCACTCATATTAATTGCCCTTAAGGTACTGGGGGTAGTAGATAAAGGATTAGAATTTCAGGAATGTGACATTTTCATATGATAATATTTTCTTTTAAATTTGTGTTGTTTTTATTTAACAGTGAAGGCATGATAAGAATTGATGTTCATACTGAGATTCTGGGATTCTAGCAATGTAAGATCCTATAATTCTATTGAAAGTGGACTTATGATGTCTACTTAATGTTTAGAGGGTGTGTGAGAAATGAGAAAATCACCTGAATAATGCTTTGCTAAAATATTTTTTGGCTTTTCTCTTGGTCTATTTTGTCATCCTTTTATTTTTTGAAGGCAAAGATAAGGTGAGGTTCATCTCTGGCCCTACACACTCAGTTTGGCTTTGTTTTCCCCTAGGTTTTGGGATGTAAATGCGGGGAAAAGTTATTTCCCACACCGAAACCTTGGTCCAGCCTAGGCCTTCTCAGGCCTTCTTTTGGCAATGCCATTTGACCTATATAGCCCTGAATTAAATCTTAAAAATAATTCTAGCCACAGCTTCCACAGAGCTCAAGTAGCTAGATTTGTGGCACCAGCAGATGAAGAAGCAACCTCTTGCCTTCTCTCTCTGCTTTCGAAACTTTAATGACCCCCACTGTTGGGGGCAGGGGACTTTTGTTTATACTGAAGAACCACTTTCAGTTATACTCATGATTATGTGACTCTCAGTGTTTGCTATGTCCTCACTCTTGGCCAACACAAATATGTTATCACATTCGACCTTCCTTAGCATAAGAATGACTTTGGAAGGCCACAAGATTTTCTAATAAACAAATAATGAAGGAAATGAGAGCACCTGCAAAAGGAAGGAAAATCTCCAACTGCAGATTAGGAGATAAGACATAACAAAGCCATCCATTTCTGGGATGTGGTGGTCCCTTCCAAGAATGCAGAATGCTGTGACCACTTGTGTGGAATGCCTGCTCTGGAATGCTGGTTCCAAAACAAGCAGTCTGCACCAGCCAGCATTGTCTCAACCGCCATCACTGAATGGACCCCCAGCCATTCACGAAGTGAGCCTCTGTCTGACCCCCACCCAGGAGGGAGAGGATGAACTGACTTCCAGTACCAATAGACTTGAAATTAACCCGGTGTGGGTAACAACAACAATTCGCCAATTCCAACTCTTCTCCCTTCTCCCTTCTCCCTTCCTGCTTTCCTCCCCCAACTAAATCTAAGGAGTTCTTGACAGCCATAACTTTGCTTTTTAAAGAGGCCTGTTTGTGAAGCCAGGACTTGGAGTTGGGAGGAGAAAGGGTCCTCCCTGGCTTCTGTTAGCCTGGGTTTCATCCTCTGAAAATAATCCAGTTATACTAGAGGATCTCCAAAGTCCCTGGAGCTTTGGTTTATTTATTTATTTTTGAACAGCATGAATTCTGTTTCCTTATTTCCAAAGATGCCCAAACTTCTCTAGAAAGCCCATTTACCATCTCTAGTTTGTATGTTCTTCTTTTACTCCTTGTAGGAATAGCAGACTCTGGATTCAGATTACATGGGTTAAAATTCTTGCATCACAAATTACTACCTATGACATCTTAAGCCAGTTTCTTAAATTTTCTAAGTCTCAGTTTCCTCATCTGAAGAAAAAAGGAACAATAATAATGGTTATGTCTGTTTCTCAGGCTTGTTGTGAGGGTTACAGGAGAAAATCCATAGACAACACCTTGTGTTCTTTGCTTCTCTTCTGCTGCTTCCTTTGTCCTCTTTTTCTCTTCTTCCTCCTCCACCTCCCTTGCCTTTGCCCTACTCTGCTCACGACCTCCTTCCACCATTTTCCTCACTCCTCCCTCTTCCTATCATACTCTATTGTACAGCTTGGGTAAAGCAGACTCTAGAAGAAGTCAGTAGCCAGATCTTGGGTGGGAATATTTTCCCTTCCACTTTCTCTACCTCTCACCATGGCCTGTGAGACAAACCCAGAGACCCTGTATGCACAATACCAGTACACTTTGCCAGGTTCCACAGGTAGCTGAAGAGGAACCCAAATGGATGGAGCTGCATGGAACAGGTGAGATGTATTCTGCTTGTACTCTCTTTCAGAAATGATACAGACATTCTGGGTTCACCCTATTTTAATTTAGGAAGTTCCTTTAAACCTTCACAGTCTCAGATTCGTTAGGTCGTTAGAATGGTCTCCCTTTTGGAACTATGACCACCACCATTATGGGAGAAGGATGGGGTGGTAGGGGGCAGGAAATGGGAGACAAAAAGGGGAGAGGAAGGAAAAAAATGAAAGTTAGTATAAGTAGGTGGTGGGCATATTTTGAGCTGGTTTGCTAAGAAGGTTGTAGTTGAGTTTTAGGCAAGGGGTTTGCTAAAAAAAAAAAAAAAAAAAAAAAAAAACAAAAAACAACACCTATTATATCCTGAACCACTGATGCTAAGAAGCTGTGAAAGTAGAACTCCATCTACAGAAGAGGGGAGCAGATGACCAGGATCACAGACAAGGACGGCAATTAGGTTGCACCCCAAGCACCTGCTCCTACCAAATAGTAGTGATTACTTAGGATACTGAATTGAGAAAAATTTGGAGGCATACTTAGAATCAGGGGGAAAAAGTGATACAATTTTTTATCAATGCCATTGACAAGGAGTGATGGATCTATGTGGAGCACGTATTTGCCAGTTCCAGATTCAGATATACCATGATGACATCCCTTTCTCACACAGGAAGCAAAATCACCCAAGACTGCTCCAAGTTTAATGTGGCATGTCAAAAGAGAAGGAAGATAGGAGATTTCATTTCTTGGGGTGTGGTGAGGGATGAAATAGGGAAGCCAGGGTGGAGAAGACAAGACTGCTGAAGTGAATAGCAGAGGCAAAAAAGCTTGCTGCATAAGGGGATATAAAATATCCATGAACATTAACTGTTTATGAGATGAAGTCACATGAAACAGTGTTTTAACATTAACATTGCACCTGTTAATGTTTAACCTCTGCTGGGGTGGAGTCCAGCTGGACATATCTGCTGAGTGCAAATGGTTTTCTGGGGTTCCCTTATGCTGTTTCTGTCTTAAGCTATTGATATTTGAAAGAAAAGAAAAAAAAAAACCTTTAACCCAAGTGTATGGAACAAGCCTTGCTGTCTTTAATTCCTTTGATGAAAAGTTCTGTCTCTTAGGTAAATTTGACTGTAACAAAGGCTCTAAAAGCTCTCCCTTGCTCTGAAGATTGTTACTCACAGATACAACAGTTTAAATCTAAGGAATAATGCAAATTTGGCCATGGCCACTTAATACAAACTCAAATTTGGATTGTCCCTGTGTCTTCCTGGCACTTTAGTTCCTTAGTATAAATGAGAATGTGTTCGAAAGGTTTTCATTTTCTTTAAAACAAATTTTTTTAATGACAGCCAATATTTTCTTATTAAGCTCAAACCACCAGTGTAATCATAGCACATTTGATGTAGATATGGGGGTTTTGTGTGTGTCACAGTTTGGTAGTCATTGCTTTCTGAAGTAGCACAATGAGGACAGTGTAAGAAATTCTTTGTTAAGGTTTGTTCTCTTCTTTCTGTAATGCCCCCTGCATTGAACTGAACACCCATTTCTGCTGATTTTACCTTCTAATGTCTTTTCTGTGCTTAGTCCTCAGCTTCTAAGAGATCCCCCTTCTCTGTACTTATCCAGTCCGTCCTTACTTTTTAAGTCTATTTGCCAAACTCCTGCCATAATATTCTTGTTGCTCTTTTATTAAAACAGCCCAGCAGTTTTCAGCCCCTAGAGGATGAAGTCCATTCAAGGCTTTCCGTCCTTAGTCTACCTCCCTAGACCCATCTTTGCCTCCCCTCACCCTGTCGTCTAAGCTCTGGGCACATCAGCTCTCTTAGAGTGTCCTCTTCATTCCTGATGATTATCACCTCCATGATTCTCTGCATGCTGTTCCTCTCCCCTTCATCTTTTTGTCCACTAGGTAAACTCATCCTTTGAGACCCATCCCAAGCATTATCTCTATTGCTAGGCCACTGTTTCCGTTTTCATCTTGTTTTTGCCTCTGTGCTAGCCTGGGTGGGATCTATAGACTATTTTCTAGTACAACCAAAAAGGTTGTGAAATAGTAAAATATTTTCATAGGCCCTGGAGTGCCAGCCTCAAAGATGCCCCCCCCCACCAAACCTCCCAACGATTCAGCAATTAAAGAGTTATCACCTGCGATAGCAGGAAGCTTTCCAAACCCTCTTTGAGTACTTTGGCCACTGTCCATTTAGGTTCAGTGGTTGATATTTTCAGTGCTTCCCTCGTTTACATTGTGTTCCCACTCTTCACAAGATTATCTGTTGCATTTCTCACTCTTCTGTCTCTCCTAAATTGTCACTTCTCCGAAGGCAAGTATACAGTCTATCGTTATCAAATCAGAATTCCCAGCATATAGCCCAGAACCTGAAATAAAGTAGATGCTTAATAAATGTTGAATGAGAATGAGACAGTCTCTTGGGATGGGGACAGGACACCAAAGGAATGATGCAGGTTTCTGATCGGCTCTGTGCCTTTCCTTACTGGTAGCAGTGGTTTTTAACTGGGGTGGTTTTGTCCCACCAACGTACGTTTGGCAAGGTCTGGAGACAGTTTTGTTTGTCACATGTGGGAGTGGAGTGGGATGAGGGTTGAGGTTCGGAGTGATAATGATGTCTCGGGGTAGAGGCCAACAGTACTGCTAAACACATTACAATGCATAGGACAGCCCCTACAGCAGAGAATTATCTAGTCCAAAATGCCTCACAGCCTTGGCAGACGTCTCCTTTCCTCTGTACTCCCTGACATGGGGGGTCCCATACTCTCCTTGGTCAATGCCTTTTTCTCCCGACTTTCCCCCATTCTGTGGTTCTAATGAATGTGCACATGGGAACGGAAGAAGAGTAATTCCTTTTTTTTTTTTTTTTTTTTTGTCTCTCCACTTTTTTGTTCCTTTGCTGCCTTGGGGAGTCCCTCTATACCTGATCTCTGTCAGTTTCCTGACAAAGTTGAAGTTTCTCTATTTATGTCCCTAAAAGTGAAGGTTTTCATATATGTAAGATCTGAGGTTCACTGGCCCAATATAGGATACACAAAACAGGGTTGAGGTCCGAGAAAGGGCTCGTGAAAGAAAAAGAAGACACAGTCTGGATATTTGACTATTTAGAAGACATCAAGACACCAGTGGAACATGGAAAAAAGGAGCTGCCAGCCAGTTTTGTTTATGTGGAACAAGCCAGCTGTTTCCCCCCATGTGAGTGGCTGGTTTTGTTTTATCTTTATGTAGCCACTATTCCTCTTTTTCCCCCACAGACTAACTAGAAGTCATTCTTTTTGTGATCTTTGTTTTTTTTTTTTTTCTTCCAATGAACTCTTATTTTGCTGCATAGTATCAAAATATTTTCTTCAAAGACAATTTCCTTTAAAAATAAACTGTTATCAGAGAGAAGCTATGTTCACAGCTGGTAAAGGCATGATTAAATAATCACCGTATGGGGAATTGAAAAGCAATTTCATAATATAGCTTTAGACTCCAAAGAGAAAATCAAAGGAAACATTCCAGTTAAGAAAACTTTTAATCAAATGGAGTGTTTGAACTCTATTTGGTTTTTGTGTTTTTTGTTGTTGTTGTTTTTTTGGCAACTTTCTGTATGTGCTTGTTTTACTTGGTGAGAGTTTGTAAGAGGTTATCTTAATACAATTGTGAACTTCCTGAGAGTTTGGTTAACCTTCTAATTTCATATAAAATAGCTTTCTAAATAGTTACAGTAAATGTTTTAGACATAAAATTGACATGGGTCTGTATCTTTACTATAACTCTTTTTTTTTTTGAAATACTTTACCATTAGTCTGAGAAAAAAGAATATCTAAAGCAGAAACTCCTATATTGCTTGTATTCATAGAGTGACATAGACTCTTAGAGTCTTAATGAGTAGTAAAGTTATGGAGAAGGAAAACCTTCTTTTGAATAGGAAAAACTGGAGCTCTGCCAAAGAGCATGTAATTCCAGGAATCACCAAATCCTTCTGGGACTTAGTTGATCTCATCTGTAGACTGGGCACAACATGATCACCCTTTGGATGCATGCTACAACTAGAGCTTACCAATGCAAAGGCCTCTCCACAGTACATGCCGGCTTGGTAAACAATCAGTAATTCAACAAACAATAGCTGTGTTCAATACCATGGCGGTATTGGCAATTCAGGGAACACTAGCTTTTTATGTAAAAATTTCCTCTTTGAAACTAATAAAACATCACAGTTACCAAAGAGATATTTGTAAAACACTTATCAGAATATCTAAGGGCCCAGATCAAAATATTCTAGGCGGGACAGTAATTTTATGCCTATTTTGGGTCCAGTGTGCATTAATTTTAGATGATAATTCTTTGATTTTTATTTTAACTTTTTTAGTATCATTGGATATGGAAATACTATACTAATACCAGACATTAAAACAATTTCCACAGCTGTAGTTGTGAGACAATGTAAATTCTACTAGAAAATTATATTTGAATGAGATTGTTAAATAATAAACTTAGCTATGAAACAACGCTATTTAAATACATTTAAAATAATATAAAATGTACTTTTGAGCTTTTCAAATTTATATATTTTATTTTTATTAACAATAATAATAATAATAATAATATTTTAGTGGCAGAGTCTCACTCTGTTGCCCAGGCTAGAGTACAGTGGTACGATCATAGCTCACTGCAATCTTGAACTCCTCGGTTTCACCAGTACTCCTGTCTCAGCCTCTGGAGTAGTTAGGACTACAGGCATGTGTTGCCATGTCTGACTAATTAAAAATAATTTGTAGAGATGGGGTCTTGCTGTGTTGCCCAGGCTGTTCTCAAGCTCCCGGTTTCAAATGAGCCTCCTACATTGGCTTCCCAAAGTGCTAGAATGACAGATGTGAGCAACTGCACCTGGCCTCAAGTTGATTTAATTGTGTGAGATGAAAAATAACTGAAGTAGTCTGTTTCATAAAGCTATATTGAATCTGGAAAAAAAGAATGACTTAGAAAGATTTTTCCAAGTTTTGTGAAATGACTTTTTATTGTTCACATGTAGCTCAGAATATTTTAATCTTTGTATATACAGTAAAATAATCAATTTTAAAAACATACTTTGAACTTCTGTAACAGAATTGACATGCTTTAGAGCTGTGTGGAGTGACTCATTCAGTAAGCCATTAAATCAATTGACTACACAGTCCTTGAAATGCTTTTCCAGAGCATATTGATCTATATTCTATTTCCTGTGAAAATTTGAAATTTACTTGAGCACTTGTCATTTTGACATAAGTATATGTCATTTTTGTATTTATCTTGAAAAATTGTATGTAACATTTTCTGTTAACTCAATAGAGCAAAATAATCAGAGAATGACATTTTAATTAAACTTTTTTTTTTTTTTTACCTTTTATAGAAGTGCAATATCACACCTGTTTATGAGATTTAGGCTGGAGGTACTTCAATGAAAAAAATAACCTTGTATCCACACACAACCTTATACGCACATAGGATTTTAAAACATGAGATGAGTTCCATTATTCAGCAAATGGCATTCTCTGATTCTAAAAAATGGAAATAAAATGAGAATCAGTGACATGCAGATAAAGGGAATCAACTAAGTCTTCAGACTTATTGCTTTGTATTTTTGTCTTATGAACTTTGAATTGAACTTCTGCACAGGATCTGATCTGGATGAAATGCCATATCTGAGACTGATCCTTATCTCCTAAACGTTTCCTTTGTTTCTTTGATTCTTTGGGCTTTACCCTCTTATTTTATTGTGAGTGGCCCAGAGCTTTGATCTTGCAATAAGCTCTGGCTCGCAACACAAACCTTTGCTTTGCTATGACACACAGAAGGACATGGGTATACTCAGAAAATCTAAATAGACAAGAGGTTACTTCTTCTGTGGTTAGGGCTAAAGGCAAATGGGGTAACTTCAGAATTTATTGTCTCCCATTACATTATGGGAAACTAAAAATTCACACGGGTATTTTAACATTAAGAAAGCACACCTGTGAGAACAAGTTTGATGTACAGTATCTATCTGTTTCTTGTTTCATTTACAACAGTTTCTTGAGTTTTAAGAATTAAAATTTCCCCTTTTGTATGGCTGCAGACATAAAATATTTAGAATCATATTTCAGAATTCAAATTCCTTTCTGGTTAAAAAAAATATACTAAGATATTTTTGAAGTTGTACAGTAAATAAAAATTGATTTGTATACTGAGCACAAAATATATCATACAGAGGTGCTTTCTTTTTTTAGCTGAAATATCAATTAGAAAGGCACAATACATAATAAAATAGAAATTATAAGTGTTTTGTTTGTAATTAATATTTCATAAGTTCTATTTTAAATTTTTCTTACATTAAGGAAAAAAGATGCATAAAATTTTCTGAACCATGTAGTTCATTGTATCCACAGTATCAGAGAATGTGTTAAAGAATCATCTACCAGAGGAATGTATTTAAGCCAGCAGACACCCTGTACGTGTTAGATGTGCACAATGTCCCTCTAAAATTACGAGTGCCATAAATAGGGTGTGTTGATACTCAGACGACTCTAAAGATGCTTGAGAACTTCAAAGGGTTTCTTTCTTCAGGAAGGTCTGCTAATAAGTTAATTATAAACGTGGAAGTCATGGTTTTTAAGGTAATTTTCTTATTGTGTATGCCTTTGTTTAAGAAGAAAATGTTAAGCAGCAAGCTGGTCCCAGCCATGTGACCATATTAGTGGCAAGTTTATCATCTTGAAATGGACACCAACACTTTCATGTTCCTCAAACTAAAAGCAGCTAAGAAATTGAATTCATATGCTTAATAAATGAGTAATTACAATGGGAAAATTTTATTTGCCAACATCAGACATTTCCCTCTTTCTACTACCAGTTTTTATTAAATTTAAGAAAGTACAGCTGAGAGAGTCAGTTCAGAAATCCATTGGGAAATAACTCAAAACTGCTGGCTTATTTTGAGTATTAGAGACTTTTGTTATCTTTATTTGTATTTTTACATAGGTACAAATTTTTTTATAAACTGGAACTCATTTGCTAGCTACTAGACAATCACTGAACTTTGTCCATTGGGTTCATAACCTGAATTCAAGTTGTAGGTAATGTTTGTAATTCTAAAAATGCCAACATTCGTCATTGTGAATTATGTTTCCTTTAGGAAATTCCTTTACCAAAGAGAGGCAGTCATTTTTGACGCTAATCAGATGCCTCTGTGCTGACCCTCTTGCTGAATGAGGCCAGGCTTTCTAGGTTATTAGTATTTAAAAAGAAATAACCACTCAGGGTAGCATTTCAGTAAATAATGACCTACAAGACCTATTAGGCATATTCCACAATTTTTCCCACCCACAGCAATGATTAACTTAGAAAACATTACAGCGCTTTTCTGGTGTCAGCTTAGCAGGGACTTGTGGTTCTTCATTCACATTTTTCACTTAATCCCATGGCTTTGAATTCTTTCCCTTGTAAGTTCCTATATATAAAAGATTAGAAACTGCTTCTGGCTATGCAGAATTACATGCTTTTAGATGAAATTCAATCCATCATAAAAAATTCTGTTCAGAGCAACAGTATTTATTCCTTGTTGAATTTGGATGACACAGAGAAGAACTGGGAACAGAAATTGTGTTACCCAATTTTAATAAGCTGTAGCAATAATTTTGAGAAAGACTAGAAAAATTAAACCCTGGTGAGTTTATTTAAGGCTTTTAAGGGGGGGGGAAAAGGAAATACCGGAAGATAATTAAAAGTGCAGGGCTAACTTTTCCTCTAGAATGCCTTTGACTTGCCTTCCTTTTATATAGATTATGTCATAATGGAGGTTGGGGATTGAAAAAGAATTTTTGGTATTTAAGGAAGTGATGGGTTTTTGTGATTCTGAATACTCATATTTGCATAAAACAGGTTGAAATAAATCTTTAACAGTGAAGAAATAAAAATATTTGGATCTCATGAGATGTTGGAAATTTTCTTATTGCCTCTTTTCCAAATATAATAGGTTAAAAACGTAGAGAATTTGTAAAAGTGATTACTTTCTCCCAGATGACTGATCTGACCACATATAGACCAGAGAGGGGACTCTGGATATTTGGCTGCAGAATCCCAAATAAACAAAGACACTGGGGCTTGGGATGGTGAAGTGGGGTGTCTACAAGTCAGTCATGGAGGAAAACGCAAACAAATATTTCGCCGGTTAAAATAGCAGGATTAACATTTTTGTTCCTTGTGGAACACAGGCATAAATCCTTAGGGAATCTCTGCAAAATGCGAAGGGTCACTTGAACTTAAAGGTAAGAAATTCTTGGAGTCTTTGTGTCATATATTTTTACATACTCGTGCCCTTTTCAACTAACAGAAAAGGCAAAATACCCACAAAGACCTCCTTTATTGTTCTCTGTGTCCTCCTCTGCCGTTCGCATCTCATTTTCCTCCCAGATGTGTTTAGCAGATTCGTGTTTTGGTTTGTGTAAGTGCGCCTCATCTCAAAGTCGTCATGACCCCCCCACTTCTGAGGCCACTCTTAATGGATAACCCTTACTTCCTCACTTCCCAATCTGCCCCCTTAAAGCGTTTGCTGCTCCGCTGTGTTTAACATTAGCAGTGGATGGTTCTCAGGATTCATTCAAAGATGGGAAATGAGGGTTTTTTTCTTAATTTTTTTTAATTGACCTGGCTGGAAGGTGCTCATATAGAAAGGATGCCGGGAACAGCACATGAGCAGACATCCTAGGGAAGTGAGGTAACCGCACTGGGCAGAGGGTGGTTCCGGAAGGTCCCGCTCGGAGTGGGCTTCGGTGTTACACAGACTGACTCTCCCAGTCCTTGGCTCAGCGCCTGATAAGAGAAAGGGCTTTGTAACTATGCAACCCCTTTCCTTATGTGCCCCTCCCATCCCCACTAAGTATC
>NW_022437014.1:4127983-4141407 GCF_009761245.1 Sapajus apella | reverse complement strand
TTAGAGACGGGGTTTCACCATGTTGACCAGGATGGTCTCGATCTCTTGACCTCGTGATCCACCCGCCTCGGCCTCCCAAAGTGCTGGGATTACCAAGCTGGAGTGCAGTGGCGCGATCTCGGCTCATGGCAACTTCGCCTACTGTGTTCAAATGATTATCCTGCCTCTGTCTCCCAAGCAGCTGGGACTACAGGTGTGTGCCACCATGCCTGGCTAATTTGTTTTTGTAATTTTGGTAGAGATGAGGTTTCACCGTGTTATCCAGGATGACCTCCATCTCCTGACCTCATGATCCGCCTGCCTCCCAAAGTGCTGAGATTCCGGCATGGGCCACCGCATCTTGTTTTTTTTTTTTTTTTTTTTTAAGGAAACTAATTTGATTTTTTTGTTTGTTTGTTTTCAAGAGCATGCCTTCATTGAACTGAGACCCAAGCTTCTCTGACAAATTCTGTTGAGAAAACTGTAAATGATCAACTATAGAATATAGATGGCTGAGTCTCATGTGTAGGAAACGCTTAATACCTGACTGGGGGAAAAAAAACCCCCAATGTACGAAAAGTGAATGTCACCAGAAAGAACACAGAATGGTGACCCCTGAGAAGGCAGGCCTGTGACTGTTCCGAGCACTACCGCATCTTCTAGGGTGGTGGGTGCTCCAGCGTGTTTACTGAATGAATTATCTTGCAAGATACCATTGTCAAGTCTTCAGCTCGTTCCTTTCCGATGTTGTTTGTATGAAGCCTGAAATTTGCTTTGAAATCACAGGAAGAAAGACTCTATATAAACTAAATGGCTATTGTTTTCACTAATATTGTTATGTCACACCCAACCCCTAATCCCTCCCAGACAACAATTGAACCAAAGCAATATCAGTCATGTGATGCTTGAGGTCAAGTGAGTTCACTTCCCTGCCTGTAGCCCAGCATCATGTAAACTACTAAAATAAAGGCAAAGAAATCTAGTATTTCTTTGGAAGTACACACTTAATAAAAACACAATTGAGGTGAAGAGGCACAGAGAGACCATTGCTCGGTTTCCTACATAGGAGTAAGTTATGCTCAGACACAGACCCAGTCTCCTGCAAATTTCTTTTTTATTTTTTTTGAATGAAGTTAAGAGAAAAAGGATTTTGGGTTTCCAGGTTGCTGTGGAGAGCGAGGGCCTGGCCTCACATGCACGAGATGATTTCTGTCTGTCTCATGGGAAGTGCTGAATCCCAGGCACAGCACCAGCTTCTCGGTGAGTTTATACTGAATTTTGGTAATCTTGGGGCAAGTAAGAGACCATAAATTTTGAGCCTTATAAAAGTAGACTAGCATTGATGAAACCTCTAAGTGTTTGTATTTCAGACTTTACAGGGAGAAAAGGAAGTGCTCTTACCTGTCCCCAAATATTGACGAGAAGTGTATTCCTCACTGTAATGAATCACTAGGTCTTCGTGTTTTTCACTCATATGTACAGCATGCATTTATTTAGCATTGATTATGGGTCAGGCAGTGGCCAGAGAGACATGATTCCTACCTTCCTGGAGTTCCTATGTAAGCACTCAAACAGTTACCAATTAGCAGATAAGAACACTTGAAATTCTGTCTTCAGAAGCTAAAAACCACTTAACAATAATAATGAGGAGGAGGATAAAGACAGAAAAGGAGAAACAGAAAAGGTTTCAAGAAGATAAAACATAAGGTATAAACCAAGAACAAACCAAAAAGAAACCCAGGGACTGTGACCATCAGCAGCAGCAGGTCAGACCAGGTCCTCGAATTCACACTGCTACTTTTCAGACACCCTATCACACACATTTTCTTTAATGGACAGGGTGCAGGGGAAAGATCAGGAGAGCCAAGGCTTGGGTCAGGCGGAAGATGTTTGCTATTCTTTGGATAGTTTTCTTTCCACACAGACACCAGCCGAAGTGACTGAGAATTGTAGCAACCACAGACAAAGTCCGGAAAGGAACTCCTCTACCTTTTGCAAGGGGAGGTTGGGACCATGTGCTCAGTGTCCCCTCCGTTGATGAGATTGCTCCCCTGGTGAGAGCAAAGCTGCTGAGCCTACCTACATAGTAATCGGGGCGAGTGAAGGATTTCCTGCTCTCCTCGCTTTCCCAGTCCATGTCCAGCAGAAGAGAGGGCAGAGGCCACCCATGATGAAAGAAGGTCCTTTCCTGCTCATGCCTTGTTCTTCCAAATGCTGGTCCCTTTGAGAAAGGATCACTCATATCTACAAGCAATAGTTGGGACATAGCTAGCCCGGAGAAAAGGTATGCTGCATAAATTAATAAATGTATTGTCCAAGGAGTAAGCTGAATGCCTTCCAGGGCAGGCAGAAAACACAGGCAAGTGAAGTGGCTGGTGTGGTGAGCAGTGTACAAGTTGGGGACCATGAAGCAGCATGGTACCCCTTTCAAGGGACAGCAGCAGCCTAGTTCCAAGGGAACATTGGTCCAGCATTGCTCAATGTTTTTATTTTGCAAGAGGAGCCAGTAATCTAGACTTTTGTGTGAAATCTCATTACCAAAAAATGTCATTTAAAAATTTTATGTTGCTATCACTATTTTTAAAACACTGTGAGGACCAGACAAACATATCTGTGGTCCAGATGTGGCCTCAGTCTGCTAGTTTACAGCTCTAGCGTAGCTGAAAACAACAGAGGCTGTATTGGGGGAAACACCTTGACAAAGAAAATAATTATGGGAAAGTTATTTTCAGCTCATATTCATGAATTCTTTTAGTTTATGTCACTTTGTGACTAGGCTAGATGTTGAGAGATGTGAGGCAACATCATGAGGTTCTCTATACCCCTATCCTTGTTAGGGTCTCTCTTGGCCTTCTGTAGCCTTCTCTGAGCAGGTACATGAGTCCTTTGATTAGCTCCAGCATGCTAGAAATCTCCTCAGGGCGACTGTTTGTGTTTAATCATCTGAATGAATGAAGCAAGTGTGAAATACTTTTATGTGGATCTTTCTCTCCAGTGATCAATGTGGGGACCAACTGGGCCACGCTCTGAGAATAATCAAAACAGGCAGCACTCTCTGACTTCTGGATTTGGCTTGCTCACATGGGGCATAAATACATTTAATTGTAAGTTGTGGAGGGGTGAAAAGCAGAGGCCTGATATCACTCTGGGAAATAAGAAAAAATAGGCCTTGCATCCCAGCCAGTATAGAGCCAATTTCCAGGGTGTGACCTGCAGAGAACATCTGTGACCTTCTTTATTTCAGAAGTTCCAGGAGGAGGCTATGGCTCTGGCTGCCACCACTGGTAGAGCTGGTCAGCAGGAAGCTTGGTGTGCCAGAAAAACAAGGGAGGGAACAAAAAAGGATTTTTCCAACTTATCCAGATGCCTCAGAGCCTGTGGTTGATTGGCTGAAGTGAATTCATTTGAATGAGTCTATCTTTACTGGTCTGTACTAGATATAGTAGGTAGGCTACATGATGCTGTGACAAACAAACCCCCACATCTGTGGTTTAACATGGTAAAAGTTTATTCTTCCTCTTAGGCAAAGTCCATTGTATGCTCAAAGGGGAGCTTCTGTGGGACTCTCCTTCAATCCCATAGATTCTGGGATCCAGCTCCTTCCCTCAAGGGCTTCTGCTCTTCCCTGGGCTTTCTGTGCGGTCCCTCTGGTGGGATAAACAAAGAGGGAGGATTGATTGGCATGTTTTAGAGGCCTAGGAGTGGCAATCTTCGCTTCTGCCACATTTTGTTGTCCAGAACATAGTCACATGGGAAGCTGTTTACCCTGGAGAAGGAAACAAATCTGCATGAACATATAGCCATCCTGGCACACCACCTGTTGACCGAACGAGCAGAGAAGGGAGAATTATGTCAACATGTTCCTTTGCCTCTTCTTCACTTTCACCCTCACTCTCCCTTAGTTTTAATTTTAAATTTAATTTTAATTATTTTCTTCTCCTTTAATTTTTTTTTTCTTTTACTGTCATGCTGATTACAACTGGCCAACCACAAAAGCAGTGAGCCCAACTGGTAATAAGCTGGTAGCCTGACTTTTTCTGAGGTTGGTCTTCAAATATCAGAGAAGCATGAAGGTCTCAGGCATCTTGGAGCACAAGAGCAAATTTCTCTCTAATTAGCCTATTGCTAACTTCTCACTTCTAGTGATGGAGCTGTTATCAAAGCACTCTCACCCTTCTCCTTAGTAAATCTAAACTCCTAAGAGCACACGGACTGATGTAATTTATATGCAAACCAGTCCAGTTCAATATCCACACAGGCTCCCTTACTTGATTTCTTCCATTTCCATGACTGAAACAAATCATTTAACTTTTTAATTCTTTGCACTTTCAAATTGGCTTCAATCAGAGAACTAATGGTGGTTTACAAATAGTTAAGTCATTATAGTCATTCTAATGAGTTTTTGAAGTAGCTTTCAAACCTTGAAAAATTTGAGCCGAACATCAAATTTCTTTAGCTTATAGGGGAGAAACTAAGTCATAGAACAGTTAAGAAATTTGTTCACATTTGCTGTCACAAATAATTATTATTGCCAGAAGTTCCTAGGACTTTTAATCATAATTTCACAATCTTATCAGCTATAAGCTAATAGTTGATGAAGCTAAGCCAGAATTTGCATTTGACCCTCTTACATTACTTCTGAAAAAATTAAAGTATATTTATGTTTCATGTATTTTAAAATACGCATTTTTGAATCACTGTCCCTAAAATTAAAGGCCCTTTGTCCTAATTCAGAAATGACTGGAACATGTATTTAAAGAGTTTAGTCTATCCAAGACAGGATTTGAAAGCCACTAGGTTATGTTAGATGTTCAAACAAGTGGGACCTCCCAGTTTGTGAATCTGGCTTCATGGGGAGTGCATGTTCCTATGAAACAAGCCTAAACAATATACCTGACTTGTGAACGCAGTTAACAGAGTATCAGTTTGAGGTGGTGTTCTTAACACAAACAGCTTCTGTGGGCAGGCAATGATATACTAGCCAAGTAGGTGAAAAATGACTATTTAATGCACCCTATATGGAATTGTTATGTAATAAAGATAGACTGTCAAGTGGGCTTAAAGTGACATTTTGTGGGAGGGTTTATTGGCCAGATGCAGTGAATCTGAGATCAATTAATTTTGCTTTGAAGTTTGTTCTTGATCCAGATCTTCAATAAGAAGGTAGTTTCCAAGTCACTGGTCTGTGAACACTGCTTGTGATTAATTACCCTTTTATAATCTTAGGAATTCTGTTCTTTGCTATATTTTGAATAACTCAGACTCCATGGGGAGTTGTATTTTGGCTGGTATATTTGGAACTGCTAATAAACACCTACTTCCTGTTTTTCTTACTACTGTGTATAGCAAATTGTAAAATTACTTGTGTTGCCATCTCTGTTTCTTGTGTGTTTAACCAGCTCTGATTTATGTTGTGGGATAATCTGCATCAAAGAGTTTTTGCCAAAAAATTTCTCATAGCTTCAAAATGTAAGATACTGTATCTTACTATTGCAGCATAAACTTGAATTATGATAGAGAAAATATTCCATTTCATCAGCACAGAAAAATTAGAATTTTAGTATCTTTGGCCACAAATAACTATTGGAAAGAAGTTGAGCGTATTTGTATTTTTTCACATACATTTCTAAGATCTTAATTTTTTCTTTTAGGAAGATGTGATGGAATAGAAAAGATGTTTCTGTTTTCCTTTTGGTGTAAATTTTCTTGCTTAGGTCTAAACAGTATAGTAAATCAGTACTAAGCATTAATTACTCATCAAACGTTTTAATTTGCACAAAACTCTAGTTGTTTTTATTGCTTACTTTAGGCTGTCTGGAACTGAGACCTCCAGCTTCCATTGTGTCGGTTGCAAGTTCATGTCTAAGTCTGGGAAGCTGCTAGCTTAGAATAGCTCAGGGATTCCCATGGAGGAAGAGGCCCCTGGAGAAAACTAGCTCAGCCCTGAGAGGAAGGAACTGTCCTTTGCCTTCCAAGTCCAGAGTGCTATTGAGTGAATGATCAACAGATATTCATTCTTCTTTACTTACAGGGAAGTATAGAGGATTAATGAGTTACTGGTGCCCTGGAATCTCTGCTCTTTCTCTACTCTCCCACCAGAGCTCCAGTTGATGTTCCTGCTGACCCAAACAGGAATGGAAGGGTTGAAAGTCGTAAGAGGTGCAGCATAGACACAGTCTATGAATGTGGCACTGTATTGGCTGTGGAGGAGTACCAGCCTTAGACCTGGGCAAATAGGTGCCTGTTCCAGATGCCTGCTTTAGAGGATGCTGCCTGGACCCTCCTCTGCTTGTACCCCCGTATTAAGTCAGGGTTCCCTGGAGACACAGAATCACATCTTATATATATATATATATATATAAAAATATGGCCAGGCATGGTGGCTCATGCCTATAATCCAAGCACTTTGGAGACCAAGGCGGCGGATCACCTGAGGTCGGGAGTTCAAGACCAGCCTGACCAACATGGTGAAACCCCATCTTTAAATAAAAAATAAATAAATAAATAAATACATATATATTATATATAAAAAACATATATAATATATAGTATATGTTATATATTATATATATAAAATCTGTGTGTATATATATATTTTATGCACATAAAAATATATAATATATAAATATGACATAAAAATGTATATGAAAATATATTTTGTATGTAATTATATATTTATGTATATATAAAAAACCTGTGTGTCTATACATGTATGTTACATATGTACCACTTATATACATATACACAGTGATATATGTGTCATACATACATATGACACATGTATATAATGTGTATATACAGATAAACGCATGCGTGTGCATACACACACTCACACACATGCACACAGTTTGTTACCCATTGTGGAGACTGAAAAGTCCCACGATCTGCTGTCTGCAAGTTGGAAACCTGGGAAAGCTGATATATAATTCAGACCAAGTCTGAAAACCTAAGAACCAGGGGAACTGATGGTGTCTATCCCAGTCTGAGGACCAGGGAAGATAAGATGAAATGTCCCAAGGGCAAATTCCTCTTTCCTCTGCCTTTTGTCCTTCTCAGGCTCTCAGTGGATTGGATGATTCCCATCCACACTGGGGAGGGGAAGCTAGTGAGTCCACTTCTTCAGTTGCTGACCTCATCCAGAATCTCCCTCCCAGACACACCCAGAAAGACTGTTTAATCTGGGCACTCTGTGGCTACTCAAGATGACACATAAAGTTAACCATCACAGCCACTAACCTATGGGGCTAAAGGTGCTTGTGGCATTAAGAAATGAAATGCCCACCCCACCCAGAGAGAGCTCATGCCCAATCCCTCCATAATGTGAGTCCTAAGACTACAGAATTCCTGTCCAAATGACCATAGTACTTCTTCCAGGTCTTGTGAAGGCCTCTTTCCTCATCTGTCCTCCTGAGGTGTGGCTTAGGAGTGGCTGTGTGTGTGTGTGTGTGTGTGTGTGTTGTGTGTGTTGGAAGGATGGAGCCTGGACATGAGGGATAAGTTGTCCACACACATGTGCCTCAGGTTCTTACTATACAGGATGGAGTCAGCGGTGGGAACATGGGATAGACCAATGTTTGATGCCTTCATTCATTTTCTGTCCTGGATAGGAGATGTCAGTGGGCAACCTGCTATGCACAGCTGAACGGGGGATGGAGCTTCACGGCCTAATGATACTCCCACGTTTTCCTCCTCTGCTCCTGCTCCATGTCTTTCACCATGTCTGAAGCTCCTAACTTAGCATTCTCCTGTTTCCACCTACCACCTTTCTGCAGTTGACTTCCCAAGATATCCATCTAACCAATCTTCACCAGACTCCAGATTTCTCTGTGCAACTGCCTGCTTGTTTTCTCTTCGTGGAGGTCCCATCAGTACCTCAAATGCAGCATTGTTAGCACTAGAATCAAAATCAAAATCTCCCACAGCCACCTCCTATTTTTGAGGTCTTTGCTTTGGTTAATCACGCCCTCCATAATTATCCAGGCAGCTCTATTCAGAAAGCAGTTCCGACTCTCCATTCTCTCCAGACTCTCCAGTCTCTCCAGTCTCTCTTCTCCATTGCCCTCATTGAATTGATTCCAAACTGATTAATGGTGTCTAAATGTGAACTAGGATGCGATTGTGGAAACCTCCTGCTTGCTTTCCTTCTCATAGCTGCTGCTTGTGCAGGTTTCCTGGCTGCGCACAAGGAAGACTTTCTAACTCACCACTTCCTCCTGCTCCTTCCCTCTCTACCTCCCCATACAACCCAGCTAGACTCATCTTCTTATGCATAGAAGCACTCAGATCATCCCCGGCTCAAGACCCTAAAAGCGGCCTCGTTAGCTGATCTGATTAAGTAAAAACTCCTTAGCCAGTTATGTAATTTTTCATGTTTCCATGTGTCTTTATGTCACAGATATTCTGTATCTCCCATGAAACAATTGTGATCCACCAAGATTTATCTAAAATAACACCAAGAAACCTCTCTTGAATTCTTTAGTGAATATTTTTTCTTTTTATTCTTTTAATCCTTTTTAAATTGTGTAATATTTCAGGTAGATAAAGATTGGGAGTAATGTGATGAGCAGTGTGTATGCACCATTCAGCTTTTTCAAACCCCAACATTATGCTGTATTTGTTTCAGACCTTTCTTTTCTTTTAATTTTTATTTTAGGTTTGGGGGTACATGCGAAGGTTTGTTACATAGATCAACATGTATCATGAGGTTGGTTGTTCGTATTGTTACATCACCCAGGTATTAAGTTCAGTTCCCAACAGTTATTTTTTCTGCTTCTCTTCCTCCTCTCATCTTCCCCCCTTAAGTAGACCCCACTGTCTATTGTTTTCTTCTTTGTGTTTATAAGTTCTTACATTTAACTTCCACTTATAAGTGAGAACATGCAGTATTTGGTTATCTGTTCCTGCAATAATTTGCTAAGGATGATATCCTCTAGCTCCACCCATGTTCCCGCAAAAGACATGATCTCATTCTTTTTTGTGGCTGCCTAATATTTTACGGTGTATATGTACCACATTTTCTTTATCCAGTCTGTTATTGATGGGCATTTAGGTTGATTCTATGTCTTTGATATTGTAAACAGTGTTGCAGTGAACATTTGCATGCATGTGTCTTTATGGTAGAATGCTTTATATTATTCTGAATATATAAACAGTAAAAGGATTGCTGGGTTGAATGATGGAGGAATCTCCATACTGCTTTCCACAATGGTTGAACTAATTTACACTCCCACCAACAGTGTATATGAGTTCCTTTTGCTCTGCGGCCTTACTAGCATCAGTTGTTTTTTGACTTTTTAATAATAGCTGGCTGGGTGTGGTGGCTCACGCCTGTAATGCCAGCACTTTGGGAGGCCAAGGCAGGTGGATCATGAGGTCAAGAGATCTAAACCATCCTGGCCAACATGGTGAAACCCTGTCTCTATTAAAAATACAAAAATTAGCTGGGCATGGTGGCATGCACCTGTAGTCCCAGCTACTTGGGAGGCTGAGACAGGAGAATCGCTTGAACCCAGGAGGCAGAGGTTGCAGTGTGCTGAGATAGCGTCATTGCACTCCAGCCTGAGTGATAAAGCGTAACTCTATCTCAAAAAAAAAGTCATAGGTCAGCAATTAGTTTGTTCTGTATATTGTTTTGCAGCTTTATCCATGTTTATTTTACTTAGAAACTTTAAGATATATTCCACTACATGAGTGTTTTGCTATTTATTCATTTTCTTTTGACAGGCATTTTGATGTTTTCAATCCTTTGCTCTTACAGAGTTGTTAGGAACATTGTTGTACTCACCTCCTCACACCTAACATGAGAGCTCCTATAGGATTCACACCTGAAAGTGAAATCCCAAGATAATGGTTGTAACCATCTTCAGCTTTCTTAATTTCTGTTAAAATTCTTTGCAAACTGTACCTATTTACATTCCTATTGGTAGGATAGGGGGGAGGATTCCTATTTCTCTTTGTACTTGTGATCATCAGATTTCAAAATTTTTCCAATATCATCAGTGTGAAATGGAATCTCATTGTTGCCTTAATTTGCATTTCTCTGATTTTCCATAGAGAAGACACATAAAGTACAATCATGAAAGAGCCACAAAAGATCCATACATTTGGCAATCCCAAAATAAAGACTTTTATATAACAAAAGATGCAATAACGTTAAAAGACAAGAAACAGAG
Organism: Sapajus apella; assembly: GCF_009761245.1. Lineage (NCBI taxonomy): Eukaryota > Metazoa > Chordata > Mammalia > Primates > Cebidae > Sapajus > Sapajus apella. The sequence continues at coordinate 4,131,256 of NW_022437014.1, read as the reverse complement.
AGATAGATACACAATGCACATAATAGAAGGATAGTATTCAGAACGTGTAAAAAATACTATACATTTTTTAAAAATCAACTTTTATTTTAAATTACAGGGTATATGTGCAGGACGTGCAGGTTTGTTGCATAGGTAAACATGCCATGGTGGTTTGCTGCACAGATCAACCCATCAACTAAGAATTAAGCCCAGCGCCCATGAACTGTTCTTCCTGATGCTCTCCCTCCCCCGCCACCCCAATAACCTTCAGTGTGTGTTGGTATCCACCCCCCACCCCCCGCCATGTATTCAAGTGTTTTCACTGAAGAACTGTAAATTTTGAAACAAGACTGATAGAAAATACACAAATGTTATGAACAGACAATACTCAAAAGAAGAAATCATACATATACTTGGAGCTCAAGAAACATTTGCTGATTATTAAATGATTAGAAAGAATAGCTGAAGCAGATCTCAGATGTCAGTGTCTTTGTTGGGTGCCCTGGGACACAGACCCTGAGAGAGAGATTTGTGTGTGAGAGGTTTACTGTGGAGCAGATTTGTGGAGGATAAGAAAAGCATGGTTGGGCAGGGTGAGAATTGATCTGTGAGTTTTGGAGCTGGCTTGGCCCTTCAGAGGGGTCTATAATTGAAGCAAGTGATAGATAGGTCTATAATTGAAGCAATTGAAGCAAGCCTTTGCAGTCTTGCATCTATCAATTATGGGTTGTAGGTCTCTCTGAGGAAGAGAAGTAATCTCTGATGGGGCAGATCCTTTTGGTGGAGAGGACCATCCAAAGAGAGACTCAGCCATAAGCCGTCAGTAGCCTACGTTACTGCCAGCTGGGGGAATTCAGAGGAGTGACACGGAGCATACCCCAGCATCAGTCACATTGAATATTAAAATCTGGTGAATTAATCAAAGTACTGTGATTAAGAACACACACTGATGCTAAGAGAGCCCTGGGATTTAATCCTTATCCAGCTAGGTAACTCTGGGCAAGTTAGCTGTTCTTAGTCTCAGTGATGATATCCTTTCAACAAATATTCATTGAGTGCCTAAGAGAAACTACCTTGGGATTGCGCAAGTTGAGTGAAAAAATTTGGCACTGTTCCTGGTGCTCATTTAATGCATGTAAACAGTGGCTATTTATTATTATTATTAACAATTGTGGGTAAAAGCATGTATTACTTTTGTACTGTCAATGTAATACAGCAAGAAACTTTCTTGGAATGTGCTTCTGTGGCTTTCTTAGATAAATGGAATACTCATGAGGTTAGTGGGATTTAGAGTAGGATTATTCTCTGGTCTAAGCCGGTAAATGCCTTAGCTGTTTAATAAAACATTTCCTGGATTCATATTTAAAACATAACTGACTTCCCACTCTTCAAGGCCAATTGTTATTTTTTCTTCCTATTTTCATATGACTTAGTTTCTAAAACAAACGAATAATCTCAGGCAAGAGAAACAATACAATTGCCCCATCTCTACCTTGACTTTCCCAGGTGACTGCAGCAAGTAGCTTTTGATATTAGAAAATTCTTTCTGTGTGAGAATCAGATAGAATCAAAAACATTTTAGAGCTGGAAAGAACTGTAGGCATTAAAGATTATCCAGGGCAATGGGTTTCATGTTTTCAGGCAGCAGGAATCTACCTCCTCTCCTCCTCTCCTCTCTTTTTCCATAAATGAAATCTTACGCAGTAGTCCATTTTTTGGAGCAAGAAAACACAGACTGGCTCTGGCCGAAGTGAGGGGACTAGAATTCACCTTGTCTCTCTGTGCTTCTTGCAGTCCATCTTTTTATATGGTTATTCCTACTGTACTTATTGGACTATAGTTACAAAATGTAAAAGAGAAAATCACTGGTGGTGTAGCGCAAACTGTTTATTGTAAAGATGAAGAAATGCCTGATTGTCCTCCTACCTCTCTGGCTGCTCTTCTCAATCTCTTTTGCTGGATTCTCCTCTTTTTCTACCATCTGGGCTCCCTAGGACTCTGTCCTTAGACCGCTCCTCTTTCCACACTCACATTGTTTGATGATTCTTTCTAATCTCATAGCTCTTGATTCCATCTGTGTACTCTTGATTCACAAACTTATACCTCCAGGCCAGACCTCCCTTTGGAACTCCAGTCATATTTCCAACTGCCTAATTGACACCTTTCTTGGAAATCTAAGAGATTGCTCAGAATTCACATGCATCAAATGAGACTCCAAGACTTCCGTAAAGCCTGCTTTATTGTATTTAATGGCAACTCTGTCCTTCCAGTTGCCAGGACCCAAATATCTTAGTCATCCTTGGCTCTTCTTTTTCTCTTGCAGCCTGCATCAGATCCACCAAGAAATCCTGTGGGATCTCCCACCCAAATGTGTTTTGAATCAAACCACTCCTCCTTCATCATTATTAACCTGTCTCAAACCATCATCATTTCCCATCTGAATTATTCCAATAGTGTGTACTCTTAATCAGGATGATAATTATGAAGACTTAAAGGAAGAAGGGCGTTAGCAATTACATTGAAACACATCGCCCAAAATTATTCTGGGCCAGCAGGAGGTATGATCACTCTTAACTCATCTTTCTGTCTCTTTGAAGCTGAATCCTAACATATCAGCCAGAGTGCCCCGTTCAAATCTAGCTTTATATTATGTCACATGGTTGTAATCTCTTCAATGGCCCTTTGTTTCACCCAGCATAAAAGCCAAAATCCTCACGAGGTTCTGTGCCATCTGCTCTTTCGTTGCCCAGCAACCATATTTTCTATAATATGACTTGCCTCTCTTGACTCTTTCTCCAGCAGCATTTTTGCTGTTTTTCAATCATGCCAAGCATGCTTCACCTCAGGACCTTTGCACTGGCTGTCTCTCTGTCTGAGATGTCCTTCTCCTAGACGTCTGCATGGCTGCATCCTTCAATTCACCTCTATCCTTCAATTGTTATTTAGTCATTGAGGCCTACCCTTGTCAGGTTATGTTAAATTATAATCATCCCTTTCCACTCTTCATTTCTCTTTGTTTTAATTGTTTTCATAGTACTTGGGTTCTCTAATATTTTATGTAACTTACTTACTTGTATTTATTTTCTGTCTTTTGCCAATCGAATGCAAATTCTACATGGGGAGGGAACTTTCTTTGCTTGACTTCTAGTACAGCTCCTGAGCCCAGAAGAGAAACTGGCACACAATGGTAACTCCAAAGATAAGTGATGATAACTGAGAGGAGAAGCCTTGGAAGGTTAAAGAGCTTTCTTCAAGTCACTTGGTGACGTGAAAGCCTGAATCTGGAGCCAGAGT
>NW_022437014.1:3956616-4127973 GCF_009761245.1 Sapajus apella | reverse complement strand
TCTTCAAGTCACTTGGTGACGTGAAAGCCTGAATCTGGAGCCAGAGTCCCTGATTTTCCATCTTGGGGTTTTGGCTGGGTCTATGTGATAACAGGTCAAATTACTGATTGTTCAGGCGAGTTCCACTGTAACTGGGCACGTTCCCTGCTCAAATCTGAGTCCTCAAAATGGCATTTAGAAGTGAGTCATGAATATTCACGTAAAATTAATTTTTGGTAGAAGTAATTAGTTTTGAGAGCAGTGATGTGAAAACAAAAGGAATCCTATTCAGAGGATGATCTGAGAAGGATTTCTGCTTTAATCTTATTGAACTTGAGATTAAAATAACACTCTTGTGATCTGCCTCAGAAAACCCAGTAGTTCTAAGAAACTGGCTATCTTTGAGAAGGTGACTGGTAGGCTGGAGGTGGTGCTCTGGACTTGGTTGGAAATCTGGAAATCCAGAATTCTAGATTTATTCCTCTTTTATCCTTTTTTATTGCTTTGAAAATATAAAACTTGCCTTCTTGCAAATATTAGAGGGATGAGTAAATCAGATCTGCAGTATTGATACATGAATTCCTGCTGGTAACCTGTAACTTCTTTCATTTCTTATATCTGAAATGCTCTTCCAAACTCTCTCCCAAGTTCCCTCTAAAAAAGAATCCAAAGTTGTTCCTCTGATTAACATTAGTTTCTTTTGACTCAATTTTCCTCTTTAAATAGTTTGCAGCATTTATGCATTACTTGCAAAATATTATTAAACTATTTTCTTGAGCATCTGTCTTGGGTCTACAATTAAATTTAAAATTTTTTAAGATGGGGTGGGTGCTTTGATTTTGGTTTTTTATTGTTGTTACTGTTATTTGTTAACTTTGTCTTCCATTTTACTCCTTTGTGCTTAAAGTAAAACTCATAAGGGCTGGTGAAGAAACTGAGAGGAACTTGATTATACTTTTGGTTTTACCTTTACTAACTGTGTAATCCCTCTGAAATTCAGTTTCTTCATCTGCAAAGAGAACTCTACTGCTGAAAAAATTTAGTGGGTGGGATAGACATTCAAGCCAAGAATACATGTATTAGTATACATTGGGTTGTCTCTCCTACACCTTTACTTTTGGGGTAACTGTCCCCCCTCCGCTGCCTAGCCCACTCCCATCCACATGGTTACAATTGCTGGGCCCCTCCAAACCATATTTAAGCAATGTGACCTGACCTCCCTGCCCCTGTAATTGAACCACGGCTGACTGACCAAGGAGGACCCTTAAACACTTGGAATTGGAACCAAGAAATTTTAGGTTCACCTGGCTGTTCTTTTAAACAGAGAGGGGGTAAACTCAGAAGGTATTGGTTAGTGATGCTTTTTTCTACCTTGCCGTTAAAATCAGAGAGAATGCAGCTTTGCAGTGAGAGAAAATAAAAGACAAAAGAGAGGATGTTGAGGGTTCCCTAGACAAGAGCGTGGCAATTCCTTATTTTTAAAACCCAGCTGCATCTCGGCTCTGACGTCAGTGAGATACTCGCTGTCTGCATAATCTATTATTATTATTATTAGCTTTAGTTTTATAATACACTGGTTTCTGTCACAGCTAAAAGCACCCCAATAAATACATTTACTGTGCAAGTGATTTGTGAATCAGATGTAGTTGACTTTTACTGCGTAAATTCTTACTATGTTCCACATTTTTTTCTGCCCTCGAACCCTGGATGATAGTAGAAATGTGCCAAGGTTTTGAAGTGAATGAACACCTTAACCTCTACATCTATCCCCAGCACATACCAAGGAATATTTTGTTACCAATAGCCAACAAATATCATTTCCATTTAACTCCATCAACCTGATACAGCTGTTCTGCTGGCAAGAAAGGGATTAGGCCTTTTGTGGTTGCAAGCTGAAATTGAGTCTGGTGAGTAAGAATGCACAGACTGTGAGAATGACTGTTTTGACAAAAAAAAAAAAAAAAAAAAGCCTCCTGAGCAACAATTATGGAGGGAGGGAGCTGGTGCTGGCGTGCTAGAGACCAGTGGAGCTGGATGATACTATTTTACAGCATGTATTCAGAACCACTCCTGACCAGGGCTTCCAGGGATGCAGGGCTGTACCTTATATTTAGCACTCTTATGTGGTCCATTTTGGTTTTGCCTATACCGCCTCATAATGTGACTTCTAAGAGCCAAGATAAAAATGAGAAAGATGTGCTGCAGGGCTGAATGCAAAGATCTATAAGTTGAACTCCTTTCCTTTAATTTCACATTGTTAATTTCACAATGAACTTTTAAAGCCTTTAAAAGAGATTCCAACACAAAGGACCTATTCAAGTGTTCTACCATGGAGGAAAGTTGAAAGCATGCATCTGTGCCCATGTTGGCTGTTTGTTAGTGACAGAAGATCCGGTTAACAATACCTCTGGGCCTTTCTCAGCACCTCCTACGTGTAATGTCAAGACATGAGGTTAACTGCAGGCACCCATATCGGAAATAATTTTGGAGTCAGAAAAATGGTGAGCAACCTTGCCCTCCAAGAGGAATGTACAGGTCTGCATAGCAAATGTCACATATGGCAGGGCATGTTGAGCAAAACCACATTTCTCTGTCATCCCTTCTTTTACACTGCAACATAAGTGCCTGGCCTCTGAGCAGAGCTGGATCTGTCTCCCATCATTGGAAAATGCAAGGAGGGTCTTGAACACACTAGTAAGGTGGTTGTTTTTAGAATGTGGCAGAAATAAATACCATGGGAAAATGGGCCCAGGGAGTGGCCTGACCTAAGCCATCTCCTGCTAAGAGGCAGTCAGTCAGCAAAGAAGCAGGAAGGTTACACAAAATCCTGCTCAGAGTTAAATGGAACCACCCAAAGGAGACCAACCAGGACTCCCTAAGTTGCAGTTCTACTATAAGAGAGCCCCCACATCCCTAAAGGGGTGCGCAGAGGCATCTTGCTTTCCCCTAAATTTACTTTTACCCTCCCCCACACTCATTGATTTTAATAGGCTTAAGATTTCCTGAAAAATAAATGGCCATATGATTCTTCTCTCAGAGGTTCTCTGCCACAGCATGTTCTCTTTGAAATTTTTGATTATGAATTACCATTCTATAAGTGTTTAGTGATGTGCCAAGTTGGAAACATCAAATAAAATTTATGGCATTGCAAATTATACACAATTATTATATTGCAAGTCAATGGCTTAAGAATGTTTTAAAGCTAAAAAAGAAATAATTATGTTTTTTGGTTGGTCTGTATATAAAACAGCTAATAGAAAGCAGCATAGTATTAGCCATTCACATTCAATATTTAATCCTGTGATACGTGGTAATGCTCTTGTATTGATTTATTTGTAAGTGATGAGTGTTATAAAGCTAAAGGAATTAGCTTTATAATTCATTTGGAATTAGATTGGGTGTGTATCACTGTGGGCAATTCATATAACCTCTTAAAACCTCAGTTTCCTTTTTGGTAAACTGGGAGTAAAACTCATCACACAGAGTTGTGATAAGAATTAAGTAAAATAATGAATATAACACATCTGAAGTTACTAGGTGCCATTGGATATGTCTTGCAGACTTTTCCTACGCTCGCTTTTCCTACAGGTTACATTTGCAACCAGCATATACTATATTATTTTGGTGACTTTTTCTTTTTACCTCAAATTGATTTAGTTTTTAATTTCTCTTTATAGTAGGTGTTAGAAAACAGGAACAACCAAACCAGTGAAAAACAATCCCTTAGGAATAGGTTTATTATTATTATTATTATTTGCAATTCTATAAAAAATATTTATTTAGATGATGTCCTTCTTCTAGGAGTTTATCTCATAGAATGAATATATACAATTAATGAATATACATTATATACAAGAATATGCACACACATTTTATGTTCAATACCCAATTGTTTCTGATAGTGAAAATTAGAATCTTCATATATACTAATGGGAGCCTGGTTAATTGTGTTTGGTAGTTAGGTGGATAGTATTATCTACTACAAGTCCTTGCCATGGCTTCCTGCAGGCAGAAGTCTCCATCCTATTGACAATGGATTTGCTTTACTGCTGATTATCCTTAGTGTTGAATGCAGTGCCTGGCATTTAATATGTATTCATATTCAGTGTTTTTGATTGATTGGTTGGTTGTTCATCAAATGCCTTAATTTAAAATTTCCAGCTTTACTTTGAAAGGATCAGTCACTGTTGCCAAGCAAGGAATTAAACTTTTCTTAGAAAAATATCACCACATAAGGAAGGATACCATGATTTGTTCCAAAGAACAGAATTAGGAGCAGAAGCCGAACATCCTAGGAAAGGTAATTTTATCCCAGTTTTAAGAGCTGTTTAATGTAATCCCAGCTACTCAGGAGGCTGAGGCCTAAGAATCGCTTGAACTAGGGAGGCAGAGGTTGCAGTGACCCAAGATCACGCCACTGCACTCCAGCCTGGGCAACAGAGCTTGACTCTGTCTCAAAAACAAACAAACAAGACCTGTTTAACAATTAAAATTGCCCATTTGTGCAGTGGTTATTCTTGTGAGGTATATTATAAGATGAAATAATCTTAAATGTATTCCCTTCCCCTAAAATGTTTCCTACTTACATTTTGTCTTATATTAATGTTATTTTTTTTAAATTCACTGAAATCTTAAGACGTTTTTATCTATATATGTGAACCAGGTAATGTTTGTGAACTTTTAATTAGTCGATATATACTAATGTCTGAGAATGTCAAAGTAAGGATCCATTCTGGACAAGCATTGTAAAGAAAGGTCTGCCTTGTCTTGGGTGAATGCAAGGTATGGGGGATGCAGTTATGAGATACGTGAATAGGGGTTCTGCTTTTGATTCAAACCCTACTGAAGGGTCAAGAAATGAACATTTAAAATTTGGTTGCATACCAAATCAGGTAGCCAGGATCAGGGAAAGGGTTTTTTAAACAAGTGTTCTGGGCACTCCAGTGTTGAGTATTCTTCACCATCTCCTCCAGATAATTCACTCAAGGCCATGCTGGGTGACCAGCTGGGCATCCAAAATTGATGGCAAGTGAAGGCTAGTTTTATAGCATCTCGTGTTTGTCCATGAGATGGGCTTTACAAAACCCAGCAAAGTCTCACCCTAGAGATGTCTCTGTCTCCAAGACTAAAAATTTGAATGTAAAGGAAGAGGAAAAAAGGGCTGTACCGAATCAACTTTTTATTCATCCTTCCGATCTTGCATCTCTTTTGAAAGACTGTTAACAAAAGCTAATTTAATACATCTAGTTCAGAAAGAGAAGGAAATATAGCTCTCAGAATCCTGCTGGAGCATTAAATCACAGATCCTAATGGATTCTGAGAGCTATATGTCCAGGAACTTGGACCTAGCTAGAACCATTCCAGAAGAGGTGGTAGAAGCTTTGCTCGTGAGGAGCCCTCCTACAGAGGGATGATGTAGCAGGTATGAGGAGGAGGTATGCCAACTCCAAGTTCTTTTATAATCTGATGACTCTGTACATTTCTAAGATAAGGTGCAATGAATTCTGGTTCTGGAGGTGAGAGTTCTAGATTAGAAAATTTTACCATGTGATTCTGCTTTAGAACCTCTGCTTGCTGTATCTGTTGCAATCTCAGTCCAGTTGCTGGGTGAAATCTGTGCATTTTCTGTCGTGCTACCTCAACAAAGGAGAATGCTTACCTCTCAGTCTAATTTTTAACTGCTCAGAAGGAAGCTACAGAAACAGCTTGGATTTAATCATGGAAAATGATGTGTTTACCTCAGAACATTTTAAGTTAATGAAAAACCTGCAAAATATCAATTTGGTAATAATGCAAAGTCCAGAAAGCAGTAAATAATTCTAGCACCTTTCTGTGCCCCTGAAACAAAACTAGCTTTGTTTTATTTTGTTCTATTTTAAATCTATTTTCTGTTTTATATCTCCATGGGATGTGTTTTCAGCTTTGAAAGGAGCATTAAATCACAGATCCTTAAAGCAGGGTTTGCAAAACATACAAACACTGTAAGTTCTGCTAATTCATACTGTGTTGAGTTGTCTGGATGGATACATTCACATTCAAACAGAGAAGCTTGGTCAGCGTACTGAATCTCTACATGACAAAAACATTTTTGTTTATCAGTGTCTACTTGAGGAAATATATCCATATAAACACTGGTCTCTTAATCCATATTTATTTTATAGTCTTCATTTTATGATTGGCAGATTAAACACATCAGTTACATGCCTTGAAAGGTCTAGAAAGAATAATTCATGCTAAAATTATTCCTGCTTAGGGCACATGGGTCAGGTAGAAGGATGAAGTGTGTAGGGATCAGCATGGTGCAGAAATGCTTCCTGGGGGTGGGCATTGGAGTGGAGGTGCAGGGAGTGCATGCATTTATTCCACCAAAATTTAGTGAGTAACTGCTATGTGCCAAGCTCTGTGTTGGATACTACAGATACCACTCTCTGTCTGCCCCATGGACTTTGCAGTTTGTACATTGCTAGTAATTGTTAGGGATAGCTCACAAGAGCTATGTGAAAGGAAATATGAAGTCAAATCTTAGCACTGATCAGGTTGAGATGGATCCTGGCACCAGCCAAGGAGTGTGGTCTAATCTTCTATTATGTGTGGGCTCCCAGGAGTCAGGCTCCCAGGAGGCACCATAGTCCATTTGGTCATGAAGCCAATGGTAAATCCTCAGATTGGAGGACAATTCAAGAGCAGTTTTTATGTGCTATATCATAAATATCTTAGCAGAAATTCAGTTAAGCTAGCGAAATAAAAATAGTGAGTTTTATGTGACTGAGAGAATAAAAAACATTTTTATCCCATTGCTTACTTTGTAGAAAAAGAATGTATCCATTGATTCAAAAGGAGCTACCATTATTGAGTGCTTACAGTGTACCAAGAGCTATACTAAGCATCTTATGTACACACTCTCATTTAACCTCCAAAATCAGCCCTGTAAGCTGCATACTATTATTATCATAGTTTTAGATTAGGAAATTAAGGCACAGAGAGGCTAACCACCTTGTTCAACATCATGTAGCTTTTGAATCGGTGGGGAGAAGGTAGCTTTGAATGGGTTTGGATCATAATCCTGAACGCCATAAACTCAAATGTTGAAATCCTGAAAGATCGAAATCCTTCAAGTCTAAATCCCTAAACTCCTTTAATATCTAAAATCCTGAAAATCAAAATCATAGGATAGTTGCATCATGTTAGGTGGAACTATTACTCTGTTACTGTCTTTATTTGGAAATTAAGTATGTTTAAGGAGACACATATGGGTGGCAAGTTGGCAAGGGCCAGACTTGTGGATTTCATTCTAGGTGTCAACTTGACTGGATTAAGGAATACCTAGAAACCTGGCAAAGCATTATTTTGGGTGTATGTATCAAATCATAGAAGAACTTCAAAAAGAGCAACACCACATAGAAAATGAATGTGGATGTATTCCCTGAGGAGAGCCACATCCTAAAAGAAAAAAAGGAGCTGGTCATTGGCATACAAGACTTTAAAATATAGTTAACAATTATGAAAGTTGGCCAGCTCTTATAGACTATCTCTGTGCAATTTCCCATAATCTATCCCTGTCATATACCTTTTCATAGATTAAATTTTCTTTTTAGTTTTTTCTTTTCTTTTAGTTTTTCTTCACTATTTTAAATTGTCAGCATTATTTTTATAATTTGCTATGTATTTCATCTTCACACAATTTCCAGTACTGAACACATAAACTATGCAGAGATTTTTAGAGATTTCTAATTCATTTTGTGCGGGGTTTCTTTTTGCAAATTTGACTCCCCAGATATGCATTATTACAAAGGTGACTTTGTGTGTAAGCACAGTGTATATATGTAAAGGTGCTGAAACTTCCCCAGTAAATGAAGCGATATCCTTTTTGGACATATACATTTGTGAAAGATAAAATTTCTTGAGATCTTGGCTCTTTGGGCAAGTGCACATGTTGCGGTAACCCATCATGGTTTTTTATTGATCTCATCAAAAGACTTAGATTGTTCACCATGGTATTTCAGATAACTGTAGTTATAACGCTGGGTACATACAGTTCCAAACATAGTGATATGCATTTATACATCTCCCTCTTTGACCTCTCTCTCTTTCCTCCCCTCCTCTCCCCTCCCCTCCCCTCCCCTCCTCTCCCCTCCTCTCCTCTCATTCCTTTTGGCATGTCCTCCAGACCTAGTCTGGAGCACAGTGGTGTGATTACAACATATTGTAGCCTTGACCTCCTGATGTTCAAGTGATCCTCCCACCTCAGCCACTGGAGTAGCTGGGACTATAGGCATGCACCACCATGCCTGGCTAATTTTTGTATTTTTGGTAGAGACAGGGTCTCACTGTGTTTCACAGGCTGGTCTCAAACTCCTGGACTCAAGTGATCCACCTGCCTTGGGCTCCCAAAGTGCTGGGATTACAGGTGTGAATCACTGTACTTGGCCCTATTGCTTCGTAAATACAGTTTGCCAGCTTATAACTGCTGTATGACTGTTGTTAGTATACCTGCATGTTTACGCTTGCAAAAATATGTGTGTCATTATTGCTTATTTTATTGTGTAAAGTAGCCTACAAAGTGTTCTGCCATGTTTCTATATGTTTCCCAAAGAAATCCCTTTTAAAAATTTAAACAAATACCTTTGAAATAATTTTAAAATTATTTTTTTCCAGAATCAAAATTTTGGTAATTTGATTTTTTGGGATTTCAACATTTGGGATTGTGTCTTTTGGGATGATGATGAGCTACTAATTTGAATCCTAATCTCTGACTCCAGAACTCATGCTTTTGATGAGTCACTTTTGATATAGCTCCTGGTGTTGGACTAAGCATGCTAGGAAGCCAAAGCCCATGGCTCCTCCAATATTCTCTAGTTTGTTAAAGACCCTATTATCTTCCCAAGCCAAAAGCCTGCGAGTCACTTTACCCTCTTTTATGTCTCTCTGCTCACTTCTCCTCATGCATAAGTCTTTAAGTCTTGACGATTTTAGTTCCTGGTATTTCTTGAATCTGCCTGATTTATCTGGACAACTACAATCATTTCCTAATGGTGTCTCGATCTCTCTTCCAATGGAATCTTTACAGTGCTTCCAGGGTGATGGTTCTAACAACAAAGATACTCATGCCACATCTCTGCTCAAAAGCCTTCAGTGACTTTCAGACCCCTTATCATCTGAACCCTCCACCCATTTCTTTATCTCACTCTGTTCTCCAAGAGCCTTGAACTATTTGCAGTTGGCTGATTGTGCTGTTGCTTCTATGTCTCTGCCCATCCTTTTCTCTAGGACCAAACGACCTTATAATTTTCCATCCAGAAAACTGGCTCTAATATCTTCTTCTTTAGGAAGCTGTCCCTACCCCTTCCAGACAGAGATAGGCCCTTCTACCTCCAATTGCCCCTCGTTGGTGTCTCTGGGATAACAGTCGCTGCTTTGTACCTGCCTGTTTCTCTCTACCACACCATGAGTGTTTCAAGGTAGGGAAACAAATCATACAGACACAGTGTATTTAGAGTGAACAGGACATATTGAAAAAAAAAAAAAACCCAGCAGTTAAAAGCACCTAGTAGTTCCTTGAGTCCCATTAAGAGTCACACTCAGGGTCCTTGGAGGAGAAGCTTTTCATATAGGGATCCGTGAAGACTTGAACATCTGTTTTGCTCAGCTCATGTCCCAAATGTTTGCCCCGACAGCACAGTTCCTCTCTTTCCCTACTGGAATGTATTGAGCGAGCTTCCCATTCACCTCGTCCACTAGGCTGTTCTCTAAGTTTGCAGCAGGGAAAGCTTTGCCAGATCTGGTGTCCCTCCCTACTCACTGGGCATAGTTCCTTTGTCCTTGTACATGAAGAGACATTACGGGAACATGATCTGTTTATTCCCTCCCTGAAGGATATGCCTGTCTCTACATTTCTTTGTACTTCAGTTAAAAAAGAATAACCAAAAGTGTCTCATTCATAGGTTTTCTTCTGGGTAACTTGTGGAATGGGGCTCTTGCCACTATAAAAGTGATATACCTTCTGATTTGGGCATTAGTCTTTTTTGGGCTATTGCTCTCTCTTATGATGGCAAATTCTAACATATACAGCCTTGCCACAACTCCTTATCACCTATGGAAGACATCACAAACTGATCACAGCATTCTTTGTCACTAAGTCTGGACATAACTTCCGAATGTTGCTCATTCCAGCATTTCAGGGAACTACTACCAATCATTTGGAGTGGACCTCTAAGAAGAAAACTATTTACTATTTACCCCAGGATTAATTTGAACTGCTTCTTACACTGACCCTGTAGTCTACCTAGTACTTCTTGAACAAAATGAAATTGTCTTTCCTCAGGGACCACAGCATGAACTTTATTAATTTTTATCTCACTCCCATGAAGTTGTTAGGCTCTTGTAGAGTAAAATTTAAGAATCTGCAGTGATCCTTCTAGGTATAATGTTAAAAGCACCCAAATCTAGACTTATAGGTTTCAAGAGCAGGGGCTACTATCATCTATGTATGAGTAGAGTATCTATTAAAATATTCAATGCACCATCTATTAGCCTTAAACTACTGATAAATCTAATGAGATGTGCAAATGGTATGAGAATTAGACAAAGGAATTTGAAAAGCTATAGAAGTAAGATAATTGGATTTCTTTTAGAAGTAGATGATAAAAATTGCTGAAAGAAATGAAAAGCTAGATTTCAGTTAAAATCTAACAAGATTATTCATCAGAATAAAAATTATACAGTTGACTGTTAAATAACATGGGGGTTAGGGGGACCAACCCCTGTGTACTAGAAATCCACGCCTGACTTCTGACTCCTCCAAAACCTAACTACGAATAGCCTACTGTTGACCAGAAGCCTTACCAATAACATAAACAGTCAATCAACACATATTTTTTGTGTTATGTATATTATATCCTGTATTCTTATAATAAGGTAAGCTAGGGAAAAGAAAATGTTATTAAGAAAATCATAAGAGAAAATGTATTTCCCATTTATGAAGTAGAAGTGGATCATCATAAAAGTCTTTATCCTTGTAGTCTTCGTGTTGAGTAGGTTAAGAAGGAGAAAGAGGAGGGGTTTGGTCTTGGTAGCTCAGGGGTGGCAGAGGCAGAAGAAAATAAGTGTATCAGTGGACTCACACAGTTCAAACCCGTGCTGTTCAAAGGTCAACTGTACTTGATCTTATTTCATGTTTTGCTTTTGCCTTAAACTAATTTAAATGAGAAGAAAACCCCTATGTTTGTCATTTGAGGTCAGATTGCATATATTCAACCTGTCAATAAAATTTAGCTTTACAATAAAAGCACATTAGAAGCCAACACAGAGAAAGTGAGCATGTACTGGGCAATATTGAGTAGTAGTAGAGGCTGAGCTGGGAGTCAGGGAGACTTGAGTTTCTGTCTGGTCTCTACCTGTTTCCAGTTGTGCGATGCTAGGCAGATTGTTAACATCTCTGAGCCTCACTCCCTGCATGTGTAAAATGGAGAGAGCTACAATACCTGCATAAATATAAAAGAGACAATGTGGTAAGGCACTTCAGGAGGCTGGCAATCAATCAATGCATCCAGTGAGTTGATACATTTTATTACTTAAATTGAAGTCGGAAAGATTGCCCTTGGATAAGGTAATCTCTCATTTCTTTTACATGTTTTCTACTAAGAGACCCTTACATCAACTGGATAGCAGAATTGAACTAGAGGGGAGATTATCTCGGAACAAACTTATCTAAACCTGATGGACCTTAAAGGCAGTATTGACTACATTTGCTACTTTTTCCTATTCCTATTCCTATTTTCCTACTTCCTATTGTCCAGTCCAGAAAGGGCTGGAGACCTCCAGAAAAATTACTTCTGTGCCAAAAAGAAAAAAGACAAAATTAACAAGACCCAGCCTTCAGCAACTGCTCCAGGAGCAGCTGTAAACACACCTGAACTTATCTGTTGCCCCTCACAGTGACTGAACCAACATATACTCAGAGAGAGAATAAGACAAAAATGATTATCAACTGGTTGTCAAACCCAAGTACCTCTTACAGACAAGTAGAGTTCTGAGTTTTACAGTCTTCGTTGTAGTGCCAAGGGAAATCAGCATTGCCATTCTTATTTTACAGGCAGAAAAACCCTCGGCACCAAGGGATTAAACAATTTGTATTGGAACGAGATTTTACTAACTCCATAGAAAATGGACCTAACATTTAAACATGGATAAACCACATCCTTTATTTAAACAATATTTTATAGTCTACGATGAAAGAATACTTAGAGATGGAATTTCCAGATTGGCTGTTCATGAGTTCACAGAAAAATTATGCAACTTTCCATTCATTCAGCAACGTGAATTCAGTCCACAGTGCTAGGCACTATGATAGGCCCCAGAGATACAAGCTCATCTAAGAATATTACCTGCTATCAGGGAAAGCATAAGAAGACACACATGCAAAGAAATAAAATGATATCGATACCGTGACAGTGACAAAAATCTGTACATGTTACAGTTAGAGCCCAAAGAGGAGACAAGTCCTGAAAGATCACTCTATTAGTTCTGCCCTGTGTAGGCCTGACAACAGAAAGAATGCTACTGAACACTAAGAGTCGCAATCCTCGCCAACTGCAAACCCACAAACAGGCGAACATAATATACGAAAGTGCTTGAAGGCATGAGTGCACGTGAACAGAGAATGTTATCTTTTGTGTCTAGTATCTGAAATGAGATTGTAATTATTTTCCAAATATTCAAAAAAAAGGCTTTGGAGTTTCCTACAATTTGACTTTTAAATCGTAATTCTCTGCTAATGGTTATCTTGCCAAAGTAGAGCTTTATCCTGGGGAGGACCTAAAATCAACCCAGAGATTTGACGGTTGGGAGGAGGGTGGAGTTCCAGGACTTGTCAAAATTAAACACAGCTTTCAGCCCACTTACGCAGTCTCTTTTTGAAACATTCTTTTGCATTGACTTTGGCAACGCCTATTTTCTGGTTTCCTCCTAACTTACCAACATTCCTTCATAGTCTTTTTTGCTGACTCATTATCCTCTATCTCTAATGTGGAGGTTTTTCAGGACCCTTTTATTTTCTCATTATACTCTTTTCCTTGGCCATTACATCTTCTACCATGACTTCTATGACAATAGAAATGTCAATCATTTTCACCTGCCTTCAATTTAGATCTTTCCTCTAACACCCGGATATGTAATTCAACTCTTAACTTGATATCTCACTTGGAAAAGTTACAAGCCTCTCTGAAAAAAATCCGTAGAGGATGGAATGTATGGCATTTTCTCTGAAACTTCCTCCCTGTCCAGTGTCATCTACCTTGGAATATCGTCTATTTTAGAGGGACTCTCTAACCTGAGTACACATTTGAAACATATGAGGGGCTTTGAAACATACCTGCGCCTGGACCCCATGCTGAACCGATCAAATCAGAATTCCTGGTGTGAAGATCTCCACATGAGTTTAATGTACAGGCAGGTTAAGAATTGCTGAATATGTTGCTCAACTTGGAAAACCATTTGTCTTGATCTCTCCCTTTTTGTTACCCTTTCATAGTCAGTCCCCTGTTGATATTTCATTGACTAAATAGCTCTTGACTTGATTCTGTTTTTATCATCAGAGCCATCACCAAGGTACCATCTTTGCTGCCCTGAAATAATCTTCTAACTGTTCTCATTGTCTCTCTTCTTAGTATATATCCACACCATTGTCCACAGTGCAGCCAGGGCAATTTAAATAAATCTGATCCATCACTTCCTTGCTTAAACATTGCCCTGGCTTTTTGTTTGTTTTTAAAATAAATCACAGATACTTATGGCCTTTACATATGTGAATATAGGGGTAGAGTATTACTTTTGTTTGTTTTGGTCTGATCAGCAAAGTTCCTCAACTCTGGGACACATCTTCCTGACTCCCAACCCACTGGGTGGGCGTATGTTCAGGTCTCTTAGGGGTGCAGATGGCGAACCAAGCCTTCCAGGTTACCAAAGGTCCTCCTGCCTTACAATTTTGGGGGCTAAAGTAGAAGCAGCCTTGGTGAAAGGGTATGAATTTGAAGCTCTTGGCAACCATCTTTCTCCCCCACCTCATAGGGTCAAACCCAGTACTCCTGGCAACTGGGTTTGATTAATTAGTTATTTGAGTAATATTTTGTTTATTGTCCATCTTTTCTGCTCAACTATTAGTTCCATGAAGACAACAGCCATGCCTGCTTTGTTCACTGAAGTTTCTGTATTTCCTAACACATAGAGGGTCATCATTTTCTGATGGATGAATGAGAGAGTGAATGAATACCTAGTCTTGGAGACATCAACCTGCAATAAAGGTTAAATGAAGGAAATGGATGCCAGTGGAAGATTTGTGGATCTGTTTCACCAGATTTCACTGTGCTGACTCAGCAAAAGGGTCCCCAAATAAAGTATGTGTGATATATGAATGCCTAGCCACCTGACTTGGAACAAACAGGGATTTCTTTAACTTTCTTCCACCAGGAGATACTCCCCTGGCATTTTTCAAGAGTTTTTTCCCTACAAAGGTAAAAGTTATGTCCTGATAGTCACAGTGGGCTGCTTTATCGTATAATCTGACATCAGAATGGAAAAGAGAGTATGTTTTTTAAGTTCCTTAAAATGCAGTTCTATTGAAAATAGCTGTTGAAATACATGCGCAAAATAAGCTGCTAAGGAATAATAAGAGACATGATAGAGTTACAGAAATGTGTTATTGTGTTTTGCCCAGAAATTATTATGTAATCTGGGGATAAATTTATTCCTTAAGAATTTAATAAAAATTTATATAATCCTCTATGATTTTTGCTTTATAATGTAATGAATTCACTAGGGCTCTTGATGTTTGGATGTGGCCATTTGGTTTTGGTGGGAAATATTTTGACATAGTCTAAAAAGTTTAGAGACAAACCCTAAAAATGTATCTACTTTAATTATGAATACATTGTGACTCAGATTTATCCCATCTTTGAACTTCACCCCATCTCCAACCTATACTCCTCAGGGTAAGGATTAGGGCTGAGATGAAATCAGGGATGGGCCAGTGACAAGGTGGCAGCAGGTGGGGGCGGGTATGGAAATGAGGGCTCAAAGGCTGGCTCACTGCTTGGAAAGAGGAGTCACATTCTTACCACACTTGCACATCTCAGGAGCCATCCCTCATCTAAGCCAGGAGGCTGCTTGTTTTCAGTGAATTCACTTGTATCACGTGTACCTCAATGTCTCAGATTTTTCTCTGAGATGGTCATTGTCATTGCCATTTGCTTTTAGTTAATACAGAGGTGTGTTCATTTAATGGAGATACTCGTTCTGTTTTTTCATTTGAAAAATCTGTAGGACGAACACCTCTGTTTTAGGTTGACTCCTTGATTCCGTACCCTATTTGAGTGATTACAGATTACGGTTACAGATTATCCACTGGGCAAGGTGGAGGTGGTAGTAGGAAGAGGATGTTTGTTACACAATAGGATCTCATATTCTCCAGATTTCACAGAAAACAGTTCAATTTCTAACAGTTTTCTCAGTAGCCCTTTATATTTAAGCATCTGGCTTCTTGTTAAACTCTTTCAAAATGGAGGCTTTGGGGGAAACAGGTGATCAGCCTTACAGCCTCATCTGATCAATTCTAATATATTTTAAACACCTGTGCTGTTTTTCTGATTTTTTTTTTTTTAAATTAGAATTTGTTCGTACAGAATAACATACTTTCTATATTCAAATAATCGAGAAGTGAGATTTTAAAAGAGGAACATTCTCCATGATCAAGTTTGAGGTTATGGATGGAATAAAAGTCAGGGACCAAAGCAAACTGATTGTGAATTGCTGATGCACAAGCTTTAGAGCTGCTCACTTGCATGGGCCCTGTCAGGAGCCCAAAGAGGGCCCCAGTCATATGTCCATAAAGTTACTTGCTTCTGTAAAATGTGTAAAAATATTTTAACTTCAGCTAATGAAGGCAGTTCTTTCTACTCTCACCTGCTCTGGAGTGGCACTGGGTTGCCACAGGCATTTTGGAGAGCCGGGAACAGGCCAGCTGAGTTGGGGATCCATTTAGGTTTAGGTTAGAGGGTCTACTGTTTGCAGTCAGATCCATGTAGAGCTATTTCACCAGCTGTTTTGGTGTAGAAATCACTACAAGTCCACTCCTACCATACATTGCTCTGACCTGCCGACATTATGAAACAAAGTTGTGGAGCCAGAGCTTACATGTGGCATGTGCTTGAGCAATGGCTCCCAGCACAAGACTGTGGGTGATGGAGGAGAAATATGGTTTGAAATCTACAAAGGCAGAAGCTAGTGTGTGGAAGTTTCTTCCAGTCATCAGGCATGTAAAAGTTTAAGAGAATCATCCAGTCTCATCAAAACAAGTTCTCTGCTTCCAGGAAGATGGTTAAAAATGTATTTGATAGGCCAGGTATGGTGGCTCACACCTGTAATCCCAGCACTTTGGGAGGCTGAGGTGGGTGAATTGCCTTAGTTCAGGGGCTTGAGACCAGCCTGGCCAACATGGTAAAACTCTGTCTCTACTAAAAATACAAAAAATTAGCCGGGTGTGGTGGTGCATGCCTATAATCCCACCTACTAGGGAGGCTGAGGCAGGAGAATTGCTTGAATCTGGGAGGCAGAGGTTGCAGTGAGCCGAGATTGTGCCACTGCACTCTAGCTGGGCGGCAGAGTGAGACTCCATCTCAAAAAAAAAAAAGTATTTGATACATTTAGAGATATTTTGGAAATCTCTCAAGAGGAAGTTTATTTATTATTTACATACAAACATAAAGAGAATTTATTTATCTACAAACATAAAGAGAATTATTATGTTTGTAGAGCACACGTATGTAGCAGTACTACAAACACTCAATCTTTGTGAAGTTACATGTTTTATTTATCCCAACATGTCAATTACATGGATGTATTGGAAAAATATTTACATGTCTGACTTAAAATGCTGACAGCAACAATAACATAAAACTTATAACATGTACATTGACTAGTTATTCAGTTTTGCTCATTCAAAGAGTATTTAAGAGTAGTCACTGCATAAAGAAAACTTGAAATGTGCTGAAATCTTACAGTTTATATATGAAAAACCTGATAGTTTCCTTGAATCTGATAACATCCTAAGAATTTATTAATATATGTATTGCCCCTAAAATTATGCTAAAAGCAACTTTTTAAAACTATTAGTAATCAAAAATAAATTTTGATCGATGATCCTAGAAGAAAGAGAAAGAGGATTATCTTTCTCTTTTAAGGATTGATCTTACGAACGTAATGGCATATGAAAGGATTATCAGGAAGTATATGGTCAAGAAATGTAGAAAAAATTATTTAGAGGTATGCTAGGTAGTTCATTTAAAAACCCTTTTTTTGGTTGATGTTTGTGCTTTTGCAACTTAAAAAAAATTATTTGTTGTTTTTTTCTCATTCTAAATAAATACGTATTTCCATATCTAATTTATCCGTTAAAAAAAAAATCAAATGTGAGACTCAGGTCCTATGAGACCTGAATCCAATACTCGTAAGGGATATCGTTTTCATGTTTTTGAAAACATGGAGATTTTACATGTTGGCAAGGTGGTTTGACATCAAATGCCTGCATTAAAGTGTTAGATCAAAACGCCCTGCTTTGAACCAGACCCATCCCAGGGGCGAGGCTTGGGCATTGCAGGATCAAACCTCAGGCTCACAAAGTAAGCCTTTGACTTTATCTCTAAGTGAGCTTGTAACTACAGTTACCAGGAAAGTAGAAGTGACTCATCACACACCTTTCTATGTGTGTCCTATTACCACACGGCATGCCTGGGATGCACTTGAATTGATATTAAAAAATTATCTATGGCTAGCACATTATAGTGCATTGGATTTTGTTTTCTTGTTAAAGGCATTGCTTTGTTAAATGTAAACATTTAAAAGACGCCACAGTTTCTGTAACCTGGCCTTGACCTTGGGAAGGTTCTACCATGCCTCTGCCACTGACCCTTGGGCTGTGAAAGTTGTGCTGGACTTGATTCTGTCTCTTTTCCTTGGTGCCTGGCACACAGTGGGGTCTCAAATATTAGTTTTTTGCTTTCCTCCTCCTTTCACTCTTTTTCTTGGGGCAGATTTTTTCTTCCTGTCAAGTATGAGGAAATTTTACAAAGCAAAATCATACTAACACATTCCAATTGTATTATCAAATGACTGCTTTTAGTAAGCTGCCTAGAGGAGCAGAGTCTAGGTTATGGGCTGTGCAATACAGTACCTAGGAACTGTCTTCACACCTAAAGTACTTTTTCATTGGTTCCCACAGGACTGCAACTAAGCCAAACAGCAATAAACTAGAGTGAAATGCATTTACCAAGAGGAAGACTTTGGTTTAACTGAAGAGTGATATACTTAAACTCTAGTCCTTATGGATAGAATAATACTAAATTATCATAATGCTACATTGTAAGCCCTTTATAGTGTATAGGGTGCTTCCAAATTTATCATCTCATGAAGTCCCTTTAACAACTTTTAAGCGTGGGTATCATCTTCATCCCAATTTTACAGAGAACAATACAATGTGAGGAATTAAGTGATGGACCCAAGATCCCTTAACCAATAAGTGGAGAAGCCAGAAGTTGGACCCAAGATGATATGACTTTTATGACCCCTGAATTTTTAAGGCATGTATATTATTGCTATTCAAGGATATTCCCAACCTTTATGACAGCCCCTGTCTCTTCCTTTAACTCTACTAAGATGGAAGTCCCTGTGGAAAAAACTCAGATGTAGGATAATGAGCAAGAAGCAGTTCTTGCTCTGAAAAAGTTGACAGTCCAGGGACACATCTGGCCACATAAACAACCAACCATAATCCAGTGTGTACAGGGATCAAAGAGCCAAAGATAAAATGCAAGGACTCAATGAGCAGAAGAAATCACCAGAGGAGAAAATATTTGTAGTCTACCCAATTTTAGCCCTCAGACACTGCCATATTGGTGCCCAATTATTAATTTTCACATGGTTGTAATTAGTACAATTACTTAGAATTACAGTATATTAACTTCTGCTGCATCTTGGAGACACTCCTAAGTTTACATAGCAAATATATCTGGAGTTTAGGGATTTGAAAGGAATATAATATAATTTCACCACAGTACTAACGTGTTTTTCCATATCCTAGTTATCTGACTTTTAAATTTATATAGTCTCTTTAGTTTTAATATCTTTTCATTTGTATTTTCTGTTCTAATTAAGTCCTCGTCCTTGAGATCAAAATGAGGCATTTCATGCCATCTAGCTATAGTTAGGGCTTAAATCAGATTTCTGGTTGGAATGAATTACTGTTTAATTTTTTTTTCAATTTTTAATTTTGTTTTTTATAGAGTCAGGGTCTCACTATCTTGCCCAGGCTGGTCTTGAACTCCTGGATTCAAGAGAACCTCCCCTCTTGGCCTCCCAAAGTACTGAGATTATAGGCATGAGCCATCACACCCAACCCCAAATTACTAAATAAGGAGCTTTCAGCTCTTGCTTTTCCTCCATTTAATCTATTTGTTTTTATTGTGTGGCACCTGAAGAGATACATGGAATTATGCACCTATTAATTGCTGCTCATGAAAAAAATTAAAAGCAAATACTACTGAGTCACATGGAATTTAAAAAATCCATCTATGGGGACAGAGACTACTTCTTTGCCTGAGATTATTTAGGGAGGTTTGTGTGTGTGTGTATGTTTAAATGAAATTATATGCTGAAATTGTTTTCACTTTTGTCTGTCAGCATGGTGTCTTGGTTATGAACGTATTCTAGCATTATGGGTTTTGTGCTGGCAATTTCCCCGACTCTCCTCTACTACATATGAAAATAGGATATTTGCTGGTGATGAATTCAGATAGACTCTTCTAAGTTTGTCCATTAAGCAACAGACTAAATTGACTGTTCAACTTAAAATTTGAGGGAAAATCCTAGACTTTAATGCCTCCTCCTGCGGATTGTTGTCCCAAATGTGCCCCACATAGAAACGCTTTGTCCTTTTCTTATTCCGTTCTAGTCTCCTTGCCTCTTTTAAAAAATTTAGCTCCTTCTAACAGTCTCTCCCCGGCACCTGAGAGCAGGGACATGTGTATTTGTAAAGCCTCTGTTTTCATATTTAATTTTTTTCTATTTTTCAGAGAGTGGGGGTGCATGTTCCCCACTCTTTTTCTTTCGATGCCTCTCACCCATATTGCCTGCAGCTTCGTTTCGTTTTGTTTGATTGTTTGCTTGAGTTCTTCCTCTCCTCAATATCATTATCCTAGACCATGGACTAAGGAGCAGTCTTCCTTTTTTCACACCTTTCTCTTCCTACCCGAACACTACACTCCCACAGTCAGTTAGCTTTAAGTGTAAATCGATGACAAAATTGATAGCCTTTGAGTTATGTGTGGCTCTCAATGTCAGGATTATTTTTCCCAAGTTACAAAACTTTTAATTTAATCATACTTAGAGAAAAGAAATCATTGACTCACAGACCTGCAAAGTCCAGAGATGGAACTTTTGGCATGTATAGATCCGGTGGTGCAAACTTCCAACTTCCTCCCTGAGGTGGGCCTGGCAAATCTGGCTGTTCCCTGACAAATCCAATCCCAGCAGAAGAAAACATTTTCTTTCCTGATATTGCAATGCAACCTTTCTGATCAGCCCTTGATTGAACCAGTTCAAACCAAAACCAGGAGAACTTAGGTGGGAGAAGTGGTACCCAAATGAAAAGAAGGGTGTTAGTACAGAAGATGGGGGAATGGATGCTGGCTAGGCAAACTCAAGTATCCATTATAATCTCCTTCCTAGGCAGACTGTGATCCTTTCAGAGCTCTTGTTTCTGTATTTGGATTTTGAACCCTATCCACCTGTATTAAAAATACTGTAAAATACAGTATTTTCACTTAATAGCAAATCATGACTGAAGAGTAACAGGACAGTGTTTTAAATTTCATCACTTTTAGAAATGTGGCAGGAAGTAAATGCCTGCCATTTTCCCATCTCTATGAGTACTGACAATAGTTTGGGCAATAAAGAAAGTTCTTGGAGACTGTGTAATACGGCTTTACTGTTGACCCCACATTCCTGAGCCCCCATACCTTTGTGTACCCTTTAGTCTCAGAATGTGGCTCTATTCCAGGGCTTGCTTGATGTTGGCCTGGCTCATCTCTGTCCAGAGAAAGGCATGCTCAGTGCTTCACAGTTGGATTCTGGCCATTTGACAGTAACACAAATTATTCCCTAATGTGTGTCGTATGTCTTACTAGCTGGGTTGCTTTGCTCAGTAGTCTTAACCTCACGAATCTTTAGCTAATGTCATATTAAATTCCTACTTCAAGGCCAGGTGCGGTGGCTCACGCCTGTAATCGCAGCACTTTGGGAGGCTGAGGTGGGCAGATTGTCTGAGGTCAGGAGTTCGAGACCAGTCTGGCCAATGGTGAAACCCTGTCTCTACTAAAAATACAAAACAATTAGCCAGGCGTGGTGGTGTGTGCCTGTAACTCCAGCTACTCGGGAGGCTGAGGCAGGGAAATTGCTTGAACCAGGAAGGCTGAGTTTGCAGTGAGCCGAGATTGTGTCACTGTACTCCAGTCTGGGCAACAGAGCAAGACTCTGTTTCAAAAAATTAATTAATTAATTAAATTCCTACTTCACAGAGTGGTTTTAAGGGTCATTTGAGTCAATGTGAATGTAACCTTGCACATAGACATTGATGGGTAACTGGAGGTTATCACTGGAGACACAATCTGAGAGCACCAGCCTCCTGCTTGGACCTGTGACTCTGGCCTTTGAGAATTTTCTCCTGTCTCATTTTGTCATCACATCTCCTTTACCTGTTCACCTGTTTGGCGAATTCTTCGTGAGCTTATTATAGTTTTTATTGCAGTTATTGAGTGCAAACTACATCTAAGCATCTTAGATTGTTCATCATTTGAGCCTCACAATAAAACTATAGGTAAGTAGTATTTATTTTTTCCATTTGGCGGATAGGAACACTGAAACTTAGAGAGGTTGTATGGAAGGAGGGGGACAATTGATCGCAAATTTGTGAAGACAGGCTTGGTTTTGGCCAGACATGGTGGCTCATGCCTGTAATCCCAGCATTTTGGAAGGCTGAGGCAGGAGGATCACTTGAGCCCAGGAGGTTGAGGCCGAGTGAGCGGTGATGGCACTGCTGCACTCTATCCTGGGTGACAGAGTAAGAACCTGTCTCAAAAGAAAGAAAGAGAAGAAAAAACAAAGGCCTGGAGCTTGGGTCACAATCAGTTGGATACCCTTGGAACTTCTGTGTGCCTAAGAATCACCTGCAGTGTATTCAAAGTGGAGATTTTTGGAGCTCACCCTCAAAGGTTCTGATGTGTTGGCCCTGGAGTAGGCTAGAGAAGTCTGCATTTACAACAAGATTACCAAGTGATTCTCTACAGGTGACTGGACTTCAGATGACTGAACTGCCTTTCTGGGGTTTCCTATCTTTTCTAGTTTCTCTGGGCAAAGGATTGAACTGCACTGCTACCTGGAGGCCCTTGCATCTGCCCTGCTGCCCCCAGCACAGTTGCCCTCTCCTGGCTTCCTACTTCTCCACAATTCTTTAACCCTTTGAGTACCCAGGTAACCTGAGCTCCCTTTAAATCTTTAACACCTGAACACATGCTGAGAGCACATATATTAGCCTTGTTCCTATTAATATCTGCTGTGCACTTTGCTTAAAGCACAAACTCAACAAATATTCATTCTTTACTATTGTATTGTGTAAATATCCATTTAGTTCTCTTCAATTTATATGTCTGGTTTTCCTCAACTAGGTTGTAAGATGCTTGAGAAGAAGAACTGGTCTTCAATTTCTTCTGTATTACTTAAGGGCTCTCCGTATTTAGAAGATGCTCAGCAAAGATTGCTGACTCATTCAGTTACGATAGGAGGTGTATAATCGATGTTTGTTGAATTAATTAACCGTCCAAAGGTAACCACTATTCTGTCATAGATGATGGGATTTTTGTCTCTGGAAATCATTTGAACATTTATACTTGGTTTTCCACCTTAAATATTCAGAGAGGAGGAAACAAAAAATAACCCAATTTTAGCCTCAGAGGTAAAATACTTAACTACTCAACATTCTTTGTTTTGCATGAGGAAATGTTTAACCAAGATTCCTCAGGTTACAGTCAGATGGTCAAATTTTCAAAAACAAATGTGCACACACAAGTAGGCAGGCATGATTTACCTCAAAATGCAACTGCTTGTGGGTTATGTCTCTACTTCTGTTTATAGGACCTCAAATTTTTTCTAAAGCTTAGATTAGCTGAATAAGTTCTTTGTCCTTCAGCACAAAAATCATCATCAAAGACAATTGTTGAGAACCCTGAAGGTTGGTCATAGCATAAGTAGAGGTAGAATTATAAGATAAAAATGCTTGCCTTCAAGAAGTTTACAGTCTAACTGGAGTGACATAAATGAGCATAAATCATAATTGAGAATAAACAATTATGTTAGGAATTTCTAGAATCATGAAGATTATCTAGTTCAAACCTCTTGCTTTTCAGATAACAGAGTTAGGTTGGAGGAAGAGATGCTGAGTGGTAAAATATTGTGGTCAAGGTCATAGAGAATGTAAAAGGTTAAAGGCATAGCTTTAACTAGACCCCTGGTTCCTGTTCTCTTATTTATAGGGCCTTTCCAGACCCCAGCAAAACCTAAACTAAGAAAAAAGTTTGCGTTTTGCCAGAGCCTTAACAACCTGATGAGGATGACCAGGACTATAAGGCCTGTCAGTCTAGAGCGTTATTAGTCACATCAAGGGATGAACATCATGGGATTGCAGCCAGGAAGTTAATTAGATGGAAATGGGTATATGAGTCATGCAATTTCAGATGAGGAGGCAGAGACCAGGATCTAGAGCAGTGCTGGCCAGTAGAAATATAATTTGAGTCACAAATGGATGCCACATATATAATTTTAAAATTTCTAGAAGCCATGATAAAAAAGTGAAAAGAAATAGATGACTAATTTTAATAATATATTTTATTTAATCCAATATCTCTAAAGTGTTATTTCACCATGTAATTAATATAAAAAATAATATATTTGACATTTGCTTTTGTTTATTAAGTCTTTGAAATCCAGTATATATTTTACACTAACAGGAGATCTCAAATGTTTAATAGCAGCAAGTGTCTAGTGGCTTTCCTGTTGGACAGCAGCTGTCTAGAGGAAGCTCACTGATAGGACAAATTAGGTAGTATAATGCCAAACAAATTGACTTGGTCTGAGGATCTCCTAGAGAACACTGCTCAAGCTATTATATGCATAGAACTTAGCTGGGGATCTGACTAAAATGCAGATTCTGATTTACTAGGTGTTACGGTTTGAATGTGTCCCCCAAAAGCCACGTGTTGAAAACTTAATCTTTAATGCAACAGTGTTGGGAGGGCAGGACTAATGGGAGGTGTTTAGGTTATGAGGACTCGACCTTCATAAATTGACTAATGCCGGTTATAAAAGGGCTAGAGGCTGCAAGTATGATGTCTTGCTTTCTCTCTCACCTTCTGTTGCCCTTCTGCCTTCTGTGATGTAATGATGCAGCATAAATGCCCTTGAGAGATGTGGGCCCTCAATCTTGGTCTTCTCCGCCTCCAGACCTGTAAGAAATAAATCTTAGTTCTTTAAAAGTTACCCAGTTTCAGGTATTCCATTATAACAGTACAAAACAAACTAAAACACTGAGTCTGCGATAGGTCTAGAATTCTGCATTTTTAACAAGCTTCAAGTGATGCTGATGCCCTGGTCTGCCATCCACACTTTTTTTTTTACTATTGCATTTTAGGTTTTGGGGTACATGTGAAGAACATGCAAGATTGTTGCATAGGTACACACATAGCAGTGTGATTTGCTGCCTTTCTCCCCATCACCTATATCTGGCATTTCTCCCCACGCTGTCCCTCCCAACGCCCCACCCCCGATGTCTCTCCCCTATTTCCCCCTGACAGACCCCAGTGTGTGATGCTCCCCTCCCTGTGTTCATGTGTTCTCATTTTTCAACACTCACCTATGAGTGAGAACATGCAGTGTTTGATTTTCTGTTCTTGTGTCAGTTTGCTGAGAATGATGGTTTCCAGCTTCATCCATGTCCCTACAAAGGACACAAACTCATCGTTTTTGATGGCTGCATAATATTTCATGGTGTATATGTGCCACATTTTCCCTGTCCAGTCTATCATCGATGGGCATTTGGGTTGGTTCCAGGTCTTTGCTATTGTAAACAGTGCTGCAATGAACATTCGTGTGCATGTGTCCTTATAGTAGAACGATTTATAATCCTTTGGATATATACCCAGTAATGGGATTGCTGGGTCAAATGGAATTTCTATTTCTAGGTCCTTGAGGAATCACCATACTGTCTTCTATAATGGTTGAACTAGTTTACACTCCCACAAGCAGTGTAAAAGTGTTCCTATTTCTCCACATCCTCTCCAGCATCTGTTGTCTCGAGATTTTTTAATGATCGCCATTCTAACTAGCGTGAGATGGTATCTCAATGTAGTTTTGATTTGCATTTCTCTAATGACCAGTGACGGTGAGCATTTTTTCATGTTTTTTGGCCTCATATATGTCTTCTTTTGTAAAGTGTCTGTTCATATCCTTCACCCACTTTTGAATGGGCTTGTTTGTTTTTTTCTTGTAAATATGTTTTAGTTCTTTGTAGATTCTGGATATCAGCCCTTTGTCAGATGGGTAGATTGCAAAAATTTTTTCCCATTTTGTTGGTTGCTGATTCACTCTAATGACTGTTTCTTTTGCCATGCAGAAGCTGTGGCGTTTGATTAGGTCCCATTTGTCTATTTTGGCTTTTATTGCCAATGCTTTTGGTGTTTTGGTCATGAAGTCCTTTCCTACACCTATGTCCTGACTGGTTTTGCCTGGATTTTCTTCTAGAGTTTTTATGGTATTAGGTCTTATGTTTAAGTCTTTAATCCATCTGGAGTTAATTTTAGTGTAAGGTGTCAGGAAGGAGTCCAGTTTCTGCTGTCTACACATGGCTAGCCAGTTTTCCCAACACCATTTATTAAACAGAGACTCCTTTCCCCATTGCTTGTTTTTGTCAGGTTTGTCAAAGATCAGATGGTTGTAGATGTGTGGTGTTGCCTCCAAGGCCTCTGTTCTGTTCCATTGGTCTATATATCTGTTTTGGTACCAGTACCATGCTATTTTGATTACTGTAGCCTTGTAGTATAGTTTGAAGTCCGGTAGTGTGATGCCTCCCGCTTTGTTCTTTTTGTTCAGAATTGACTTGGCTATGTGGGCTCTCTTTTGGTTCCATATGAAGTTTAAGGTGTTTTTTTTCCAGTTCTGTGAACGAGGTCTTTGGTAGCTTGATGGGGATAGCGTTGAATCTGTAAATTACTTTAGGCAGTATGGCCATTTTCCTGATATTGATTCTTCCTAATCATGAACGTGGAATGTTTCTCCATCTATTTGTGTCCTCTGTTATTTCATTGAGCAGTGGCTTGTAGTTCTCCTTGAAGAGGTCCTTTATGTTCCTTGTTAGTTGTATTCCTAGGTATTTTATTCTCTTTGTAGCAATTGTGAATGGCAGTTCATTCTTGATTTGGCTCTCTTTAAGTCTGTTATTGGTGTATAGGAATGCTTGTGATTTTTGCACATTGAGTTTGTATCATGAGACTTTGCTGTAGTTACTTATCAGTTTCAGGAGATTTTGGGCTGAGACGATGGGGTCTTCTAGATATACAATCATGTCATCTGCAAATAGAGACAATTTGACTTCCTCCTTTCCTATTTGAATACTTTTTATTTCTCTTTCTTGCCTGATTGCTCTGGCTAGAACTTCCAATACTATATTGAACAGGAGTGATGAGAGAGGGCATCCTTGTCTAGTGCCAGATTTCAAAGGGAATGCTTCCAATTTTTGCCCATTCAGTATGATATTGGCTGTTGGTTTGTCATAAATAGCTTTTATTATTTTGAGATACGTTCTGTCAATACCTAGTTTATTGAGGGTTTTTAGCATAAAGGGCTGTTGAATTTTGTCAAAGGCCTTCTCTGCATCAATTGAGATAATCATGTGGTTTTTGTCTTTGGTTCTGTTTATGTGGTGAATTACATTTATAGACTTGCATATGTTGAACCAGCCTTACATCCCTGAGATGAAGCGTACTTGTTCATGGTGGATAAGCTTTTTGATGTGCTCTTGCAATCACTTTGCCAGTATTTTATTGAAGATTTTTGCATCTATGTTCATCATGGATATTGGCCTGAAGTTTTCTTTTCTTGCTGAGTCTCTTCTGGGTTTTGGTATCAAGATGATGTTGGTCTCATAAAATGATTTGGGAAGGATTCTCTCTTTTTGGATTGTTTTGGATAGTTTCAGAAGGAATGGTACCAGCTCCTCTTTGTGTGTCTGGTAGATTTCAGCTGTGAACCCATCTGGACCTGGGCTTTTTTTGGGTGGGCCATCCACACTTTGAGTAGCCAGTTTAATCCAGGAGATCAGTCATGTCAGGGAGACATAAACAAATAAGGAGGCCAATCAGAATTTTATCAGTAGAGGGAAATGTTTCTCCCCACTGAGTTCTTTGGTCCATGAAATAGGAACTCTGTCGATCGTCCTGTCCTCTCAAAGTAGTAATGGGTGCTCCTTCTATACTCTACACCCTTCACTGAACTCTCTCTATAGGATACAACAGTGACATATCTGAGAGGAGAGATTGGGCAATGATCTCTGTCCATAAGAGGACTGACGTCCCACTGCCTTCACCTGCTCAGAAATGCTGTCTTCACACTTGAGCATCCTCGTTCTGCTCCCTTCTCCCATGGGAATTGTAGCTCAGTCATTGCCTAAGTCATTCCTTTCAGAAACCTGTATCTTTCTTTCTCTATTTTGTTCTCATTTCTATCTATAGGTGACATAGTTTGGTGAGCATCCTTACCCAAATCTCTTGTCAAATAGTAATTCCCATATTTGAGATGAGACCTGGAGGTAGGTAATTGAATTGTAGGTGTGGATTTCCCCCTTGCTGTTGTCATCATAGTGAGTGAGTTCTCACAGATCTGGTTGTTTAAAAGTGTATAGCACCTCCCTCCTTATTCTGCCTCTCTTCCTCCTGCTCCAACCATGTAGGACGTGCTGGCTTCACCTTTGCCTCTGTCATGATTGTAAGTTTCCTGAGGCCTCCTCAGCCATGCTTCCTGTAATGCCTGTGGAATCATAAGCCAACTAAACCTTTTTTTTTTTTTAATTATAAATGACACAGTCCCAGGTGCATCTTTATAGCAGTGTGAAAATGGACTAATACAGAAAATTGGTACCAGAGAAGTGGGGCATGGCTATAAAGATACCTGAAAATGTGGAAGCAGCTTTAAAACTGGGAATAGGCAGATTTGGAACAGTTTGGAGGTCTCAGAAGAAGATAGATGAGGTAAAGTTTGGAACTTCCTAGAGACTTGTTGAATGGTTGTGACCAAAATGCTGATAGTGATATGGACAGTGAAGTCCAGACTGAGGAAGTCTCAGATGGAGGTGAGGAACTTACTAGGAACTGGAGCAAAGGTCATTCTTACCATGCTTTAGCAAAGAAACTGGCAGCATTGTGCTCCGGCTCTAAGGATCTGTGGAACCTTGAACTTGAGTGAGATGATTTGGTGTATCTGGTGGAAGAAATTTCTAAGAAGCTAAGCATTCAAAATGTGGCCTGTCTGCTTCTAAAAGCATATGCTTATATATTTGCACAAAGAGATGATCTGAAACTGGAACTTACCTTTAAAAGGGAAGCAGAGCATAAAAGCTTACAAAATTTTCAGCCTGACCATGTTGTAGAAAAGAAAACACATTTTTTTTTTTACAGGAATTCAAGACTGCAGAAATATGCATAAGTAAAGAGGAGCCAAATGTTAATAGCCCAGACAATGAGGAAATGCCTCCAGGACATTTCAGAGACCTTCACAGTAGCCCCTTCCATCACAGGCCTGAAGGCCTAAGAGGGAAACATGGTTTTGTGTGCCAGACTCAGGGCCCTGCTGCTCTTTGCAGCCTCAGGACATGGCACCCTGCATCCTAGCCACTCCAGCTCCAGCTGTGGCTAAAAGGGGCCAAGGTACAGCTTGGGCCATTGCATCAGAGGGTGCAAGCCCCAAACCTTAGTGTCTTCCACATGGTGTTGGGCTTGCAGGTACACAGAAGGTAAGAGTTGAGGATTGGGAGCCTCTGTCTAGCTTTCAGTGGATGTATGGAAATACCTGGATGTCCAGGCAGATGTCTGCTACAGGGGCAGAGCCCTCATGGAAAACCTGTAGTAGGGCAGTGCAGGGGGAAATGTGTATTGAAATCCCCACACAGAGTCTCCACTGGGGCACTGCCTAGTGGAGCTGCGAGAAGAGGGTCACCGTCCTCCAGACCCCAGAATGGTAGATTTACCAACAGCTTGCACCATGTGCCTATAAAAGCTTCAGGCACTAAGTGCCAGCCCATATAAGCAGTCATGGAACCATAGCCTGTAGATCCACAGGCCCAAGGCCTAAGGCCTTGGGAGCCTGTCCCTTCCATTAGTTTGACCTGGATGTGAGACATGGAGTCAAAGGAGATTATTTTGGACCTTTAAGAGTTAATAATTGCCCTGGTAAATTTCAGACTTGCATAGGGCTTGTAGCCCCATTGTTTTTGCCAATTTCTGTCATGCACTGATCTCTAAAAGGCAGAACCTGGGCTGTGATTGAGGTGTGCTTCCATAGGGGAGAGAAGCAGAAAGAGGGTGCTCAGGTGTGAGGACAGGTGTCTCTGAGGGGGTGAAGGCAGTTGGTGACATCAGGCCACTCATGGACAGAGACCATTGCCTAATATCTCCACCCACATATGTCACTGTTGTGTCCTATGGAGAGGGTTGGGTGGGGAGTGTAGAGCATGGAAGAATCACCCTTTACTTCTTTGAGAAGCCAGAATGATTGGCAGAAGTTCCTATTTCATGGGCCAAGGAACTCAGTGAGGAGAAACATTTCCCTCTGCTGATAAAATTCTGATTGGCCTATTTAGAACTACTTTATTTGTTTATATCTGCCCACCATGGTTAATATTCCAGATTAACTTATCTCTCAAAGTGAGGGTGACAGACCAGGGCATCAGCATTACCTGAAGGCTTGTTAGAAATGCAGAATCCTAGACTTATCCCAGACCTAATGAATCAGAGTCTGCATTTTAATCGGATCTCTAGGTAAGACCTGTGGGCATTAAGTTTGTATGTAAATGTGGGTCTGTGTCTGGGCTATGCATCCTGTACCATTGGCCTATTTCTCTATAACTATTTTAATAAATGTGTAACATATTTTCTTAGTTCTAAGAACTTTATAATAAATCTTGATATTTTATTTAAAAAAAACTCCTGATAGGATTCAGGAAAACAATAAAACAATATCCCATAATACTTTAAGCTGGAAAAAATTAAGAGAATGATTGAAACAAGAAGGTTATGCTCACCTTTCCCAGCCCTTCTTCCCCAAAGGTCAGCCATGAAATATGGATAGGATCATCTGACTTCCCCTGAAGCAGGTCCTAAGACCCTAATTGAGACCCTCGTTAGACTTGGAGGAAAGGAATATTCTTATCTCTAAAGATGCCTCCTGAGTGACTTGGTGCTGTCTTTGAGATAATGAGTGAGTTCTTCTTCTATGTTCATGGAAGATTTGGTTGTTTGGGTTCACAGAGAAGAATCTGAAGAAACAGGCCTTGCTAACTTTCCTCCAGTTCATTACCATTAGCTCATACCATTTTTGCCCTACCGTTTTTCTCCACATTTCCCTACTCTTCCTCGAACGTAGCTTAAAAAATATACAGATGTATCCATTTCTTCAGGTGTTCATTTTCTTCTGAAGTCTTTCATGTCACATAAAACTCATTAAATAAATTTGTATGCTTCTCTCTTGTTATTTTGTTTTTTGTTATAGGGGCCTCAGCCATAAGCCTAAGGAAAGTGAAGGAAAAGATATTTGTTTCTTCCTTGTATTACCTGGCCCCCACCCATATTGTTCTTCATGTTAAATGATATTAAATGGATCGATTTCTGCAATTTGATTCTTTCGTGTAAATTTTAAATTTGTTATGTTGCATGAAAATCTTTAATGGAATTTGATAAATTTCACTGAAATTATGGATTATTGACATAGATATCTTTATAGATCATAAAAAGAGTTGATGTCTGTTTGATAATACATAGTCCTCAGTCTCTTTCTTTAATTTGATTTTTTGTAACTTTGTAGGAATCCATCATTGGATTGGATCTATCATCATTTCGCTTTATAACATAACTCTAAAAAGACTGTTATTTTCATTTTCGTGGGGGTGTTTATACGTTGTGGTTCTTATATAGCTTGGATAGTTCAATAGTGGTATTTTTAATGTGCTAAGGAATTCTATAAAGGGTGTGAGTGGCCCTAGGGACAAGTGGGAAAATATTTAAACTATGGGAGGGGAAAAGACAATCCAGGTTAGGATTGCCAGATAAAATATAGGAGATTTTATTAAATTTAACATTAGATAAACAATAAATTTTGTTTTAGTGTGAGTATGTTTTATGCAATATTTGTGAACTTGTCAGCAGAACAGCTTAGCTAGAAAAGAAGATATTATTGTGATTCCAACAGGTAGACAGAGGAGAATGCTGGAGTCAGGTCACACTGACTCCTGTGAAAACTGATTGTTAAATTTTTAAAAATTGTGTGAGTCAGTTGTTAAGCCATTTGTAGCTCAGAACTGGTCACAGTGGGTGCATGTACACCAGAGAAATAGGCAAATGCTACAAATTATGGCTCCTTCTTACCCCTTTCCCAGCTGTTTAATATCAATCAGCACACCAGTAGATACAGTTAAGTTGGCCAAATTATGAAGGTCTTGAGTTCCATTCTAAGGAATGGGCACCTACTAAAGATCTTAAGTAGGTAGGTAAACAGTTAAAAAACTATATCAGGAAAACTAATCTGATAGCAGTGGGTTTGTGAGAGATTAGAAAGAGATTGAGTCAGGGAATTGTTATAATGAACCAAGTTTGAGGTGAGTAGACTTGAGCAAGAGAGAAGACAGGAGAAAGGAAAACAAGTTAAATGCTAAGAACATTGGATAGGGAAGAATTTGAAGGACTGGTGATTGTCTTTTTTCACTCAATCTCTAGGTCTGCAGATGTTTGAGTATAAAGTTTCAAGCCTGAGAGAAAGGAAAAATGTTGGTGTACTTGGCAGATAAATAATGATGTTCAGGGATGTCCATTTGGGAATAGATGTGGCAGTAGAGGCTGTGAAAAGATTTGCTGTTTAATGAAAACTGCGTCAAGAGATGAGAATGAAGGGACTGTTAATTAGTGAAAGTCCCTTGTGTTTTTTGCTCTTTTCTTAATGTCATATTTCAATGAAGTATAATTTATATACAGTCAATGCACAGATTTTAAGTGGGTAGTTCTATGAGAGTTTGGAGACATATTTACATCCTTGCAATAAACATCTTAATCAAGATATAAAGCATTTCTGACAGCTCAGGTTTCCTTATGTCTCCAGTTCCCTCCACCCCAGATAAAAACCACTGTTCTGACTTCCATTATCATAGATAATGTTCTTGAATTTAATTTAAATGAAATCATGAAGTATATATTCTCTTTTGTGTCTGGGTTTTCATTCAGCATAATGATTTTGAGATCCATCCATGCTTTCATGTGTACGAGTAGTGTTTTTTAAATCGGCAACTGCAGTTTATTATATAAATATACAATTTGCTCATCCATTATCCTATTCATGAATATTTGGGCTGTTTCTATTTTGGGACTATTATAAATATTAGTGCTATAAAGACTTTTGCACAAAGATTTTTGTGGGCATGTAATTTCATTTGTCTAGAGTTTATAACTAGGATTGTAATTATTGTATCATAGGTTAAATCTATGCTTAACGTTAAAAGAAACTGCCAAAGAGTTCTCCAAAGTGGTTGTATCACTTTACACTGTCACTAGCAAGGTAACAGTTTCAGTTACTCAACAGTTTCACCACCTTGCTAATATTTTGTATCTACATTCATAAAAAATGTTGGATATTGGTCAATAACTTTTATTTCCTTTTTTGTGAGGTTTTAGTGTCAAG
Organism: Sapajus apella; assembly: GCF_009761245.1. NCBI lineage: Eukaryota > Metazoa > Chordata > Mammalia > Primates > Cebidae > Sapajus > Sapajus apella. Next base: position 4,094,910 of record NW_022437014.1, on the reverse strand, counting down.
GTCATGGTTGCCTCATATATTTGAACTCTATATTTTGAAAGTGTGTAGAATTGATATTATTTCTTCCTTAGATGTTTAGAATTCATCAGTGAAGCTATATGGGCCTAGTGTTTTCTCTGTGGGAAGATTTATATTTACAAATTCAATTTCCGTAACACATATAGGACTATTTAAATACTCTATTTCTTTTTGGTTCACTTTTGGTAAGTTTATCTTTTGAGGAATAAGTCCATTTTTATTTAATAATTTAGATGAGTTCCTTGTTATCTAACAAATTTTGACCTTATTTACATGAAGTTGATTATAATACACTCTTTTTATTCTCTTACTGTCTGTAGAATCTCCAATCATATCTCCACTTAACTTTCAGCTATTGGTAATTTTGTTTTATCTCTTTTTTGTCTTAATCAGTCTTCTCAGCATTTTATCAATTTTATTAATTTTTGTCAGAGAACAATTAGACTTCACTGATTTTCTTAATTTTTGGTTTTCTATTACTTTGATATCCACATTTATCTTTATTATATTATTTACTACATTTACTCTTGTTTAATTTGTTTTCAAACTGAAACTTTAGGTGATTGTCGATCTTTTTTCTTTTCTAACATAAACATTTAAAGTTATAAATTTCCCTCTAAGCATACTTTAGGTATATCCCATAAATTTTGAAATATCATGTTTTCCTTTCCATTCAGTTCAAAATATTTCCCAAATTCTCTTGTAATTTTTCTTTACCCAATGAGTTTTTTAGAAGTATGTTGTTTACTATCTAAATATTTGGGGGAATTTTCTAGATTTTTGTTACTGATTTCTAATATAATTACTTTATGATCATCAGAGAACATATTCTGTATAATCTCATTTCTTTTAAATTTATCAGTATTTGTTTTATGGAACAGCTTATGATTTATCTTGGTAAATGTTCCATGTGCACTTGAAAAGAATGTGTGTTTTGTTATATTTAGGTGAGGTGTTCTAAAAATCTCAATTAAGTCTAATTGCTTAGTAGTATCTTTCAGCTTAAAAAAATTATTTCAATGGTTTTGGGGGAACAGGTGGCATTTGGTTACATAGATAAGCTATTTAGTAATGATTTCTGAGATTTTGGTACACCTCTCGCCCAAGCAGTGTACACTGTATCCAATGTGTTGTCATTTATCCCTCACCTACCTCGAACCCTTGCCCTCAAGTCTCCAAAGTGTATTTTATCATTCTTATGCCTTTGCATATTCATAGCTTAGCTCCCACTTAGAGTAAAAACATACGGTATTTGGGTTTTCATTCCTGAGTTACTTCACTTAGAATAATGGTTTCCAATTCCATCCAGTTGCTGTGAATGCCATTATTTCATTTCTTTTTATGGTTGAGTAGTATTCCATAGTATATATGTTGATTTTGGGTTTGGATTGTTCTTGTTTCTCTAGTTCTTTGAAGTGTGACCTTAGATTTTAAGATATATATCACAAATAATCCCATCAAAAAGTGAACAAAAGATGTATATATATGTATGTATTATGTGTATTTATATACATAAAGGACTGTTCTATGTATATCTGCGTGTGTGTATGTGTGTATATATATGTGTGTATATATATACATACTATATACATGTGTATATATGTATATATATACATATATACATACTATATACATGTGTATATATGTATATATACATATATACATATATATACATGTGTATATATGTATATATGTACACATATATGTACATGTGTATGTATGTATATATATGTGTGTGTGTATATATATATTTGACAATCTAAGGTCACACCTCAAGGTGGTGTTCCCTTTTCACCACATCTATACCAACTGATCTATTATTTTTATTTTTTATTTTTCAATTATGGCCATATTTGCTGGTGTAAAGTGGTATCTCATTGTGGTTTTAATTTGCATTTCCCTGGTAATTAGTGATGTTGAGCATTTTTAGAATATGATTATTGGCCATTTGTATATTTTCTTCTGAGAATTGTCTATTCATCTCCTTTGCCCACTTTTTGATGGGATTATTTGTTTTCTTCTTGCTGATTTATTTGAGTTCGTTGTAGATTCTGAATATTAGTCTTTTGTTGGATGCATAGTTTGAGAATATTTTCTTTTGCTCTTTGGATTGTCTGTCTACTCTGCTGATTATTTCTTTTGCTGTGCATTTGCCTTTTGGTTTAATTAGGTCCCATCTATTCATTTTTTTTTTCTTTTTTTTTTGCGTTTGCTTTTTGGTTCTTGGTCATATCTCTTTGCCTAAGGCAATGACTGGCAGAGTTTTTTCAATGTTATCTCCTAGAATGTTTATGGTTTTAGGTCTTAGATTTAAGTTTTTGATCAATCTTGAATTGATTTTTTTTTTTTTTGCAGAAGGTGAGAGAGAATCCAGTTTCATTCCCCTACATGTGACTTGCCAGTTATCCCAGAAGCATTTATTGAATAGAGTGTTCTTTTCCCATTTTATGTTTTTGTTTACTTTGTTGAAGATCAGTTAATTATAAGTGTTTGACTTTATTTCTGGGTTCTCTATTCTGTTCCATTGGTCTATGTGCATATTTTCCATATTATGCTCTTTTGGTGACTATAGTCTTGTAGTATGGGTTGAAATCAGGTAATGTGATGCCTCCAGATTTGTTATTTTTGCTGTATAACAGTGCTACTGATTTGTGCACATTGATTTTGTACCCTGAAACTTTATTGAAATTATTTATCAGATCTAGGAGGTTTTTGGGTAATTCTTTAGGATTTTCTGGATATATGATCATATCATTGATGAACTGAACAATTTTACTTCCTCTTTATTGATTTGGTTGTCCTATATTTCTTTCTGTTGTCTGATTGCTTGGCTAGGACTTTCGGTACTATGTTGACTAGAAGTTGTTAAAGTGGACATCCTTGTCTTGTTCCACTTCTTGGAGGGAATGCTTTCAACTTTTCCGCATTCAGTATAATGTTGGCTGTGGATTTGCCATAGACAGCTTTTAATACCTCAAGGTATATCCCTTTTATGCCAATTTTGCTGACGGTTTTAATCATAAAGGGATGCTGGATTTTGTCAAGTGCCTTTTCTGTGTCTATTAAGATGATCACGTGATTTTTGTTTTTAATTATGTTTATGTGATGTATCACATTTACTGACTTGCATATGTTAAATCATTCCTCCATCGCTGGTATGAAACGCACTTGATCATGGTGGATTACCTGTTTGATATGCTGTTGGATTCGTTTAGCTAGTACTTTGTTGAGGATTTTGTATTCATGTTCATGAGGGATATTGGTCCGTGGTTTTCTTTTTTTGTTATGTTCTTTCCTGGTTTTGGTGTTAGGGTGATACTGGCTCCATAGAATGATTTAAAGAGGATTCCCTCTTTCTCTATCTTTTGGAATAGTTTCAGTAAGATTGATAATAGCTTTTCTTTGAATGTTGATAGAATTCAGCTATGACTCCAAATGGTCCTGGATGTTTTCTTGGTTGGCTTTTTAAAAATTACTCTTTCAATCTTGCTACTTATTACTGGTCTGTTCAAAGTTTCTATTTCTCCCTGATTTAATCTAGTAGGGTCGTATATTTCCAGAAATTTATCCATTTCCTCTGGATTTTCTACTTTGTACACATAAAGGTATTCATAGTAGCCTTGAATGACCTTTTGTGGTTCTGTGGTATCAGTTGTAATACCTCCCATTTCATTTTGAATCGAACTTATTTGGATCTTCTCTCTTCTTGATTAATTTTACTAATTTTCTTATAGTCACTATTGGGAATAAAAAAATTTCACTAATGGTCTATTAATTTTGTTTATTTTTTTAATGAACCAGCTGTTTGTTTCTTTTCTTTTCTTTTTTTGGTATTTTGTATTTTTCTGTTTGAATTGCATTTAGTTCTTCTCTGATCTTGGTTATTTCTTTTCTTCTTTGGAGTTTGGGTTTGGATTGCTCTTGTTCCTCTATCTATGGTGTGACCTTGGATTGTTTATGTGTGCTCTTTCAGACTTTTTGATGTAGGCATGTAATGCTATGAACTTTCCTCTTAGCACCACTTATGCTGTATCCAAGAGGTTTTGGTAAGTTGTGTCACCATGATTTTTCAGTTTAAAAAATTTTGAAATTTCCATCTTGATTTCATTGTTGACTCAAAGATCATTCAAGAGCAGATTATTTAATTTCCATGTATTTGTACAGTTTTGAGAGTTCCTTTTGGAGTTAATTTCCAGTTTTATTCCACCGTGGTCTGAGGGGATACTTGATACAATTTTGATTTTCTTAAATTTATTGAGGCTTGTTTTATGGCCTATGGTTTATCTTAAAGAATGTTCCATGTGCTGATGACTAGAATATATATTCTGCAGTTGTTGGGTAGAATGTTCTGTAAATGTCTATTAAGGCCATCTATTCTAGGGTACAGTTTAGTCCATTATTTCTTTGTCGACTTTCTGTTTTGATAACCTCTCTAGTGCTGTCAGTGGAATATTTAAGTTCCCCATTATTATTGTGTTGCCATCTATCTCATTTCTTAGCCCTAGTAATACTAATTGTTTTATAAATCTGGGAGCTCCAGCATTAGGTGCAATTATATTAGGATTGTGATATTTTCCCGTTGGACTGATCTTTTTTTTTTTTTTTTTTAATATATGGAGTTTTGCTCTTCTTGCCCAGGCTGGAGTGCAATGGTGCGATCTCAGCTCACCACAACCTCTGCCTCCCGGGTTCAAGTGATTCTTCTGTCTCAGCCTCTGAGTAGCTGGGGTAACAGGCATGTGCCACCATGTCTGGCTGATTTTGTATTTTTGGTAGAGATGGGGTTTCTCCATGTTGGTCAGGCTGGTCTTGAACTCCTGACCTCATGATCCACCCACATTGGACTCCCAAAGTGCTGAGATTATAGGTGTGAGCCACTGTGCCTGGCCTGGATTGATCCTTTTATCACTAGGTAATGTCCCTCTTTGTCTTTTTAAACTGCTGTTGCTTTAAAGTCTGTTTTACCTGTTGGTTTCCATTTATGTAGAATATCTTTTTCCACCCCTTTACCTTAAGTTTATGTGAGTCCTTAGTGTTAAGTGAGTCTCTTGAATCCAGCAGATTTTTATCCATTCTGCCATTCTGTATCTTTTAAGTGGAACATTTAGGCCATTTACATTCAAAGTGGGTATTGAGATGTGTTCTATTCCTCATGCTAGTTGTTGCCTAAATAACTTGTGTATTTTCATTGTGCTATTGCTTTACAGGCCCTGTGAGGTTTATATGTTAAGGAGGTTCTATTTTGGTGTACTTTGAGGATTTGTTTCATAATTTAGAACCCCTTTTAGCATTTCTGGTAGTGCTGGCTTTGTAGTGATAAATTCTCTCTGTATTTGCTTGTCTGAAAAAGGCTTTATCTTCTTCATTTATGAATCTTAGTTTTCCCGGATGCAAAATTCTTGGCTCACTATCATTTTATTTAAGGAGGCTAAAGATAGGACCCTAATCTGTTCTGGCCTGTAAGGTTTCTGCTGAGAAATCTGTTGTTAATCTCTTAAGTTTTCCTGTAAACGTTACCTGACACTTTTGACTCACAGCTCTTAAGATTCTTTCCTTCATCTTGACTTTAGATAACCTGATGACTAAGTGGCTAGGTGATGATCTTTTCGTGATGAATTTCCAGGTGGTATTTGAGCTTCTGGTATTTGGATGTCTAAATCTCTAGCAAGGCCAAGGAAATTTTCTTTCCTCAAGTATTCCTTCAAATAATTTTTTCGAATTTTTATATTTCCCTCCTTCCTCAGGAACACCAGTTATTCTTAGGTCTGGCCATTTAATAGAATCCCAAATATCTTGGAGGCTTTGTTCTTTTTTTTTTTTTTTTTTTTTTTTTTTTGACATATATATATATTTGTCTTTGTCTGATTGGGTGAATTTGAGAGCCAAGTCTTCAGGTTCTGAAGTTCTTTCTTCTACTTGTTTTAGTCTATTGTTAAAACTTTCCAGAGTTTGTATTTCTCTAAGTGTGTTTTTGATTTCCTAAAATTGTGATTATTTTTCTTTATGATATGTATTTCTATGGAGAATTTTTCATCTTTTAATTTCTTTAAGTTTGTTTTCACCTTTCTCTGGTTCTCCTTAAGTAGTGTAATAATCAACCTTCTAAATTCTTTATCTGGCAATTCAGAGCTTTCTTCTTGTTTGGATCCATTGCTGGGGATATAGTTGATCTTTTGGTGGTGTTACAGAACCCTGTTTCCAGAATTACTTTTCTGGTTCCTTCTCATTTGGGTAGACAATTTCAGTGGAAAGATCTGCAACTCAAGGGCTGCTGTTCAGATTCTTTGTCTTATGACATGATATCCCTTGATGTGGTTCTCTCCCCATTCCTCTAGGGATGGGGCTTCCTGCGCACCAGACTGCAGTGATGGTTATTGCTCTTTTGGGTCTAGCTATCCAGTGGGGCTACCAGGTTCTGGACTGGTGCTGGGGAATGTCTGAAAAGAGTCCTGTGATATCATCCCTCTTCAGGTTTCCCACCTGTGGATAACAGCACCTGGTTTGGTGGAGTTGGCAGGGGAATGAAGTAGACTGTGAGAGTCCTTTGTTGCAGTTTTGTTGAGTGTTCTGGCTTTCTCGAATGTTGGTTATGCTAGCAGTGAAGTTGTCACTTGGGCAGACTAAGGACCTCTGGTTAGCCAAGATGTTCCAGGTAGTGGTATTAGCTGTTGTTTTCTCCTTCTTGGGAGCAGGGCTATTCTTTCATGAGTTGCTGTAATGGCCTCAATTGGTTGGCCTCCTGCCAGGTGGTGATGCTTTCAAGAGAACATCAGCTGCAGTAGGAGAAGGGAGACGTAAGTTTACCCTGAGTTGGCCAGGGTGGGTATTCTGGTTTCTCTGATGAAGAGCAGGACCATAAAGCTCCAAAGAACATATGTCTTTTGTATTCAGCTACCAGGGCAGGTGGAGAAGTGCCACCAGGTTTAGACAGGTCTGAACTCACACCCTCCTTGGGCAGGGTTTGCAATGGACACTGTGAGAGATGGGAGGATGGTTCTCAGGCCAATAAGGTTACGTTCCAGAGGGGATTATGGCTACCTCTGCTGTGCCATATAGTTTGCCAGGGAAGAGGGGGATAGCCGGTAGTGACAAGCCTAACCCAGTTTCCACAGAGTTGGTAAGACCAGTCTAATTCCCACAGTACCCCATTAACAGCACCAGGTTTAGATCCAGTCAGTCTGCACATGGGGCTCAGACCTTGCTCCAGGCTGCCTCTGCAAAAGCAAGCACTGTTTTCAGGCCTTGCCCCTCCCCGTCTGCCCAATGTTGGTGGCAGCTCCTGTGCTTGTATCTACAGCAGTCCTTGTTCGTCCCCTGGATTCTGCTCAAGAAAGTTTGTTCCCAGTTGAAATTATTACAAAATTCAATTGGAAGCTTCTTTCACCCCAAGACCCCTCCCTAATTCCACTGGCTGCTTTCCCTGAGGGCCCCTGTTAGATATAGTCAGGGATGGCTTCTTGACCTTGAGCTGGGGACTGGGAGTGCCTACAAAGATCTTTCCACTGCTGCTTCTACTTTTATATTTTGCTGGCTCCCTAAATCTGTTTCAGCTCTAGGTAAGGTTAAATCCTCCCGTGGTCTGGATTTTCAGAATCCTCTGTAGGGATGTGTGTTCAGAGGCAGATTTTCCCCCTCACACTTTGGGAACTCACAGTTTTTCACCTATCACAGAATTTGCAGTGGTGTGCTGCTTCTTTCAAAGGATCTGTGAATTATTTTGGTTGTACTGGTATGTTCCTGGTATGAAAACGTTCACAGTGTGAGTCTCCATACACTGTTCTGTACATCCAAGCAGGAGCTGCCGGTTAGCCCTGTCTCCTATCTGCCGCCTTTCTCCCCTTCCCTGTTCAAGTTTTCTATATTATTACTGACTTTATGTCTTCTTGTTCTATCAATTATTAAGAGAAGGGTATTAAAATTTTCAAGCATAATTGTGATTTTTCTGTTTCTTTTGGGCAGTTCTGTCAGTTTTTGCTTAATGTATTTTGAAGTTCTATTATTAGGAGGATATACATTTAGAATTGTTAGGTATTCTTAATCAATTTATTCTTTTATTATAATTGAATGACCTTTATTCTTGGTAAAATTACTTATTCTGATTAATATTTTATATGATGTTAATCTTCTCTAGTATTCTTATCATTAGTGTTCTTCTGGTATACCTTTTAAAAGCCTATCACTTTTGTCCTACCTGTACCTTTATATATACATACATATATATATATATATATATTTTTTTTTTTTTTAGATATTTCTTTCTTTCTTTTCTTTCTTTTTTTTTTTTGTTTGGAGATCTGTGTGCCTTTATTAGTGAAGCCACTACTTAAAGAGGATGAAGCGGGAGGAGTGGGTGGCCTCGATGCCCAGCTGGCCATGCTTCACTGGCTTGTAGGTGATGGAGAATTCGCCTAGTTAGTGGCTGATTATCTTCAGCATGATCTCCACCTGGTTGAAGGTCTTGCGGCTGTAGATGCCCACCATCTCGGGAGAGATGATCATGTCCCGCAGGTGCGTCTTCACTACTTCCGGCTTCTCCACGGGAGGCACCTCCTCGCGCAGGCGCTTCAGCAGCTAGTGCTGCTTCCGCCGCAGGCCCGGGTTCAGCCGCGGCCGCTGCCGCGCACTGTGCAGCTGCGTCGTGTTCGCAGGACACGTCCAGCAACTGGTCCAGGTCCATACCGCGGTAGGTGAGCTTGCGAAAGGTCCGCTGCTTCTTCTACTCTGCCTCTGCCGTCTTGCTGGATCTTCAGAAAGGCTAGAGTAGATTTCTTACAGACAGGATACTGTAAGTGCTTTTGAAAATTGGGTTGGAGCTTTGCGCAGTGGCAGTATCGTAGCCATTGAGGTTTATACAAGGCGCGATTATTGCTAATAGAAAACTTTTCCCAATACCCTACGCCGTGACGACTTGCAGTATAGTCGACACTGGCAATTTTTGACAGTCTCTACGGAGACTGAATTTACAAAAAAAAGAAAAAGAAAAGGAAAAAACTTATGTTGGGCATTGCTTTTTTATTGCTGCCTTTTTTATGAGGCTGTTTAGACTATTTGCATTTTAAAAACAGCTTTATTTAGATATGATTGGTATACAATATAGTCTACCCATTTGAAGTGTACATTGCAATGTGTTCTAGCATATTCACAGGATTGTTCAACCATCCTCACAGTTTCATTTTGGAGGAACCATCTACATTTAATAGAAATACTAATATAATTGGATTTAAATCTATCATGCAGCTATTTGTCTTATTTTAGTCTTGTGGGTTTTGTTCCCTCTTTCTCTTTTCTTCCTGCTTTTGGATTAATTATTTATTAGTGTTCCATTTCTATGTTCACTACTGGCTTATTAGTCCACTAAAAGATTATTAGCCATACCTCTTTTTCCATTTTAGTGATCACTCTAATCATTATAATGTGCATTTTTAGCATATCATAGTCAAACTTCAAATGTCACATCACATATGGCACAGTACTATGCGTTCTGTGATACTATACTAGCAAGGAAAGAACGTTTTATTCCCAGCTTTGATTTGAAAAAAATCTCACGAAAAGGCTCTTTATAGCCTGGCTTGGGTGATATGTCTATCTGTGGACCAAACACTATGGCCAAGAATGTAAATTCTTATAGGAGGATGATAGTTTTAATTCAAAATATGGATTGAGGGTGAAGAAAGATTTCCCTAATATTATTGAACCTGTAGATGTTTGCATTTTTATCAGAAGTAAATTTTCAAAATACCTTTAATGAAATTCTCCTTCTTTATTAAAGTGATTTTTCTTTTTCTTTTGTTTTAGAGGCTGTTTCCTGCTCTGTCACCCAGCCCAGAGTACAATGCTATGATCATATCTCACTTTAACTTCAAGCTTCTGGGTTCTAATAGGCTCATGCCATGACACCCAGGCTAATTTTTATTTTTTTTTGTAGAAACAGGGTCTTGCTATACTGCCCAGGCTGGTCACAAACTGCTGGCTTCAAGTAGTCCTCCCACCTCAGCCTTCCAAAACACTGGGATTATAGGTGTAAGGTACTGTGCTTACTACCCAAAGTAATTTTTCAAAGTCTGTGTTGACTACTCAAGACATGGAAGACTGTTTTGTAGCAGATTTTTTTTCTTTTTTTTTTTTTTTTGTGATGGAGTCTCACTCTGTTGTCCAAGCAGTGGCACCATCTTGGCTCACTGCAACCTCTGCCTCCTGAGTTCAAGCAATTCTTCTGGCTTAGCCTCTCAACTAGCTGGTTCTACTATAGGCACACGCCACCAGACCCAGCTAATTTTTGTATTTTTAGTAGAGACAGGGTTTCCCCATGTTGACCAGGATGGTCTTGATCTCTTGACCTTGTGATCTGCCTACCTTGGTCGCTCAAAGTGCTGGGATTACAGGTGTCAGCTACCGCGCCTGGCCTTGGAACAGATTTTATAAATGCCAGTAAGATTGCTTGATAAGTAAGGCAGGAATACTTAGAAGATTAAATGTATAAATTGATGATCTCATTATTTGTGCCATCCATTTTGTCCGGTTGTAGTAGCAGCCTTTTCAGCTCACGGTAACTCCCTTTACCTTAAACTTTCACTGGAGTTGCAGGGTTTGTGACAGCATGTTTGTGCTATGTGAACCAGACCCTGCTATTATAGCCACTTGGCCCAGTATACACCCAGTTCAGGCTGGGGTGATCAGATTCTCTTTTCTGAAATTTGAAATTTGGGGTTTGGAACTAATTAATCACTGTCTTAAGTTGAAACTCTAACAAATAAACCATAGCTGCCAGGGAGTGTGGTTTTCCAGTGTGGAGGGAATAGCAGGGAAAGCCACTGTGAAAAGAGGAAGGAAAGAGACTAATTGAAGAAAGAAGCAGAAACAGAGAAACTGCTATGACCTCTTTCCATTCCAGGCTTGGCCACGTTCTTATCCTTGGGGTCTGTGAGACATACATGTATTCTTTAAAATTCATTTCCACTTTTGTTTAAGCTGGCTTGAGAGGACTTCTTTTCTTGCAATCCAAGAGCATAGGCCAAAACTTCAAATACTGTATTCAATTTTAGAAGAATGTAAGAAGTATTTGTCAGTTCAAGTACTATCTTAAGCATGGATAAAAGGCGTGAAAACTATGATTCAATTTTATTATACTAATTCATGACATAGTTTTTATATTTCTGGACAGTATCATCTCTTTGGTAAAAGTTTTCAAATGTTAAGAGGGTGAGTGATGGGTGGTCACTTGGTGGGTACAATATGTGTTGCTCTAGTGATGGATGCAGTGAAGGTTCTGCGTTCACCGCAATGTAATATATTGATGTAGCAAAATTGCACTTGTACTCCTTGAATATACAGAAATTTAAAAATAAAAATTTAGTTAAAATATTAAGCATATCAAAATAAAACTCATTAAAATGCCATTGTGCTTAATAAATAGAACATTAATAGTATCCTGAAAAATGCCAGGTGTTCTTCCTCCATTTCACTCCTCTCCCTGCCCCAGAGACAGCCACTAGACTGAATTTTATATCTATTATCTGTTTCCTTTCTTTAGTTTTACCACATCTTTATCTCTAAGAATAAAATGTTTAGCTTTTCATACTTTTGAACTTTATGTTAATGGAATAATACTCTATGCTATAAATCCCTTTTTTGCTCAACTTTATGCTTAAGAGATTAATTGCATTTTAGGTGTATAAGTCTAATTCATCCATTTTCACTGCTGTGTAGATTCCTGTTTTACAACTATGGTATAGCTTATCCTTTCTCCCTTCAGTGAGGAGTTAGAAGTGGAATTTCTGTGTTGTCGCAGTGGTCCCCAACCTTTTTGGCACCAGGGACTGGTTTCATGGAAGACAATTTTTTCGTGGACTGGGGTGGTGGGGATGGTTTTGGAATGATTCAAGCACATTACATTTATTGTGCACTTTATTTCTATTATTATTATAGTGTAATATGTAATAATTATACAACTCACCGTAATGTAGAATCAGTAGGAGCCCTGAACTCGTTTTGTTGCAACTAGATGGTCTCATCTTGGGGTGATGGGAAATAGTGACAGATCATGAGGCATTAGTTAGATTCTCATAAGGAGAGCCCAACCAAGATCCCTCACATGCGCAGTTCACCATAGGGTTTGCCCTTCTATGAGAATCTAATAGAATCACTGATCTGACAGAAGATGGAGCTCAGACAGTAATTCAAGCCATGGGGAGCAGCTAAATACAGATGAAGCTTCACTTACTTGCCTGCCGTCACTTCCTGCTATGCAGCCTGGTTTCTAATTGGCCACAGACTAGTACAGGTCTGTGGTCCCCAGCAGTTGAGGACCCCTGTGTTGTAGGATATATACATATTTAAGTTTCTAAGTAATCCAAAGTTTTTCTCAGAGCGATTGTAGTATCAGTATATAAAAATGCCCTTTGCTCTACATCCTTGCCGATTTTTGGCATGTTCTGACTTTTTAGTTATTTTGCCAATCGAGTGAATGTAAAATTAAATCCCATTTTTTTTTACCTAGAAAATATTCATTAAGTGCCTAATATGTTAGAGACATAAAACAGACTTAGTGAATAAAACGGACAAAATAAACAAAAACAAAATCTAAAGCCCTTGCCCTCATAGAACTTACATCCTGGTGGAGAATACACACAGCAAATAAAATAAATACGAACATTATTTGTATTTTAGTAACTGGTAAGTACTAAAGAAAAAATTAAAACAGAGCAGGACTAGGTAGTGCTGGTGCTGGAGGGGGACTGAACTTCCATAGAGTGGTCAGGAAAGCTGCTTCAGAAGGTGGGCATTTGAGCAAAGACCAGAAGGAGGTGGAGGAAGTCATACTGATAGCACTGTTGTGTTTTTGATGTATCAATCAAGAGTTCAGTCGGGGAAGCACAGCCATGGTGGTAACTGTTACAAGATAAATAATTTATTATTGCTATTAGACCTCACACGAGTGTGGGAGGAACCAGGGAGGTGAAGAACTAGAAGGGGTTGATAGGTCAGAGATGGCTGGTCCCTAACCACCTCTGGCAGCACTGGCATGGGGGGCAAATGCAGATTGCAGGGTGATTGATAAGTCATCCACATCCTGCTGAGAAAGTCGGATCATAAGGAGGAAGTTTGTGAAGAGATGCAGAGGAAGCTCTTGCTTCTGTGCAGGAACTGTCTTGTGGCTCCGCAGCCAAGCATGTAGTTGAGAGGCCTTGGCCTTCGACTGCTGGGCCAGTAGTGAAGAAGAGTTGGCTACAACTCTTGGTTAAACTGTAACCTGGGGGTACCTTTGCATCTCTTCGTCACTAAGACCTTCAGAGAGTTATAACCACTGTTTCACATCCACCTTCCAAATCTAGTGCAAATTAATAATTTTTATCAACTCTAACCAAGTATGATATAAGGACAGAGACTCTAGGAAAAAGAGCTCCCAGCTTAACTAAGTTGACACAACATAATCTAACACATCTAGTTAGTGATTAATGAGGTTGAGCATACTTTTATATATTTAATGGTCATCATTGTTTTTTCCTCAAAGTGTCTAAGTTCTTTATTTTTCTACTGGGTTGTTTGATTTTTTAAAATCAATTTTTAGGAGTTTTTACAGTATCTTGATTCCCATTCTTAGTCGGTTATATAGGCGGCAAATAAATTATCCCAACTCGTAGCTGGTAATTTCACTTTCATCATAGCATCCTTTAAAGAACAAAGATCTTTGTTATAATGCAATCTCATTTCTCAATCCTTTTTTCTTATGGCTTGCACATTTTGTATACTATTGAAGAAATCCTTCCTTAACGAAAGGCATACGCTTATTCTTCTACAATGTCTTCCTAAAGTTTTATAATTTTCCTTGTGTAATACTTGCAGTTAACTTTTGTAAACAGTTGAAGATACAGTTTCACTAATCTTTTCCCATGTAGAGCTCTAATTGTCCCAGTGCCACATCTTAAAGAGTTCATCCTCACTGATTTCCCCTGCCTGCTCTCTCATAAAGCGGATTTCTGTGTATCATTACGGTTCTATTTCTGGGTTCTCTAATCTGTGCCATTGGTCCTTTGTCTCTCTTTTAACTAACATTATATTAGTTTTATTATAGCCATACAAAAAGTCTTGCTATCTTGTAAATAAAGTCTACTAGACTGTGTTTCTTCAGGAGTGTTTTGGCGATTCTTAGTTCTTTGCACTTCTCTGTTTAAAAATTGTCTCGACTAACTCAATAAAAAATTCTGTGGGATTTTGGTAGAAATTATATAAAATCTGTAGGTCAACTGGGGAAAATTGACATGTTTTTCATTACTGAGTCTTTCTATCTATAAATGTGATGTATCTTTTAATTTGTAAAGATCTCATTTAATGTATTTCAGTAAATTTATTAAGTAAATTTATAATTTACTTCATGAAAGTCTTGTATATATTTTGAAGATTTATTCCTAGGTGTATTATCATTTTTGTTGCTGTAGTAAACAACACTTTAGAAAATTATGTATACATTTACAATATATATATTTACAATTATATCTATACATATGCATACATACACACATATATAAATATGCATATATTATATAGTTTGTTGCTGGTGTATAGAAATGCAATTGACTTTGATTTAATATCCAGAAAACTCACTAAACTAATAAACTTTCTTATTGATTCTCATGATTTATATGGAAATTCTTTTGAATTTTTCAGTTAGACAATCACATCATCTATCAAGAATACCAGTTTTTTTTTTCTTTCCAATCTTTTTATTCTTTCTTTTTCTTGTCTAGGTTTTTCACTGCATCTCTGAATTGATGAGAATGGATATATTTGTATTAGTTTTGAAGCTCTTAATATAAGTACATAATTCTTTGTACATTTTTTTTTTGCAAAAGTCCTTATCATTTAGTAGCATCTTATTATATTCTTGTTTTCTTGAATCATAAAAATAAAAATGATAAATTTTATTAAATAGATTTTCTGCATTAATGCAGTTGGTCATGTGTTTTTCTACTTTTAAACTATTAATGTGGTACATTATGTTAGATTTTCTAATATTAAACCAACTTTGCACATTTGGGATAAACTCTACTTACTCATGAAGTATTTTTTTTAATACCTTGACAGATTTGGATGCCAGTGATTTGTATCCTAATGTTTTCCTTAGAATTTTTATTTTTTTATGTATAACTATTAGCTTGTGATATTCCTTTTGTGTACTATCCTTAACTATTTTGATGTTATAGGTTTATAGCCTTACTCAGTGAGCTGGGGAGTGATATGGGTTGGATCTGTGTCCCTATTCAAATTGTAATCCCCAGCGTTGGAGATGGGGCCTGGTGGGAGGTGATTGGATCATAGGGGTGGTTTCTCACGAATGTTTTCACACCAACCTCTTGGTGCTGTTCTTGTGATAGTGAATGAGTTCTCACGCAATCTGGTTGTTTAAAAGTGTATGGCACTGCCCTCACTCTAGACTCAGAAGATTTTTTCTTTGAACTGGAGAGTTTTAGTGTATCTGTAGTTATTTCGATTACTGATATTTGTATTTATTTCTGCCATATTCCTTACATTTTTTTTCCACCTTTTTAGTTTTCTTTCTCCTTTCTTGCTTCTCCTTTATTGTTTTTTGGTCTGTTCTCATTCCCTGTTACCCTGTAATTGGCTAGAGAACATAACTTCTGAGGTGTATTTATTTGGTAGTTGTCTTTAATATTTTAATATGGTCACTTAACTTATCAAAGCCTATAGTTAATCAGTGTCTTTTTCCTCTTCCCAAATTAGACAAAGACCTTAGAACACTTTAATCACCATCCTTGCTGCTTATACTTTATGTTTTAGTGGATGGTTTTTAGTTCTAGCACTACAAGACAAATTATTGTTGTTGGTGTACACAGTATTAATTTAGATCAGCATTTCTCAACATCAGCACTACTGACATTTTGGGCAATAATTGTTTGTTATATGGAGCTGTCTGATACACTGCAGATGTTCAGCAGCAGGCCTGGCTGCCTCACTGGATGTCAGCAGCACCCCCCTCCCCCAGTTGCCACAAACAGAAATGTCTCCCCGTATTGTCAGATGTTCCAAGGGGGAAAATTGCTCTTGGTTTCGAATCACTGATTTAGGTCTACCCACTTATTTAAAAGTATCTTTTTTCACCAATAGCCAGATAACCAAAATTATCTGCCAATTCTGTCATATATCACACCTTCCATCATTTTTCTTCTGCCTAAAATAAATAATTTAGAATTTTCTTTAGTGAGGTCTACAGGGCAAAAGGTAACAAATCTGTTTTTGTTTGGTTTGTTTTTGGTAAATCTGAGAAAAGTCCCTATTTTTTCCTTTGTTTTAAAATAATTTATTGGGTTTAGAGTTCTGGATTGAGAGTTACAGTGAACCTCCATATTCACATGCGTTGGTTCCATGACTCCCTGCCAATATTCAGAACTGAAGATGCTTGAGTCCTTATATAAAAGGTATAGTATTTGCATATAACCTATAGACATCCTTCCATACACTTTAGACCATCTCTAGAATTACTTATAATAGCTAATACAATGTAAATGCTATGTGGTTGTTATACTGCATTGTTTAGGAAATAGTTACAAGAAAGAGAAGTCTATACATATACATGTTCAGTACAGACACAATCATTGTAGACCTAACCATATTTTCCAGGGTTGGTTGAATCTGCTGATGCGGAAGATGCAGATACAGAGGTCCAATTGTATTTTCTTTAAGCTCATTGGAGGAATCATCCTGTTGTTTGGTGACATTGTGGTGGTTAAAAGTAACAGCTATCAGTCTAACTGTCATTTCTTTTAGTATAATATGTCTTCTCTCTGGCTTGTTTGAAGAAAACTTTTTGTTATTTGTATTTTTAAGTATTACTGTCATTACGTATAGGAGTATAATTCTTTTTTTCTTGTGATTTGTTGGGCTCTATGAATCTGATAATTGGTAAATTTCAACAATTCTGGGAAAGTTTCAGTTGTAATCTCCTTGAAAGTTGTTTCTTCCTATTACATTTCTAGAATTAGACACACAGTAGATAACTTTAGAGGATTCCTACTTCATTTTAACCTTTGCGGCTTCCTTACTTTCTTGCTAATAAAATATTTGGTCCATTTTATTCACCACTTTTAAAAACAAAAGTATTTCTAGATTTCTAGTTTGAGATGTTGCTGGAAATTGAAGTTGCAAAAGTTAATTTTAGTGGACTTAAAAAAAGCCAACTATAATACTTATCCTAAGCTTATTTCTTACTGTAATTTTTTTTTTCTTTTTTTGTATTTTAGGTTCTGGGGTACACGTGCAGATCATGCAGGGTTGTTGCATAGGTACACACATGGCAAGGTGGTTTGCTGCCTTCATCCTTCCATCATCTATATCTGGCATTTGTCCCCATGTTATCCCTCCCCACCCTCCTCACCCACCACGGTCTCTCCCCACCCCCCTCTGTCACTCCTCTAGCCCCCCACAACTGATCCCAGTGTGTGATGCTCCCTCCCTGTGTCCATGTGTTCTCATTGTTCAACACCCGCCTATGAGTGAGAACATGTGGTGTTTGATTTTCTGTTCTTGTGTCAGTTTGCTGAGAATGATGGTTTCCAGGTTTATCCATGTCCCTACAAAGGACACAAACTCATCTTTTTTTTATGGCTGCATAGTATTCCATGGTGTATATGTGCCACATTTTCTTTGTCTAGTCTATCATCGATGGGCATTTGGGTTGGTTCCAGGTCTTTGCTATTGTAAACAGTGCTGCGATGAACATAAATGTGCATGTGTCCTTATAGTAGAACGATTTATAATCCTTTGGGTAATACCTAGTAATGGGATTGCTGGGTCAAATGGAATTTCTATTTCTAGATCCTTGAGGAATTCCTGCACTGTCTTCCACAATGGTTGAACAAATTTACACTCTCAACAACAGTGTAAAAGTGTTTCTGTTTCTCCACATCCTCTCCAGCATCTGTGGTCTCCAAATTTTTTAATGATCACCCTTCTAACTGGTGTGAGATGATATCTCAGTGTGGTTTTGATTTGCATTTCTCTAATGACCAGTGATGATGAGCATTTTTCATATTTTTGTTGGCCTCATACATGTTTTCTTTTGAAAAGTGTCTGTTCGTATCCTTTGCCCAGCTTTGAATGGGTTTGTTTGTTTTTTCTTGTAAATGTGTTTTAGTTCTTTGTAGATTCTGGATATTAGCCCTTTGTCAGATGGGTAGATTGCAAAAATTTTTTCCCATTCTGTTGGTTGCCAGTTCACTCTAATGATAGTTTATTTTGCTGTAAAGAAACTCTGAAGTTTAATTACATCCCATTTGTCTATTTTGGCTTTTGTTGCCAATGCTTTTGGTGTTTTAGTCATGAAGTCCTTACCTATGCCTATATCCTGAAAGCTTTTGCCTAGGTTTTCTTCTAGGGTTTTTATGGTGTTAGGTCTTATGTTTAAATCTTTAATCCATCTGGAGTTAATTTTAGTGTAAGGTGTCAGGAAGGGGTTCAGTTTCTGCTTTCTGCACATGGCTAGCCGGTGTTCCCAACACCATTTATTAAATAGGGAATCCTTTCCCCATTGCTTGTTTTTGTCAGGTTTGTCAAAGATCAGATGGTTGGAGATGTGTGGTGTTGCTTCTGAGGCCTCTGTTCTGTTCCCTTGGTCTATGTCTCTGTTTTGGAACCAGTACCATGCTGTTTTGATTACTGTAGCCTTCTAGTATAGTTTGAAGTCAGGCAGCATGATGCCTCCAGCTTTATTCTTTTTGCTTAGGATTGTCTTGGCTATGCAGGCTCTCTTTTGGCTCCATATGAAGTTTAAGGTGGTTTTTTCCAGTTTCATGAAGAAGGTCATTGGTAACTTGATGGGGATAGCATTGAATCTATAAATTAATTTGGGCAGTATGGCCATTTTCATAATATTGATTGTTCCTAACCATGAGCATGGAATGTTTTTCCATCTGTTTGTGTCCTCTCTTATTTCCTTGAGCAGTGGTTTGTAGTTCTCCCTGAATAGGTCCTTTATATCCATTGTTAGTTGTATTCCTAGGTATTTTATTCTCTTTGTAGCAATTGTGAATGGCAGTTTGCTCTTGATTTGGCTCTCTTTTAGTCTGTTATTGGTGTATAGGAATGCTTGTATTTCTGCACATTGATTTTGTATCCTGAGACTTTGCTGAAGTTGCTTATCAGTTTCAGGAGATTTTGGGCTGAGACAATGGGGTCTTCTAGATATCCAATCATGTCATCTGCAAATAGAGACAATTTGACTTTCTCCTTTTCTGTTTGAATAACCTTTATTTCTTTTTCTTGCCTGATTGCTCTGGCTAGAACTTCCAACAGTGTATTGAATAGGAGTGGTGAGAGAGGGCATCCTTGTCTAGTGCCAGATTTCAAAGGGAATGCTTCCAGTTTTTGCCCATTGAGTATGATATTGGCTGTGGGTTTGTCGTAAATAGCTTTTATTATTTTGAGATACAATCAATCGATACCTAGTTTCTTGAGAGTTTTTAGCATAAAGGGCTGTTGAATTTTGTTGAAGGCCTTCTCTGCATCAATTGAGATAATCATGTGGTTTTTGTCTTTGGTTCTGTTTATGTGGTGGATTACATTTATAGACTTGAGTAGGTTGAACCAGCCTTGCATCCCTGGGATGAAGCCTACTTGATCATGATGAATAAACTTTTTGATGTGCTATTGTATTTAGTTTGCCAGTATTTTATTGAAGATTTTTGCATCAATGTTCGTCACGGATATTGGCCTGAAGTTTTCTTTTTTAGTTGAGTGTCTGCCAGATTTTGGTATCAGAATGATGTTGGTCTAATAAAATGAGTTAGGGAGAATTCCATCCTTTTGTATTGTTTACAATAGTTTCAGAAGTAATGGTACCAGTTCCTCTTTGTACGTTTGGTAGAATTTGGCTGTAAACCGATATGGACCTGGATTTTTTTTGGTTGGTAGGCTATTAATTGCTGCCTCAACATCAGCCCTTGTTATTGGTCTGTTCAGGGTTTCAACTTTTTCCTGGTTTAGTCTTGGGAGAGTGCAAATGTCTAGGAATTTATCCATTTCTTCCAGGTTTACTGATTTATGTGCATAGAGTTGTTTGTAGTAATCTCTGATGGTAGTTTGTATTTCTGTGGAATTGGTGGTGATATCCCCTTTATCATTTTTTATTGCATCTATTTGATTCTTCTCTTTTTTTTTTCTTTATTAGTCTGGTTAGTGGTCTATTTTGTTGATCTTTTAAAAAAAGAAGCTCCTGGATTTATTGATTTTTTTTGAAGGGTTTTTTGTGTCTATCTCCTTTAGTTCTGCTCTGATCTTAGTTATTTCTTGTCTTCTGCTAGGTTTTGAGGTGTTTTTTTTTTTTTTTTTTTTTTTTTCCACCTCTGGTTCTTTCAATTTTGACAATAGTGTATCGATTTTAGATCTTTCTTTGCTTTTCTGGTGGGCATGTGTTGCTATAAATTTTCTTCTAGACACTGCTTTAAATGTGTCCCAGAGATTCTGGCACACTGTGTCTTCATTCTTGTTGATTTTGAAGAACATCTTTATTTCTGCCTTCATTTCATTGTTTATCCAGTCGACATTTAGGAGCCAGTTGTTCAGTTTCCATGAAGTTGTGCAGTTTTGAGTTCGTTTCTTAATCCTGAGTTCTAATTTGATTGTGCTGTGGTCTGAGAGACTGTTATGATTTCCATTCTTTTTCATTTGCTGTGGAGTGATTTACTTCCAATTATGTGGTTGATTTTAGAGTAAGTACGATGTGGTGCTAAGAAGAATGTATATTCTATGGATTTTGGGTGAAGAGTTCGTAGATGTCTATTAGCTTCGCTTGGTCCAGATCTGTTTTCAAGTCCTGGATATCCTTGTTGATTTTTTGTCTCGTTCATCTGTCTAATATTGACGATGGAGTATTAAGGTCTCCCACAATTATCATGCGGGAGTCCAAGTCTCTTTTTAGGTGGTTAAGAACTTGCTTTAACTATCTTGGTGCTCCTGTATTGGATGCATATATATTTAGGATAGTTAGCTCTTCTTGTTGTATTGATCCTTTTACCATGATGTAATGCCCTTCTTTGTCTCTTTTATCTTTGCTGGTTTAAAGTCCATTTTATCAGAGACTAGGATTGCAACCCCTGCTTTGTTTTTTGCTTTCCATTTGCTTGGTAAATCTTCTTCCAGCCCTTCATTTTGAGTTTATGTGTATCTTTGCACATGAGATGGGTCTCCTGAATAATGCACACTGATGGTTCTTGACTTTTTATCCAGTTTGTCAGTCTGTGTCTTTTGATTGGGCCATTTAGTCATTTACATTTAACATTAATATTGTTATGTGTGAATTTGATCCTGCCATTTTGTTACTGATTGGATGTTTTGCCCTTTGGTTGGCACAGTTTCTTCATTGTGTTGTTGGTCTTTACAATTTGGTTCTTTTTTGCAGTGGCTGGTACTGGTTGTTCCTTCCTGTGTTTAGTGCTTCCTTCAGAAGCTCTTGTAAGGCAGGCCTGGTCGTGATGAAATCTCTCAGCAATTGCTTGTCTGTAAAGGATTTTATTCCTCCTTCACTTACTAAGCTTAGTTTGGCTGGATATGAAACTCTGGGTTGAAAGTTCTTTTCTTTAAGGATGTTGGATATTGGCACCCACTCTATTCTGGCTTGTAGAGTTTCTGCCAAGAGATCTGCTGTGAGTCTGATGGGCTTCCCTTTGTAGGTGACCCAACCTTCCTCTCTGGTTGGGTCAGAGAAAAAAAAAAAAATGCTGCCCTTAGCATTTTTTCCTTGGTTTCAACCCTAGTGAATCTGACAATTATGTGTCTTGGGGTTGCTCTTCTTGAGGATTATCTTTGTCGCATTCTCTGTATTTCCTGTGTTTGAATATTGGTCTGCCTTGCTAGGTTGGGAAGTTCTGGATATATCCTGAAGAGTGTTTTCCAGCTTGGATTCAGTCTCCCCATCATCTTCCAGTATACTGATCAAGCATAGATTAGGTCTTTTCACATAATCCCACATTTCTTGGAGGTTTTGCTCATTTCTTTTCACTATTTTTTCTCTTCTTGCCTTCTTATTTTATTTCATTGAGTTGATCTTCAGTCTCTGGTAGCCTTTCTTCTGTTTGATCGATTCAGCTATTGAAACTTGTGTATTGTTCGTGAAGTTCTTGTGCTGTTTTTCAGCTCCTTCAAGTGTTTATGTTCTTCTCTAAGCTCGTTTTCTAGTTAGCCTTTCGTCATACCTTTTTTTCAAGGTTCTTAGTGTCTTTGCATTGGGTTAGAACATGTTCCTTTAGCTCAGAGAATTTCGTTATTACCCACCTTCTGAAGCCTGCTTCCGTCAGTTAGTCAAATTCGTTCTCCGTCCTGTTTTGTTCCCTTGCTGGTGAGGAGTTGTGTTCCCTTGGTGGGGGCAAGGCATTCTGGTCTTTGACAGTTTCATCCTTTTTGCACTGGTTTCTTCCCAATTTCTTGGGTTTATTTAGCTTTGATTTCAGGTAGGTGTTTGGTGAGGTAGCCTTTCCTTTGCCTGCAGAGGCGCTGCTGGGCTGCCACAGTTTCAGTGAAACTGCTGTGTAGATTTCCTGTGTCTTTTGTTTACTCAGGAAGATTAGGCCCACCTCTGCAATGGCGGCTGCCCTTCCCCCTGCGGAGCTTGATCCTTGCGCTCTAACTGATGTGTTGGCTGTGATACTCTCAAGTGAGAGGGCTTCAGCCTGCTGGGCTTTGTTGGGGAGTGATCCTCACAGCCCTATTGCCTGATTCCCTGTTTTCAGTTCCCTTTCTTTCTGGGTGGTGAATAGCTCCATCCCACAGCCTTCTCAGCATCAGCCGGTGCTTCCGCCTAGGTCTGTGCCAATAGCCTTGGCACTGCCAGAGTTGCTGCTCAGCCCTGTTCAGGCAGCTTGTGTGGGATTTTCAGTCCGGCAAAGATCTCCTTTTCTGTGGGTTGTGAGGGTTTGGGTGAAGCACAGAATCCGAACCAAAGTCCTAGAAGGGGAGAGCTCCCATGACTGCTCAGCTGCACTCCTGGATGGGGCAGTCCTTATTGTCATTCTTTAATTGGTCCCCAATATCTGAACTATAGAGGATTCCTTTACACTCTTCTGTTTTTCTTTAATACTGTAAAATATAGACTTGAGAACTAATTCATTATGCAAATGAACATTCTGCCCTTGTTTTGTGTACAAAATAGCTTTTCTCATAAGCATTGATAGTCCCTCTCTTCATGACAAGATAGAAGAGCAAGTCCGTATAGACCCTCCTTAAGAATGGCCTCTCCATGGATATAATAGGGTTAATCTTCAAGAATAAAACTGTATTGGTCTTTCATTTGAAATGGCTTTTGCACAGTTGACTGGGAGTACTTTGGGGTTGAAAATGTTATTAAAATTGTTTTTGCTTCTTTTACTTATGTTTCATACTCTCACTTATTTCTCATGAGCATTGTGGCTGTATCTGTGTGGCCTAAATGTAGATGTCAGGAAATAAACAGCAATACTTTGTTTGAAAGTTTAACTAAGTTCCATCCTCAGGGGTGTTTTGTTCCTTTTTTTGCTATCTACAATAGTCATATTTGGTAGTGAGAAATCGAGTAAGTACCATAAGAAGAAATTTTCATAAGAATACAAAATCAGACAAAATTGGCCCAGAATTGGTTCTTTTTCTACTTAACCCCTAAGGTATCTCTTTCTACTATTTGTAAGGTTAAAGGATTTCTAAGAGGTCACTGAAAGGAGTTATATAGGTCAATTTAATGTGGCTTTGGACTCTTAGCAGAGTTTCCAGATTTCCGTGATATTTCATTTTGTATACCCAGGATAGAGCGAATTTCCATATTATAAATGAAACATCAAGGCTCAGATTAGCAAATTGTTTGTCCAGTGTCACATTGCTGAAGAATAAAGAGCTGGGTGGAGACCTAAACCAAGGTTTTTTCCAAGTTTGTTGCTTTTACCATAATATAAATTTTTCCTAGATTTTTGCCTCACCTAATTTTTTTTTTTAATGAGATGTCAACAAGTATTCTTTTGAAATGTCAAGTAATTTAGATAATGCTGGTTTAAGTTTTAAAGTATTTTTAAAAAAATATTCTTGATTTAACTCATTAGTTATGTCTTTTGTAAACATCTTTCCTCATTCTGAGCCTTGTCTTTTTACTTTTATGGAGTATGTTCTGATGAATAGAAGTTACAAATTAAACTGTTGAGTAACTTATTAATTTTTTTTCATGATATAAGCTTTTAGTGTTTTGTTTTTAGGAATTCCTCCATACTCTCATATAGTGTCATATATTTACTTTTTTTTTTTTTTTGAGATGGAGTTTCACTCTTGTTTTCCAACCTGGAGTGCAGTGGCACTATCTCAGCTCACTGCAACCTCCGCCTCTTAGGTTCAAGTGATTCTCCTGCCTCAGCCTCCGAGTAGCTGGGATTATAGGTGGCCACCACTATACCCAGCTAATTTTTTGTATTTTTAGGGGAGACGGGATTTCACCACATTGGGCAGGCTAGTCTTGAACTCCTGACCTTATGATCTACCCTCCTCAGCCTTCCAAAATGCTGGGATTACAGGTGTGAGACAGCACACCTGGACTGATTTGCTTTTTACATTTAGTCAATATACAGTACACCTAAAACTGATGATAATATAATATACCTGGAACTGATTTGGGGCTATGGTGTGAGGTAAAGATCTAATTTAATTTTTTTCCCATATGCAGCATTTGATCACAGACCTTCAGGAGTTGCTTCCATCATCTGTGAAATTTCTACTCATTAGTAATCTGATCTGGCCTCTCTATTCTGTGAGATTTGGTTATTTGGTCTGTACTTATGCCAACACCAGTACAATTTGTAATTGAAAAAAAATATATAAGTATTCAACAGGAGACTAGATACATAATGTGTGGTATTTATGTACAACTAAGTACTACACAACAGTGAAAATAAATAACTTGAGCTACATACGTTAAAATCTTATAAATATAATGTTGAGCTCCTCTCCTCAAAAGAATTAGCAAAATAATACCTAGAGCATGATACCATTTATGTAAAAGTTAAAACCATAAAAATCAATATACCTTTTGTTTAGGTGTATATGCCAGGGTAATAAAGATGTTAGTAACTGCATAAACAATCTATACAACATTCAGAATTTTGTTACCACTGAGAGAGGGAACAGGTATGATGAGAGAGGGACACACAGAGGTGCCGAATGTGTTTGTAATATTTCTTCCTTAAGCTGCTAGGGGATTTATTCTACCATTCTTTACACCTTCTTATGTCTGAAAAGTTTACCTAATGTTTTAGAAATAATAATGCAAGATGCCTTTACTGCGGTAGTTCCTGGGGACTTTAATTTACTAATAGGCTTTGTGTTGATCCCAAAAAGGGGCATTCTATGGTTGTTTCCCAATTTAATTGACCATGAAACCATTTTTTTCCCCCAGGAACATCTATTGATATCTTGGGTGTTAATTATGTTTCATGAATCCCAGATTCAGAAAATGTATGTTAGACCATACTGCTTATAAAGATGAGACAAATCCAAGGTCTAGTCTTTCTTTAGTGTCTCATCAAGTTAGAGAAGTGCTTTGAACTCAGCAGGATAATAAAGGAGGTGTTGTGCATGTGGTTTTTACCTTAGCATCTTTCTTCAAGTTCCTAGCTATTCCTATGGCTTTAATTTGTTGGGTACATTCCCCTGTTACTCCATTCTCTGGGGGTGGTCAGAATGCTTAAAATAGAGAAACCAACAAAATATAGTTTCTACATGGTGAGAGTACAGCTATAATATGACCTCCTCTTTGTTTTCAAAGTGCAATGCAAATAGCATGTAGTGTAGAGAATGTCTGTTATAGAAATAGGAGCGACTGAAGGTATTCATTGATTAAAAGTTAATTGTTACAGATAACATTATTACCCTGTTAATAGAGTATTTTTATGATTGGTTCATCTTTATAAATAAAATTGGTATATAGAATATATTTTTTGTAATGGAAGTAATTGTAATGAGACCTTATTTTAACTAGTTTTTATAAATATTGGAAAATGAAGCTGATTGTTACTTTTTTTTTTAACAATAGGAATGCTTTATTTGGCAGACTTTTTTTTTTTTTTTTTTTAAGAAGGTATAAATAAAACAGCTGATTTGATCTGGCAATCTTCAATTCCAATCAAGCATACTTTTCCTATTTATAAAGTGCAGTAAAAATGTTAGCTTTTAGAAACTGATATTCCCTGGGTGTGCAAGTGTCATAAGGTTTTTTTTTTTGTTGTTGTTGTTGTTACTGCTCTTAAAAAAAAAAAAAAAACCTGTAGCAAAATCATAATAGAAAACCTCCAAAATAAGACTTAGTATAATGTCTGTACTCATATTTAAAAAGGGAGAAATTATTTTAAGATGGCCTTTTAAAGGTTGTGGCCTCAAATGGTGACTGTAAGCCTGTGCAGTCTAGTGTATGTGCTACTACAATCTTGCTTGAGGCTCATAAATCTTACATTATTTGGAGTAAGTGTAGACACTCCAAAATGAATTTAGAGGCAAATATGAATGTGTTTCTGGACGTGGGCTTGGTGGAGAGAATGCTGTGATCATGTGTCAAAAAATTATAATCATCTGGTCTTATAATGAATGGATTAGTTCCTCCATTCTGCCAATAGAACATGAGTGTATGAAAACTTTGAAGTGTGGGAGGCAACGGCAAAGAAAACAATAAACTGTGCATGTGAGACTAGCTTGATGCTTGGTGATTAAGAGATGAGGGCCCCGCGGGTCAGCTCCCCATAGGTACAAACAGATGTTTGCACTGTTTCACAGCTGCTAAATATGATATAAATCCAAAGAATTTTTCTTGTTTTTATAAAGGGAAAAATACCCAGACAGCAAATTTTTGGTCATTCAGATACTCTTACCAAATGACATCTGGTTTCTGTACTGCTTATTTAAGCAATCCTTTAAAAAAAAACTTAGCCAAGGGGAGGAACTCTAATCTTTCAGTCCTTCACCATACATAACAGTACAGTTTAAATTACAGTGTCACATGCAGAGTGTATTATAAGCAATGCCGTTTCTTTATTCCTTAACTAGCAAGTTTTACTTTTAAGAAAATGGGTTAGATATTATGTAATTAGTTAAGGAAAATCTGTGATGAGGTTACGTGTAGAATATCCTAAGATTGCAATCCTAATGATGGCAAAGAAAATGAATTAATTGTTTCCATATGTTAAGGATGGTGGTGAACAAAGTTAAACTATACAGTTACCTAAAATAAAATGTCAGCAATATAGCAAGACAGTATTTCGACTTGCATCAAGGTGAGAGAACATGAAAGGCAGAAAGGAAGCAGTGACAGGTTGGAGGTCAAGACAGAAATGAATCTTAATAAAGGACATGCCTAAATCTTTAAAGAAGAACCAGATTTTTGCCCTCTATACATCCATTACACTTTCGAGTTTATCTACAGAAATTTCGTTCATTACTGTGCTCAACAGCAAATATGTTTCTATTGACTGTTCTCCACAAAGGGGTCTATGTTGAAGTATCAAATGCCCAAGCCTACAGGCTTGCCTTCTGAATTTTTTCTACCTCAGCATTTATGGCTGACATTGGTCTATGGTTTCTTTCGAGCTTTCATTCAATACATCTCCCAGAACTTAGCACTGAAACAAAATGTGATAATTCCGTAACAAATTTGGCAATTAGCAGCATTCTTCCTTTTGGGCTTTACATCATTATTTGGCCTGTTACTGTAATTCCAGTCTGAAATTAACAAAGAGAAATAAGCAGTCTGACAAGTCCAGCTTCATGGGAGATTCGTCACACAAAGATTTGCTAGGCCTGTACAATATTCAAAATCTTGTCCAATGGGAGTTGCCCAGAGTGAAGATAATATAGTGCCTGGACCTTTCTTTGGCTCATTTCAAAGCAGATCTGTTTATTTTGGGGGTGTGGGGGTACTAAGTTCCTGCCATTATGTGGTATAAGGTCTACCAGAGCTGACTTTGCAGGAGGATAACAATTTTTCCTATTGTGTTTTACTTTGTAAAGTTTGGATATGAGTTTGGGCTTGGCGCACGTAATGATCTTTAGTTTCAGCATTGACTCTAATTCACTGGTTCATTTGCCATTTCCATTTTCGTCTCTAGCAGGAATGTTGCCTTCCTCCAGACTCCATGGTGAGGTTTACTCTATTTCTAGCATCCATCACTTCTGTGTTTACTAACTCTGAGAAACCTCTCATGTCAAGCTTTCTCGTATATACCATCTGTGTATGAAAGTCCCTGGTGGGGGCTCATAAAAGAGGTTTCATGAAATCATGGCTGAGGAGTCCTGTATTCAGGTTGACACTCAACTGTGCACGGCTGAATTTCCCACACCCCACTCCCCGTGCCAAGTTCTCCTTATCACTAACAGCTTCCTATTGATGTCACTAAGACTAAATATGCAAAGGAAATATGAAGCTCTTTATTCCCTGAGAACCAGGATATTTAGGTTGTACAAATCCCTGAACCCTAAAATGGATTTAATCAGCCCAATTCACATCATAAATATCATGTTGCAAGGACACATATGTGCTAGAACAGATAGGGAGATTTCATTTTAACTTTTAAATTTGCAAAATTATACCCCATGGGCCATCAATTTTTTTTGGACACTCCTGGGTCTACGTGCCAAGAAGATTTCTTGGTTCACATTCAGTAAGTTTATGCTCTTTGTTGGTAAGGGTTCAGTTTCTTCTCCGTTATCAACAACCCTCTTGGAACCCTTTTTTCCTGCCTTTCTTCTTTTCTCCCTTCCTTCTTGTTTCCTTCCCCTCTTCCAAAGAGCCATTTAACATATAGTGAGTGATTCTCTACAGAATCTCATCTAAATATGAGAGGATGATGGAGATTAAGTTATTTTTTAATTAAATGTTTTATTTTGAAATCATTACAAATTCACCTGCAGTTGCAAGACGGGGAGATCCCATGCACACTTTACGGTTTCTCCAGTGGAAACATCTTGCAAAACTATCACACAGTGTCACAACCAGGATTGTGGCATTAATGCAGGCAAGATACAGAAGATTTCCATCACTACAATCATCTCTTATTTTGCTCTTTTATGTAGCTACAAACACAAACTTCCCATTCCAACTCTCTTCTTAACCGCTGGAAATCACTGTCAATCACGAATTGATTTCTATAATTTTGTCATTTCATGCATATTATATAAGTGGAATCATATAGTATGTAACTTGTTGAGATGGACTTTGTTCACTCAATATAACTCTGAAGTATTCTTTCAAATTGTTTCATGTATTACTAGTTTGTTCCTTTTCATTGCTGAGGAGTATTTCACGGTATGGATGTACCATGGTTTGTCTTACCATTTACCTGTTAAAGGGCATTCTGGGCTGTTTGCAGTTTTGGGCTATTGTGATTAAAGCTGCTATGAATATTTGTGAACATAAGTGCTTTATGTGGTAGTTGCATGCATTTTTCAAAGGAAACTACCAAACTGTGTTTTAGGGTGGCTGTACCATTGTCCATTTCTGGCAGTAATAACATAGAAGTGATGCAGTTTGCCTGCTTTTATGGTGTCGCTATTTCTTGTTTTAGCCATTCTGATAGGTGCATAGTGACAGCTCATTGAGATTTGAATTTACACTTTCCTAATGGCTAAAGAACTTGAATATCTTTTTATGTGTTTATTTGCCATCTGTAAATTCTCTTTGATTGAATGTCTTTCACTCAGTTTTTAATTAGATTTTTAAAACTTTTACTGTTGCTTTATATATATTTATATATATATCTTATTTAATTCTCAAAAAAAGACTCTTGAAGGCCACATGGCTCTTAAGAGACAGAGTCTGGACTTGAATCCAGGTTTCTGTTACTCTACATGTTTCGTTTTTCTTTCTTTTTTTTTTTAAGTGTAGATATTGAATGATTTACTTTGGTTTTTTTTTTTTTTTTGCATTTTTTTTTTTTTACTGCATTTTAGGTTTTGGGGT
Organism: Sapajus apella; assembly: GCF_009761245.1. Lineage (NCBI taxonomy): Eukaryota > Metazoa > Chordata > Mammalia > Primates > Cebidae > Sapajus > Sapajus apella. The sequence goes on along the minus strand of NW_022437014.1, from coordinate 4,064,933 downwards.
ACATGTGAAGAACATGCAAGATTGTTGCATAGGTACACACATGGCAGTGTGATTTGCTGCCTTCCTCCCTATCACCTATATCTGGCATTTCTCCCCAAGCTATCTCTGCCCAACTCCCCACCCCCCGCTGTCCCTCCCCTGTGTCCCCCCGACAGACCCCAGTGTGTGTGATGCTCCTCTCCCTGTGTCCATGTGTTCTCATTGTTCAATACCCACCTATGAGTGAGAACATGTGGTGTTTGATTTTCTGTTCTTGTGTCAGTTTGCTGAGAATGATGGTTTCCAGGTTCATCCATGTCCCTACAAAGGACACAAACTCATCATTTTTGACGGCTGCATCATGTTTCATTTTTCTATATTGTTACAATGCTCTAGCATTTTGCCTCCCTGCTCATACAAGGTCAGCTTCTCCATCCACTGTTTCCTGAAGATTGACTAGCTTCCATGGCTTCTGTTGCTATTGTTGAGGTAGGAGATTCTAAGTTTATAACCCCAGAGCCAAATTTTAGACCCATTCAAAATGCCTATGAGTGTACCAATGGCAGTTGACCCCCTATGACCCAAGTTAAACTCTTTGACTTCTACTGATGGAAAAGCTCGCTCTCCTCTGGCTTTCTCATTTCTAGTAACAGAGCCACCAACTTTTCTATCACCAATTCAAAACCTTTTTTCCCCTCTCTCATTTTTCTTAAGCATACCATCCCTGTCCAAGCAATTAGTTGGTGAGTCCCCACATGGATTCTACCTCTGTGCTTCCTTCTTCCAACGCTTACTAAAACTTATCATTTTCCAGGCCCTGATATCTGTATTGCTGCAATAGCACCCTAACAGGTCCACAGCCTTTGCTCTTTTCTGCCATCTTTGGATCTCATGTTAGACATTGCTGTCAGATTTATCTGGAAGCTTGGGACTGATCTGACTACACCTTCATCTTACAAACCTCAATAGCTCCCCTCTGCCTAATGATTTGTGTACATAATTCTCAATTCCCACTTCATCTGGTAAATAAGTCCTTAGGTTTAAAAACCAAACCCAAGACTTTTAATTTCAAATTGCTTACAGTTACAAATGTAAAGGTAAATGACAAGAAATAATAATGGCAGCTGTCATTTATTCAGTATTTGCTTTGTGCCACACTATGTTCTGTATATTATGTAATTTTGTAGCTCTGAAAGAGAGATGTGATTATTATCCTCATTTTACATATGAGAAAACTGAGATCTATCCTTATTATTTGTTCAAGAGCATACAGCTAGAAATTGTAGAGCCAGGTTTGAGACAAGTCTGCCTGACTCTTAATCTGTTCTCTTAACTGAGTACTTTACAACCTTCTCTTCTAACATGAAATTATTAGTAGTGAATAGCAGGTATATTTGGAGGAGGAAGAAATGGGGATCCATCTTCAAGCTCACCAGCCAACATAGTTTTGAGCCCAATCTCCAATCCCATTCTTACCAAGTTATATGCATCTCCCTGTTCTGCAGTTTCTGCTTGGCCCCTTTTTAATACTGTTCCATTTTATTTACTTTTCAACAATGAATTCTCCATGTCTTTCAAGGCCCAATTCAAATGCAACCTCTGCAAAAAAGCCTTTCCTGATGCCTCTAGTGGAGGTCTTCTTTCATTCCTTCAAAGATGAATCTTTGATAACACTTGTCTTGCTTTTATTTTAATTGTGTGCCGATCTTGAAGGCAAAGATTATGAATAGGACACTTCACTGTTTGGAGATTTGGGTTTTGTAAATGAATCTTCGAGGATCAGAGCTTCTAGCAAAGCTTGTTCTAAACTGTTTTGTTATGACTGACAAGGTATACCCTTATTGAATCCTTCCCTATATTTTGATTCATCTGGATAAAACATATTAGGAATCTTCATGAAAGGACGATAATCACTCACTAACTAGTCATCTCCTACTTGACGTCAGGATGATCCTTAAAGGTGCGAAGAATTCACTTCCAAACCTAGTTTTCTGAACATAAGCCTGTTACAAATAAAATTCCATAAGGATCTTCCTTATCTGGGGTAATAGATAAGCAATATTCTTTGAAGCGTGCTGTAGTATGTCGATGTTGGACATGTTATGCCTTGCTAGAGGATATAATATTTCTGGAAAAAATTCCATTAAAAACCAAGTATTCTGGTAGTTTACAAATAATGAAATCTTTGAAAATATGTGAGAAATACCTTGGTTTGTTTTTAGCCGCATATTTACACCTTTAGATTTTGAAACGTTTAACCTAAACGAGGAGTGCAAGATTGGCTTTTAAAGTTTTTATTATAGAAGTCTCTGTGGGTTCTGTGTGGAGGGACTGTGGATGGGGGAACATCCTGGGGCCAGTGGGTCCTGGCTTCTGGTATGTAGTTTTCAGCTCACAAAACCATTTTTTTTTTTTTTTGAGAACACAAAAGTATAGATTTGTGGCCTGTATAATTTAGTAACTACATTCAACAAAGGAAAATGACATCTTGTAGCTTGGACATGGGAGTCTAAAATTGCAGAAAGATGCAAAGAGAAGAATGTTCATGGTAAAAATTTAGGCCACTAGCCATTTACTGTTAAGTTTGGGGGCTAGATGACAGTGCTGTGAATATATATAACTCTCAGTCATGGCAACAAGCAGTGCCTTCTTGTGCTCAGCATATATTAAACACCAACATGCCAGTAACAAAGCCCACAGTATAGATTTACACTTCACTCATTTGCTTTCACTCTCCATTTTTACCTCCTCCAAAAATACCCGCCATTCACTGCTAATAATTCCATGTTAGAAGAGGAGGTTGTAAAGTACTCAGTTAAGAGAATAGGTTTAGAGTCAGGCATACGTGCCTCAAACCTGGCTCTACAATTTTCTAGCTGTATCCTCTTGAACAAATACTAAGGCTAGGTCTCAGTTTTCTCATGTGTAAAATGGAGATCATAGTCACATCTCTCTGACTTTCAGAGCTGTGAAGTTACGTAAAATAATATACAGAACTTAGTGTGGCACAAAGTAAGTACTCAATAAATGATGGCTGCTATTATTATTAGTTGTCATTTACCTTTACATCTGGAATTAGAAGTAATTTGGAATTAAAAGCCTTTGGTTTGGTTTTTAAATCTAAGGACCTATCCACTACATGAAATGGGGATATTCTTAAAATTAGAAAGAACAAAAGCATCCACCAAAATGCATGCAAATTTAGCACACATAGTATTCTGTAGCACACATACTGCTCAACTTAGACTATCAATAAACTGTTCAGTAAGGATCATATATACGGCCTCTATCACATAGGTATCTATGATCCTTATAGAACAGTTTATTGATATTCTAAGTTGGCAGATCCCTTATTTAGTCAGGATTGCCTGGGGCATCTAACATGTGCTACAGATGTGCTGGCACTGGGACCCAGGCCCATGTAGTGTTCACAGTTTATTTTACCAATAAAGTGCATCTATTTGAATGTTTGCCAACTTGTTTTTCTCATTTAAGTCTGCTTGGTTTTGGGGTGTTGCTTGCATTTGGAGATCAAATTTAGAGTTCCCCACTGAGTTTGTATCTTTGCAGGTAGAAAAACCTTAGTCACCAAATATAAAGCCAATGAGCGTTGTTGACCATGACTGACCACTATAAGTGGCCCCTCTCTGGGAAGAGGCCTGGAAGATTCCCCTCTGAGCTTCTCAGAAGTACTTGGTCTCACACCAAAGTTGCTATGCTTACATCCTCTGGGGACACAAAAGTATGGCTGGGTGACATGCACTCATGCCCCCTAATATGGCAAGTATCTCATATTGCAGAGAGAAGGGAGCTGGTGAGGCATTCAGCAGCCAGTTTGCAGATGAGCAGCGGCTGGAGCTTCATTGCAATAAAGTGTTAGAATTAATCTTCTTCATCTGTTTTCATTTTGCTAACCCACTACATCAGGCACTACAAAATAAGTATATTAATTAGATGTCTCACTCTCTAAATCTAAAGGGAGGTACTTGGAAAATGGAAACTTGTTCATTTGCAGTGGCAGGGAAAAAGCCAGGGAATAATTAGAATCTTGAAACTTCTGCAGTATGAATAACAATAAAAAGAGCAGAGATGACTATAAAATGGTTTGTTCTTGGCATTGCTTAATTGGTCTATTTATTTTTCTGTCTCTGAAGCTGTCTTTACTGACACCTACTGATAAGTGCCAATCAGAACCATGGCCGAATTCCTTTGGGCTGAACCTGCCAACAAACTGCTCAGCCCTCCAGATGTTGCTGCTTTGTGAGAAATGAGAACTCAATAAACCAGGCTCACCCTTCCTCCTGGGGTGAACACAAAGACAGTCAGATATGGAAAATCACTGCTCAGCACCGTGAACAATGTACTCAAATGAGGGGTTGGGCCAGTTCTTATTTGTCTTGGTGGAACAGACAGCCATGGAGCCTAATGTAAGAATTTTACCTGGCAACAATTCAAAATGTGACTATATGTTGAAATTGCTCAACGAAAGGAGGCTTTTTATCTGGGAAACAGCCCAACAGTGGGTTTAAAGAACTAGCTGGAGAGACTTGTAAAGAGGGTTAAATATGTATCACATATGATTTTATTATGCTGAACATTTCTCTACCTTTTGTGTGTTTCAGATTCCACTCTTTTGTTATGTAACAAATTAGAAAGATACTGGAATCAGCAGTCTCATGGCACATCCTAACCATCAATGAATAATATTCTGTGAGCACTAGCCGTTCTGGGAATAAAACAAAATGGCCTCAAGTGAATTAGTTCTTGTCCTCCAGACCAGAGTGTCCCAATCTTTCTTAGTACAGGACATACTTGTGACCTTGCTGTGAAAAAATAAGAAAATATGTCACCATTCTTTTTTCCTGAGCCAGTCCCTCATCCAGCTGTCTGTCCATTCCAAACCTTCTACCCCTGCCCACATTATGTGTTTTCACGCTCCCCATGGGTGCTCGAAAGTAAGGCCAACCGCAATATATGGTGAGGGACCATTTTTCTCTTGATATAATCCCTAAAGAAGCCTTTTGGCTAGCTTAATATGGTAAGAGTAATGAATATTGTTGAGTTAAATATTTACTTATGATATTTAGTTCATTAATTTAATCTCACATGATTAAAATCACATCTTCTATATAATGATACAGCATTTTAGAACCAATTTTTTGAGTTCACTTTTGAAACGATTATTTTTGTTTGAACTCTTCATGTGCTTTATGGAGACAGACAAGAATGATCAGAGCCTTTGTCATTCTTAGAGCTATTTTTTGAATTGATTTGTATAGTTTTCTAGAGACTGTTGCCTTCTATTTCATTTTTTGAATCTGAATGTGTAATACTGTTTCTGGAAATTTATCCCAACCACATCTAACCTTTTGTATAGTATTAGGATTATACTTTTTCTTAAAAAATAAAATCACCCTGTGCTCCCTTCAATATAACTATGTAAGTAAATCCTGAAAGTCTCATTAACATGATATCTAATGTATAGAATTGCCAAAGACCCAGGATTAATAATTCAGTCTATAGTAACTTTAAAAAAAAATTACTCACATTAGAAGACATCCATAAGCTTCCAAACATGGAATTAATTGAATCTGTTTTGCTTAATGAAACTCCATCCAGTGACATTCGGAATAAAGTACTTGAAAAGACATCCACATGCTGTGAGATATTTGGCAAAGGCTCAAATATGAAGTGACTGTTTTTTAAGAGGTAATGTTTTAAGGAATCTTCGCCTAATGTTCAGGCTTATACAGTGTATTTAGATGTGATATTACTTTATGACATCTCTTTTTCCTGCCATGTCTACACTCCACCATCTGCAGAACCCTAGTCTCTACTCAGAAGTTGGCAGAAGTGAATGTTTCTCTCTGAGTATGATTTCATGCCTCTTAAAGTTAGGAGGTACTAGTTAAGAAACAATACTTCAGATGCTCACTGCCTAAGACAGATTATAATCACCCCAGATAATTTTATAACAGGACAGATGTAACAAATAAGCAACGATATGACACAAATGAAAAGAAAGAGACTAGCTGAAAGGGTAACACAAGAACAAGAAATTAGCAGATATTAATAGATTTGATGATAAAGTGGAAAGTCTAGTAATTAAAAAAATTAATATTTACATAACTTCCTTAGTGAACTGTTTTTGATTTCAGGTGGATGAATATATGAGCAAGTTATTGGGTTAAAGAAAAAATATTATCTCCTTTTTGCTTTAACGCTGGAGGACTTTATCAAAGAAGAGGAATTTTTAGGTCTTCGAAGGAGAGAAGTCAGATTGGGTGATTTGTTATAGAGCAGGTCACATAGGAGGTATTATTTATAAGCAGTTAAGAAAAAGTTCCAAGGACTGATTAGGAGGTTGGTTAAAACAAAGCTGGGACTGTAGAGAAAAGAAGAAAAGGCACTTATAAATAGGAGTTGGTAGTTTGTAGGCATTTAAACCTAATGGAAAGGAAAATGAGAAAAATTACTCGTTGGGAAATAAAGGGATCTGTGTTCCTAAGGATAGGTAAGATGGATAGCTATGGTGACAGAAGATGATGTTGCTAGAGGGCTAGTGCTGGGGAAGACCCGAAGACTGAAGATCTTCAAGAAGATTGGAGAGTAATGAACAGCCATCCAATTTGGATGGAAGTGATGAGATAGGTCATCAAGGTTTTAGACTAAGATTTGTCTTGGAGGGAAGGATAGCACTTATGCTGTGGAATTAGGTTATACTTTTCACATATTCATATGACTAGGTTAATTTGAATTAGATGTAATTATTTGTAAACTACTTTGGCGATTAGATGCTCAAGTCATAGAATGTAGTCAGACATTGGCATTTAATCACTTTTTTAGTCAGAAGGAACTTAGATTTAACATATTGAGTATATCTTATTTGTATGCCTGGCTCTATACTATGGATAAATAGACCTATATATCATATATGGGAGTCACATATTGGTATTGCTGATCAATAAGTTTAGGCACCTTCCTGTTTCCTACATTTGGAATATCCACATCTGTGTATCGTTCAGGGCCCCTCCCTGCCCAAAGGTACCTCCCACCTATGAAAGTCCAGGGGATGCAGTACATCTTCCTCTTCTACACACCCAAAGCTGGCTAAATGTATGCTGTGTGTCACATCACTTCTTTTGAGCACATAGTATATATCAAGTGCTTTGCCCACATTACATTTCATGGATGCCTCACAATTACTCCAGAAAGTGAACCCTGCTATTGCAGATAAAGACAGCAAGGTACAGAGAGATCGGGTGGGCAACTTGCCAAAGGTTACACCAAAGTTGACACTATTGGGGCGTGGAATTGGGAGTAGAATCCATGGCAGGCTTCATTCCAAAGTTGATTTTTTTCAGTTCACCCTAAGTCACTTCTGTAATTTACATATGTTTATAAGAGTTGACATTTGGAAATAAGGACTCAATTAATTAACATGATCTTTTATAAAAAAGGACAGAATTAGGCTGGGCGCGGTGGCTCAAGCCTGTAATCCCAGCACTGTGGGAGGCCGAGGCGGGTGGATCACGAGGTCAAGAGATCGAGACCATCCTGGTCAACATGGTGAAACCCCGTCTCTACTAAAAATACAAAAAATTATCTGGGCATGGTGGTGCGTGCCTGTAATCCCAGCTACTCAGGAGGCTGAGGCAGGAGAATTGCCTGAACCCAGGAGGCGGAGGTTGCGGTGAGCCGAGATCGCGCCATTGCACTCCAGCCTGGGTAACAAGAGCGAAACTCCGTCTCAAAGAAAAGAAAAAGTATAAAAAGACAGAATTATAAAAGTGGAAACATTTATTTCCATTGTACATATTTTGATATTATTTTATGTAGCAATGTCGCCTATTTTCAAAGAAGCCCTTTGATGAGAGAAAAAGATCAAGTTCTGGCCTAAAACTGGCCTGGATTTTAATTCTGCCCCATCACCTACCAGATTTCTAATGCTGGGAAAGTTACTTACCCTCCAAGCCTTTACTTCTAAAATGATGATAATGGTATTTACATTTTTTAAATTTTACATATTTTTAAAATTACACTTTGAGTTCTGGGATACATGTGCAGAATGTGCAGGTTTGTTGTTACATAGGTATACATATGCCGTGGTTGTTTGCTTCACCCATCAACCCATCATCTACATTAGGTATTCCTCCTAATGCTATCCCTCCCCTAGACCCCCACCCCTCAACAGGCCCCAGTGTGTGATGTTCCCCTCCCTGTGTCCATGTGTTCTCATTGTTCAACTCCCACTTAGGGGTGAGAATATGAGGCATTTGGTTTTCTGTTCCCGTGTTAATTTTCTGAGAATGATGGCTTCATCCATGTCCCTACAAGAGACAACAACTCATCCTTTTTTATGGCTGCATAGTATTTTGTGGTGTATATGTGCCACATTTTCTTTATCCAGTCTATCATTGTTGGTCATTTGGGTTGGTTCCAAGACTTTGCTATGGTGAACAGTGCTTCAATAAACATATGTGTGCGTGTGTCTTTATAGTAGAATGACTTACAATCCTTTGGGTATATATCCAGTAATGAGATTGCTGGGTCATATGGTATTTCTGGCTCTAGATCCTTGAAGAATTGCCTCACTATCTTCCACAAATGTTAAACGAATTTACACTCCTACCAACAGTGTAAAAGCATTCCTATTTCTCCACATCCTCTCCAGCATCTGTCCTGACTTTTTAATGATTATCATTCTAACTGGCATGAGATGATATCTCATTGTGGTTTTGATTTGCATTTTTCTAATGACCAGTGATGATGAGATTTTATTTATATGTTTGTTGGCCACATAAATGTCTTCTTTTGAGAAATGTCTATTCATATCCTGCACTCACTTTTTGATGGGGTTGTTCGTTTTTTTTCTTGTAAATTTGTTTAAGTTCTTTGTGGATTCTAGATATTAGCCCACTATCAGATGGATAGATTGCAAAATTTTTCTCCCATTCTGTGGGTTTGTGTTGGCCACATAAATGTCTTCTTTTGATAAGTGTCTGTTCATATCCTTCACCCACTTTTTGATGGGGTTGTTTTTTTCTTGTAAATTTGTTTAAGTTATTTGTAGATTCTGGATATTAGCTCATTGTCTGATGAATAGATTGCAAAAATTTTCTCTCATTCTGTAGGTTGCCTGTTCACTCTGATGGTAGTTTCTTTTGCTGTGCAGAAGTTCTTTAATTAGATATCATTTTTCAATTTTGGCTTTTGTTGCCATTACTTTTGGTGTTTTATTCATGAAGTCTTTGCCCATGCCTATGTCCTGAGTGGTATTGCCTAAGTTTTCTTCCAGGGTCTTTAAGGTTTAAGTCTTATATTTAAGTCTTTAATCCATCTTGAGATAATTTTTGTATAAGGTATAAGGAAGGGGTCCAGTTTCAGTTTTCTTTATATGGCTAAGCCAGTTTTTGGATCACCATTTATTAAATAGGGAATCCTTTCCCCATTGCTTGTTTTTGTTAGGCTTGTCAAAGATCAGATGTTGTAGATGTGTGATGTTATTTCTGAGGCCTCCGTTCTGTTCCATTGGTCAATATATCTATTTTGTTATCAGTATCATGCTGTTTGGTTACAGTAGCCTTGTAGTGTTATTTGAAGTCAGATAGTGTGATGCCTCCAGCTTTGTTCTTTTTGCTTAGGAATGTCTTGGCTATACAGGCTCTTTTTTGGTTCCATATGAAATTTAAAGTAGTTATTTCTAATTCCGTGAAGAAAGTCAATGGCAGCTTGATGGGGATAGCATTGAATCTATAAATTACTTTGGGCAGTATGACCATTTTCACGATATTAATTCTTCCTATCCATGAGCATGAAATGTTTTTCCATTTGTTTGTGTCCTTTCTTATTTCCTTGAACAGTGGTTTGTAGTTTTCCTTGAAGAGGTCCTTTATATCCCTTGTAAGTTGCATTGCTAGGCATTTTATTCTCTTTGTAGCAATTGTGAATGGGAGTTCACTCATGATTTGGCTCTGTTTGTCTGTTATTGGTGTATAGAAATGCTGTAATTTTTGCACATTGATTTTGACTCCTGAGACTTTGCTCAAGTTGCTTATCAGCTTAAGGAGATTTTGGGCTGAGACGATGGGGTTTTCTAAATATAAATCATGTCATCTGCAAACAGAGACAATTTGACCTTCTCTCTTCCTATTTGAATAGACTTTATTTCTTTCTCTTGCCCAATTGCCCTGGCCAGAACTTCCAATGCTATGTTGAATAGGAGTGGTGAGAGAGGAAATTGTTGTCCTATGCTGGTTTTCAAAGGGCATGCTTCCAGCTTTTGCCCATTCAGTATGATATTGGCCTTGGCTTTGTCAAATAACTCTTATTATTTTGAGATACATTCCCTCATTAGTTTATCAAGAGTTTTTAGCATGAAGGGATGCTAAATTTTATCAAAGGGCTTTTTTGCATCTCTTGAGATAACCATGTGGTTTTTGTCACTGGTTCTGTTTATGTGATGGATTACATTTATTGACGTGTGTATGTTAAACCAGCCTTGCATCCCAGGGATGAAGCCAACTTGATCATGGTGGATAAGCTTTTTGATGTGCTGCTGGATTTGGTTTGCCAGTATTTTATTGAGGATTTTTGTATCAACGTTCATCATGGATATTGGCCTGAATTTTCTTTTTTTGTTGTGTCTCTGCCAGGTTTTGGTATTAGGATGATGCTACCTCACAAAATGAGTTAGGGAGAAGTCCCTTTTTCTATTGTTTGGAGTAGTTTCAGAAGGAGTGGTACCAGCTCCTCTTTGTATCTCAGGTAGTATTCAGCTGTGAATCCATCTAGTCCTGGGCGTTTTTGGTTGGTAGGCTCAATTGGATGGTTGCCTCAATTCAGAACTTGTTACTAGTCTATTCAGGGATTTGACTTCTTCCTGGATAAGTCTTAAGAGGATATATGTGTCCAGGAATTTATCCATTTCTTCTATATTTTCTAGTTTATTTGCATAGAGATGTTTATAGTATTCTCTGTTGGTAGTTTGTATTTCTGTGGGATCAGTGGTAATAACCCCTTTATCATTTTTTATTGTTTCTGTTTGATTCTTCTCTCTTTTTTTCCTTTATTAGTCTGGCTAGCAGTCTATCAATTTTGTTAATCTTTTCAAAAGACCAGCTCTTGGATTCATTGATTTTTTGAAGGGTTTTTTTTTGTGTGTGTGTCTCTATCTTCCTCAGTTCTGCTCTGATCTTAGTTATTTCCTGTCTCCTGCTAGCTTTTGGATTTGTTTTCTGTTGCTTCTCTAGTTATTTTAATTGTGATGTTGGGGTATTGATTTTAGATATTTCCTTTCTCCTGCAGGCATTTAGGGCTATAAATTTCCCTCAAAACACTGCTTTAGCTGTGTTCCAGAGATTCTAGTCCATTGTGTCTTTGTTCTCATTGGTTTCAAAGAACATCTTTATTTTTGCCTTAATTTTGTTATTTACCCAGTACTCATTCAGGAGTAGGTGGTTCAGTTTCTTTGTAGTTGTGTTGTTTTGAGTGAGTTTCTTAATCCTGAGTTCTAATTGATTGTCCTGTGGTCTGGGAGACTGTTTTGATTTCTATTCTTTTGCATTTGCTGAGGAGTGTTTTACTTCCAATTATGTGGTCAATTTTAGAATAAGTGCCATGTGGTGTTGAGAAGAATGTATATTCTGTTGATTTGGGCTGGTGACTTCTGTAGATGTCTATTGGATCTATTTGGTCCAGAGCTGAGTTCAAGTTCTGAATATCCATGTCAATTTTCTGTCTTGTTGATCTGTTTAATATTGAAAGTGGGTGTTAATATCTCTCATTAATAATGTGTGGGAGTCTAAGTCTCTTTGAAGATCTCTAAGGACTTGCTTTATGAATGGGTGCTCCTGCATTGGGTGCATAAATATTTAAGATGGTTAGCTCTTCTTGTTGCATTGATACCTTTGTCATTATGTAATTCCCTTCTTTGTCTTTTTTGATCTTTGTTGGTTTAAAGTCTGTTTTCAGAGACTAGGATTGCAACCCCTGCCTTTCTTTGCTTTCCATTTGCTTGGCAAATATTCCTCCATCCCTTTATTTTGAGCCTATGTGTGTCTTTGCACGTGATGGGTCTCCTAAATATATCATATTGATGGGTCTTGACTTGTTATCCAATTTGCCAGTCTGTGTCTTTTGATTGGGGCATTTAGCCCATTTACATTTAAGGTTAATATTGTTATTCGTTAATTTGATACTGTCATTATGATGCTAGCTGGTTATTTTGCCTGCTAGTTGATGCAGTTTCTTCATAGTGTCGATGGTCTTTATAATTTGATAGTTTTTGCTGTGGCTGGTACTGATTTTTTCCTTTCCATGTTTAGTGCTTCCTTCAGGAACTCTTGTAAGGCAGGCCTAATTGTGACAAAATCTCTCAGAATTTGCTTGTTCATAAAGGATTTTATTTATCCATTGCTTATAAAGCTTAGTTTGGCTGGATATAAAATTTTGGGTTGAAAATCCTTTTCTTTAAGAATGCTGAATATTGGCCCCCACTCTCTTCTGGCTTGTCAGATTTCTGCACAGAGACCCACTGTTAGTCTGATGGGCTTCTCTTTGTGGGTAATCCGACATTTTCTCTGGCTGCCCTTAACATTATTTTCTTCGTTTTAACCTTGGTGAATCTGATGATTATGTGTCTTGTGGTTGCTTTTCTCAACGAGTAAATTTGTAGTGTTCTCTGTAGTTCCTGATTTTGAATGTTGGCCTGTCTTGCTAGGCTGGGGAAGTTCTCCTGGATAATATTCTGAAGAGTGTTTTCCAACTTGGTTCCATTCTCCCTGTCACTTTCAGGTACACCAGTCAAAGGTAGGTTTGATTTTTTTCAGATATTCCCATATTTCTTGGAGGCTTTATTGGTTTCTTTTTATTCTTCTTTCTCTAATCTTGTCTTCACTCTATTTCATTAAGTTGATATTAAATCTCTGATATCCTTTTCTTCTGTTTGTTTGATTGATTCAGCTATTGAAACTTATGTATACTTCACAAAGTTCTTGTGCTGTGTTTTTCAGCTTCATCAGGTCATTTATGTTCTTCTTTAAACTGGTTGTTCTAGTTAGCAATTCCTTTAATCTTTTTTTAAGGTTCTTAGCTTCTTGCATTGGGTTAGATCATGCTTCTTTAGTTTGGAGGAGTCTGTTATTACCCATGTTCTGAAGTCTCCTTCTGTCAGTTCATCAAACTCATTCTCCATCCAGTTTTGTTTCCTTGCTAGCGAGGAGTTGTGATCCTTTGAATGGGAAGAGGCATTCTGGTTTGTAAAATTTTCAGCCTTTTTGTGCTGGTTTTTCCTCATCTTTGTGGATTTATCTATCTTTGGTCTTTGATGTCACTGACCTTCGGATAGGGTTTCTGTGTGGACATCCTTTTTGTTTTTGTTGATGCTATTCCTTTCTGTTTGTTGGTTTTCCATCTAATAGTCAGGCCCCTCTTCTGCAGGTCTGCTGTAGTTTCTGGAGGTCCACTTCATACCCTTTTGTCTGGGTATCACTAGTGAATGCTGCAGAACAGCAAAGATTGTTGCCTGTTCCTTCCTCTGGAAGCTTCGTCTCAGAGGGACACCTACCAGATGCCAGCTGGAGCTCTCCTATATGAGGTGTCTGTCAACTTCTGCTGGGAGGTATTTCCTAGTCAGGAGGCACAGGGGTCAGGGACCCACTTGAAGAAGCAGTGTGTCCCTTAGCAGAGCTTGAGCTCTCTGCTGGGAGATCCACTGCTCTCTTCAGAGCCAGCAGGCAGGAATGTTTAAGTCTGCTGAGGCGGTGCCTACAGGTGCCCTTTCCCCCAGGTGATCTGTCCCAGGGAAGTGGGAGTGTTATGTATAAGCCCCTGACTGGGGCTGCTGCCTTTCTTTCAGAGATGCCCTGCCCAGAGAGGATGAATCTAGAGAGGTGGTCTGGCTACAGCAGCTTTGTGGAGCTGCAGTGGGCTCTGTTCAAACTTCCATGTGGCTTTGTTTATACTGTGAGGGGAAAACTGCCTATTCAAGCGTCAGTAATGGTGGACACCCCTCCCCTCACCAAGCTCGAGTGTCCTGGGTCAACTTCAGACTGCTGTGCTGCCAGTGAGAATTTCAATCCAGTGGATCTTAGCTTGCTGGGTTCCATGGGGGTGGGATCCACTAAGCTAGACCATTCGGCCCCCTGGCTTCAGCCCCCTTTCCAGGGGAGTGAACGGTTCTGCCTCACTGGTGTTCCAAGCATGACTGGGATATGAAAAAAAAAAAAAAAAAAAAAACTCCTGCAGCTAGTTCAGTGTCTGCCAAATGGCCACCCAGTTTTGTGCTTGAAACCCAGGGCCCTGGTGGCATAGGGAGCTGAGGAAGTCTCTTGGTCTGCAGGTTGCGAAGACTGTGGGAAAAGCATAGTATCTGGGCTGGAGTGTACAGTTCCTCCCGGAACAGTCCCTCATGGCTTCCCTTGGCTAGGGCAGTGAGTTCCCTAACCCCTTGCACTTACTGGCTGAGATAATGCCCCACTCAGCTTCTGGTTGCCCTCCGTAGGCTGCACCCACCGTCTAACTGGTCCCAAAAAGATGAGCTGGCTACCTCAGTACCACAATGCAGAAATCTCCCACCTTCTATGGGCCATCTTGCCAGCCACCTGGTATTCGCATTTTAAGGACACAAATAAAGAGACCAGTTAAAAGGGTAAAGCAAGAACAAAAAATTAGCAGGGATTAATAGATTTGGCCCAGGATTGAAAAGAGGCATGCAGTAATGATTGTACGGTTTTTAACTTGTATGACTGGAAAAATGTTTTTGCCAGTAACAGAAATAGCGAAATCACAAGGAATTGATGACATATGGAGATATCAAAAATACACATAGGTGGAACTGGCCACCAAGCCTTGTAAAAGTGTCAGAGCTACAGAGTTAGTGTAGAAATAATGGTTAGATTTATTAGAATAGTTATTTCTAAAGTGTAAATACAAAAAAAAAGGAAACGAAGATAGAATCCTGGAAGTTACATGAATTTAGGGAACAGAGAATAAAGAACTAGAGAAGGAGAGCAAGAAGTGGTCAGCCTGAGAAAGGAAGGAGCAGAATGTTGAGTGTCACAAAAGCAGTGGAAGACTTGGATTCAAGGCTTGGATTAGAGTCAGCTATGTCAAGTGACAGACAGATGAAATTAAGAAGGGTGAGAAAAGTACAGGGCGCTGGATATTAAACCTCACAAGGCCAGTGGCCTTGTATAATGTGAAGAGAAACATTCAGCCAGGTGCTGGAACCTCTTAGGAGCATGAAAGCATGTGAGGAGATTGGTAGAAATCTGAAATTAGTAAAGAGGATGGTATAACACAATATGGTAGATTTCAATAGGAGAGTTTTCTGAGTGATTATGGAACCAAACTATGGTTTGAAGCTCTAGACAAGAAGGTGGAGGGCATTGGAGGAGACCCAAGTAGCAGAAGCCTCATCTAAGAACTGTGTGAGAAATGATGTCAGCTTGAGAAATCCGCATGAAACAGAGGGAACAGCTTTAGAAGAGTGGACCCCAGTAACTTGGGAGCTCCACAGGTTGTGATAACTTAGGTTAGTAGAGGGTTGGCTATGGCAAAACTGACAAGGGGAAGTAGCAGGCTAAACATCATAGTGGATAGTGGAGGAGGAGCTGGCTATGAAAGGCCACCCAGGGAAGTGGTTATGGATACAGGCATGATGGAGCAGGAGTCAGCAACAAGCTAGGGGCAGCCTTTGGGAAAGAAAGGTAGTGTGACTTGTCCTGATACGACTATTGGACGTTTGAGAGAGTCTACCTCTGTAAACTTCTCTCCCTAGCTATCAATCCTTTCTGTAAATGGCGTTCTCCCAGCTTCCATGGCAAAGAAAATGGAGGAGGGAGCAATAGTTGCTATGTGGCTACAAATTTTTGCTGTTTTACTGGGCATATAATTTAACATGGCTCTTGAAGAACTTTTGCTGGAAGATGAGTTAGAAAGTTGTTCCACTGGCTTTTTTTTTTTTTTTTTTTTAACTGGAATATTGGCCATCGGGTTACAAATTGAGAGACATATAGAAAAATATAATTACAGAATATTTGGCAAAACTTGGAGACAGACTGTATATAGAAAATGAAGAAAATAGAGGGGTTTCAAGGTTACAAGTTTGGAAGACTGAGAAATTAGAGGATTAATAGGTTGAATGTAACAGGTAAAATAGAAAGATTTAAAGACTAAGAAAAAGGGAAATACAATTAGGAGTTTGGGGGACCACTTCCTTTTTGACAATAGAACAAGGTGATATAACAGTTTTTGTAATTTGAATATCACCTTTACAATTTTTGCCCCATGTCTGTATATTATCTCTGCTCATCTTTACTTATTTTTATTAGCTCACTTTTCAAAAATCCTAAATATTTCCTAAGCAGCAATAGGACCTGAATTCAATAGGTGATTTACATGTTTTCCTAAATGGATATCAATATAGAAATATTAAAGATATTTGTGTCTGAACTTTGTAAAATAGTGTCTCAGCAAATTGGAGAGAAGCTTGCGATATTTCTTTAGGCCTGAGTGACAGTTCAGACATCTCCGATGATAACTAAATTCATGAGGCAACTAAACAACCTAAGGGAGTCAGTACAGGGGAAAGCGCTTTGGCTTGCAGGATTTCCAAGGCAGTAAGCAAGGAGAAACAGGTTATTGGAATGTGCAGTAATCCTGGGATATGCATGATTAGAAGATGTGTGTGTGTGTGTGTGTGCACGCGCGCGCGCACGCGTGCATCAACTTTATCTGAAGGTGTTTGTGGGAATGGTTTTAGAAGAATCATATGAAAACAGAAACAGATCATAGTAAACAAAGAGGAATGCACAAAGTAACCAGACAGTAGAATTTGGCTAGTCATCCAAGGAGGTGAGCTTTGATTGTTATTTTGCAAGGACAGTAATATTTTGCTTATAGTATCATTGTGATGATTAAGTAGAAGAGTACATAAAGAGCTTAGCACATAGTAGCAATAAATGACAGATCATGAAATGAGGATGATGATAAAGTTTTAACTGCTTAAAAAATAGGTATGAGTATATGTTCTGGATATAAGCAGAAAGAACTGGAAAAGTTGCTGCCAGAGAGAGGATATAGGACTATGGCAAATCTCCCTTTAGGGAGAAGGAAAGAGATTCTCAACTCAGATACTTAAAAAGATCAATATTTCTGGGGATAAAGACACCATCCTTTTCCAGAACTGCAGGGAAGAAGAGGAAAGGGATGGGCCAGTAGTCTGTCAAAATGGTTGTAGGAGCAGCTTTGGGAGATGGTACCTGAAATTAATTTCTCTGAGGGAGTTTGGAGGGAGATAAGGTGAGGGCCCAGTGCAGAAAGAAAGGCGCTCGTGCACACTGAAGACCCTGGATATATTCTTAGGGATTGGTACTAGGCTAATGTCTTAAAACCTTATACTTGAAGGTGGGCATAGAGGCACATGCTTATCTACCCAGCTACTCTGAAGCCTGAGGCAGGAGGATATCTTGAACCTGGGAGGTTGTGTCCGGCCTGGGCAACATAGTAAAACAGTATAAAAAAAGAATCTGTCCTTGGCTGGGTGTGGTGACTCACACCTGTAATCTCAGCACTTTGGAAGGCCAAGGCGGGTGGATCACCTGAGGTCAGGAGTTCAAGACCAACCTGACCAACATGGAGAAACCTGTCTCTACTAAAAATACAAAATTAGCTGGGTGTGGTGGCACATGCCTGTAATCCCAGCTACTTGGGAGGCTGAGGCAGGAGAATTGCTTGAACCCGGGAGGCAGATGTTGCAGTGATCGCTCCATTGCACTCCAGCCTGGGCAACAAGAGCAAAACTCCGTCTCAAAAAAAAAAAAAAAAAAAAGTCTTCACTTGACTTAGATTTGAAACCAACCTAATGTGTTATTTAAGGCACTGAAAGGCAAGATCATAATTTCAAATATAGGGCTAGTTGGAAAGTCACGCTCCAAATAACCTCATGAACTTTTAAGGACAGGTACATATTTTGACTCAAATTTGAGAAATGTGTGGATTTAAGTTTCAGAAACTACTTAACAATAATTTGTTGCAGTTTTGCAGTTAGGAGTGCTTTGGCCATGTTTCCATTTGCATGTATGTGCTGGGTTTGGAAATCTGGGTTATGTACTCCAGAATCACCCAAACTTCCCAAATATGATTTAATTCTGCAGAATTTGAGAAGACTTTTCATTGTTAGACAAATGTAAACTGGTTCTGTACTCTGTGTGGTCTGCATCAAAGTTCCTAGTGGCTGAGCTGCATTTCCCAAGTGCCTAAAACTCCCTGAAAGTCAAACCCTGGGGATGGGTTCCTTTAAGGTCAGTCACTACATTTTCATTCCAAAGATTTTCTTGAAAAGGACCAGGCAAAGGGAGGGGTCTCTGATCTGGAGCATCTCTGCCTTTGGCCCAGGCACCCGTCACCCCATCAGTTTGATTCCTGTTCTGTAACCACAAAGACAAGTATGATGAATCTCCTTTTGGAACACAATGCAGTTTGCTTGGATAAACATCCACTTTAGACAAACAATAAAAGCAGCCCAAGTGGGGCCTTGGCCGCTCTCCTGGTGTAACGATTACGAATATGCCTTTGGTGCTTGGCAGCAAAAGTTTTCTGGTTGCACAAAATAGCAGACCACCCTTTGGGAATACCCATCCCCTGTCCTTGTTGTTGAAAACATAGTGGAATTTAACATATTAGCCCCAAACAAGACATAAATTTAACCCTCTAAGTCTCCATGTCTATGTATTGTAAAGGAGGATATTTTTTTTAATCATGGGGGAGAAATCTAAGGAGTTGATGGAACAGATGCTGTGTAAACACAGTTCTATTATGTTGAAAGATATATCAGCTCAGGAACGCACCCTCTACTGATTCCTCTGTTAGAAATCATTTATCTTCTTTTCTCCTCTGAACTATTGCTACACTTTGCTTTTTCTTATGGAGTACTGATTTTCTGTAGCATGTAGCATTTTATTTAGTTGTGCGTGTGTCTTAATTGCCCTTTTAGAGTGTAATTTTCTTGGTGGAATGAACTTTGTGTCTTATTGAAATTTGTTTTCCCTACAAATTATATACATAAACATACATATATTACTATATATAAATAATATATATACAAATTAATATAAATATATATACTCAATATTATATATCTAAAATTTGCAGGAAAAACATACATATGTGTATATATGCGTAAATATGTATAATAACATTGGTTTCAAATTTATAAAACCTATCTACCATTCCATTCCCATACCTCATTTTGGTAGACTTACTCCGTTATTCAAAGATTTTTGTCATTCAGTATATGTTGGTTACTGAGAATAAGCTAATTTTTTTATTACTGTGCTTTGTGCTGTATGTTTGTTTAATGGGATCACCAAGTAAAAACTATTATATTTATCCTCTTTTCACAGGTGAAGAAACAGAGGCGAAGGGAGCGTAAGCAATTTTCCAAAGGCCATACAACATGTAAGTAGCTGAGCCAAGACTGAAATCACCAGGTTCTTAACCACTAGGCCATATTGCACTGGAGTGTTGCCTCCAGAAGTAAGATTAGGTAAGCAAAGATGAAAAACATATGGCCCTGAATCAAGCACTTCACATTCTAGTAGGCAAGGCAGACTTGCAGAAACACCATAAGAATATAGGTTGATTGAGTGTGGTGATGGAACTTTGCGGAAAGGCCATAAACAGAAAAGGGGCTGCCCAGAAATGGCAGTGATCATTGGGACAGGGCTTAGGTGGAATGTGGATTTCCTTCATTTGACAGGATTTGTCTCAAAATCAAAAGTAGCTCTCTTAGTAGGGAGGATAAGTAGATTTTAGAGATCATCTTCCAGTTCACCTCCTTTCAAAAGAGGAAGCTAAAATAAAAAATTTAGGAGATTCGCTCAGCATACAGCTAATTAATTGCACATCCAAGACAAAACAGAAAAAGTTGTCTAACTCCTTAGCAAACCTGAATTTTCCTGAAGATTCATTTGGAAGAAGAAACAGCCAGGAAAAAAAAAAAAAGAAAGTAAAGGAGATAGTAAGAACTGATAATGTCCTTAGAGGGCCATTATAAAATATAGAAAAATCAATGAAGAAAAAAACCATCTAGAACCATAGATATCAGACTGGCATCTCCTACTTTAGAAAAAGCTACAAAAAATAAGATTTTCTCCTTCTTCCCCATGTTCTTCCCCTTTTCCCCTAACCCTGTTTTCCACAGAAGCTTCCATAAGAGAACCACGAGACTATTGGGCCTTAATTGATTGCTAGTTTTCCATAAGATATAAAACCAAGTGTTTATTGTACTGTCACAAGTTTGCCTCCCTCAGGCTTTCACTATTTCAGCTAAAACAGATGCTATTTAGAAACACAGAATATTGTAAAAGCCACTTAATTCTCTAGTGATTTCAGTTGTAACCATTTAGGTAAAATTTTTTGACCTCTCCACGCTTTAGGTTAACTTTGCCCTCCACCTTATGTTTTTGTTTTTCTCTCTGCATTGATTTTCCCCTCATTTTCATCCATTTAATTCTTTGCTCCTCTCCCTGGAATTCATATAGTAGGAATTCCATCTATCCCATGAAGTTCATCTGAGCCAAAGTTCCCAAAGTTGAGTTCTATGAAACATGATGCCCTGGAGAGCTTCCTGAAAGCTGGGTTCCATGGTCAAAGAAGCCTGAGAAAAGTATCACACTATCTCTTGTCTGATGACTGGGATTTATTATCCGTACCTCAGAGTTCAGCAGTCAGTTATCGTATGTGTAAGAAATGATTAAATATCAATCATGGACCAAGCATACACTGGGCGGGATATGGGAGTTATCATTGTTTCCTCATGCTAAGTAAGTCTTGTTTGTCCAGATTTTATTCTTCTGGAAAGTAAGGACTGGTCCTCTTGTATTATTATACTGTTACAGAGTTAAAGTATAATAGAAATAATAAGCTCTTAGTAAATGATTTCTGGTTGGCTTGTTGGTTCATTAGATTTGAGTTAGCTTTTACAAATAAAAATTGCTTTTATCTTCTCCTTGAAAACAACTCTGCAAGAGAACGTGCCTTCAACTCTACTTGGTAGGGTAGTTCTCCTAACGACAAAACTCTCTACAGAAAGTCTGCATCTTGTGACTGACTCAAATAGCAATGTCCAATATCGGAAAAATACCAATTTTCTGATTTTGGAATGCCTACCAGAATACAGAAGAGACCACAGGGAAAAAAACACCACAATTATCCCCATTTTATTCTCCACTACAGAAATCCACCCTCTGTTGCTGGATTTGATGTCTAGCCACAATCACATGTGACTAAGTTGAGTTCATGAACTGAATTTGGGTTGATCCCATTAAATTCTTAAATAGAGAAAAATATTTGTTCTTACCTGACCAGCCTTGACTAAAAGGCATCTTATGGTGAAGACAATGCAAAATGAACCATGCCATTCTCCCGTCACAGGATATCTGCCTCGAAATCAGATTGCCACCCAGTGATTAATACCGTCTGTCTAACGCATTCCTTGTTTGGGGGCTGGGTGTCAGGAAAGAAGGATTTATTATATCATAAGATGTCCATGAACAAACTCCAGGGACAGATGTGGTAAATACAGGACTTAAAGCATTTGGTGAGAATATCCCAGTTATTCTTTCAGGGACTTGTCAAACATTAAATTAAGTGAACCAGAAGGGCTTTATGATTTTTCTCCCCTTCCTTAAGTGGAATGTCAGAGTTATGTTACCAGAGTTAATGCTACCAAATTTGAATGCTTGAGTGCAGCCCTGTCTTGAAGTGTTTGTCAAGAAAAAAAAAAAAAAAAAGACTGTTTGAGGCTTGGCAGACACTTCCCATACGAGTTATGAAAGAATAAACTCTTTCCAAGTTGCACTACTGAAAGCCGAAAGGACCTATGGAAGACCTTTCAAACTGTTATTATAAATAGGAACTCAAACCATGGAAGAATTCATGCAAAACCTTGATTTGGAGCATACTTGAACTTAGCATTTCCCTTACCATGGCCTTTCTCTGTGTTACTTAACACTGCGTAAATGGTTCTCAGCTCTGTGAGGATGGTGTCTGATGTCTCCAATGCTGTTGAGTGCAGAATTAAAAACAAAAAAAATGGCTCCAAATTTCAAGTATGTACCATGCAGGTGAGCTGGGAGGCAGGACTTTCTGCAAGTGGAGTCATTTAACTCTAGAATGTGCTGGTAAAAGTGGAGCTGAGGAAGGGTGTGAGTTGTCAGCTCAGGACACTTGGGCTGGAATATACCTTGTTACTGTTTCTTACTGCTCCGCCTCACCTGAAATGCCGTTTTCTCCCCAGATCCTCTGTCAAGAAGAATTCTAGTCCTTGGTGAACCCTTGCTAGATTGCAGGCCCTAAAGGCAGAGGAAAGGAAGCAACGATGGGGGATGAGTGTATTCACTGTGTTGGTCTCTCCCCATCACCTTGATAAATCTATTGAGAACAGATAGTCGGTTCCACAGCACAGCATAAAGTTTCCCCCCAAAGTGTGGTCCGTGAGCTACCTGCATCAACATCATCAAACAAGCCTTTAAATGCATATTCTCAGGCCCTGTGCTAAATATTCGAAATCAGAATCTCTGGGAGTGAGGCCTGGGAATAAGCCTTTTAAAGATTCCCCAGAGGCTTTGGTGTACCCTGCACTTCTGCTTGAGATTTGGGTTACCTGTTTCATTTGTAGTTGCAATTGTTAGACCAGGTGCTTCCTAAAGATGAGGCTACAGGGAGGAGAAGGGGTAGTGGAAGAGACAGACTGGACCCTTTGGAATGGTGATGTTGAGGTCATCAAATGGACTTTGAGAGTAGCTATAGGGCAGGGATTTCACACTGGTGACCTGCACACATTTTCTTTGAATTATACAGAATTTAAAATTTTTAAAAATCAAAGTGCCTTTATACTGGGCATATCCTCTTCAGTCTTCCACAGCTCATCACTGCCTACTCATTCATCCCCTTGCCTTTGAAGGCATTTGGTCATCAACTGCTGGAAAAGGTGGCAGATTTAACACAAAATGGCCTATTGTCTCCTTGTTTTAAATCATGGATGGATATCAACATGTTCATAAAAGTTTAAGAGGCTTGAACAGGATTTTTCTTTGATTTGTCTTTAAACCGAGTCTCCTTTTATTTTTCTGACTTACCAGAAGGTGCCAATGAAATAATACCTAGCAAAGTGTTTTAAGGCAGTGTATGCCTCAATAAATACTTTTTGCATGAACAAAAATGTAATGTGATGCAGCTGATGATTTATTTTACGGCTGCTTTCCCTTATTCCCCCATCCCCAGAGCCCTTCCAAACTTGAGTCTTCCCCGCCACAAAATGGCAGAGAAGGATTTCTACAATCCAGTTCCCTCATTCTTCACCTGCTTTGGATGGACAGGTGCATCCAAGATTTTCTCCATCTTTGTTGCAAATTCTCTGTGAAATAAAAGCACAGCCTTCAGGTCTGTCTGAGAGGTCTTTATATACTGTTCATTCCTGGATGTTTTCATGTAAACATTTTTGATTTGTGGAAAATCTGTTTGTTTGTTGTGTTTGTCAAGTTAATGTAAACTGTAGTCCATTAGGCCTTGAGATGAGTCTACTAAATATTTTCAGATGTTTTTTATTTCCTCAGCTAAGAGCTGGATTTGAACCAGAGCTCAGGGGTGAAAGGGCAACATGTAATATACAGAGACATGGAATTTGACATATGAAATAAAATAATGTAATGTTTTTAATATTAAAGCTGAAAAAAGCAGCAATAAAACATTGTGGAAGGAGGAAAACATGAATACCTGTATATTTTAATTTTAAATGCCTGCAGATGTTGAATTTTAATCAGAGCATGTCAGAATCTGACTCTGACAAAGGCAAAAATGTGAGATCTGTTTTCTTGAATTGCTTCCACATTTCATGGCTCAGATTTTATTGCATATAGCACTGCATCATCATATATTTATGTAAACTGCCAGTATCCATTGACTTAGCATGTGCATGATGGTTAACATATAAAACAGTATGCAATGAAGGAAAGGCCCCTTCCTTCTCCTGCCATGGCATAGATTCTCTCTGTGACCTTGTGGTAAGGAAGGCATTTAACCCCTCTCTGCTTTAGTTTCCCTAATCACAAAATAGGAACCACCACTCTCCTTTCTTCCTTAGCTCCATTGGTATTATGAGGCTGATTTGAAATAGCAATTGATCTACACACTTATAATACAACATCAGATATAAGCATATGTCTGTGGAAATATTTATTTAGAGAGATTAGAAGGAAAATAAAACTAGTGAAAACTAGACTGATACATCTAGTAAAAACTAGACAAATATGTATTAAAATCGAAGTTACTTTGAAATTTAATGCACATTTTTAAGGTATTTTCTATTTCTCTGCTTTTGTATTATATTTCCTAAAGCAGTGTGAAAGCTAGAGACAAATTTCACACTAAAATTCTACTGAAAACAATGGATTTAGATATACAAAATTGTAAGTGGAGAAGCACACTCTGACTCAAAGTACTCATTCCTCTTCTTTCCCTCAACACAACTCCAATCATCACAGAACACTTCCATGACCAAATGTATGTGGGGTGTTATTCCACATACCAAGCAAACAATCGATTCTGCAGCAGTCACCAGGTGGGTGTCCTGTAATTCAACTCCAACACTGTCTACCTGGAGATGGTGTCAGATACCACAGGTTAAGGACTCAGTCTCCAAGACTGCCTCCTGAGACACCAGTCCCAAGTCTGGAACTCTGGAACTTCTGACTGACCAGCTCCAAGCTGGAGCTCCTATGGCCCCTATTTTTGGTTTGATTAATTCACTGAAGCTGCTCACAAAACCCAGGGAAACTTACTTAGATTTACTGCTTTATTATAAAGGATATCACAAAGAATACAGATGAAGAGATGTATAGTGCGAGGTATGAGGGAAGAAGAATGGAGCTTCCTAGCCCTCTCTGATCATGCCACCCTCCAGGAACCTCCATGTATTTGGCTGCCTGGAAGCTCTTGAACCCAGTCCTTTTAGGTTTTTATGGAAGCTTCATTACATAGGCAGGATAGACATTGGTGATCAACTTAACTTTCAGCCCCTCTCTCCTCCTTGGATGTTGGGAAAGTCCCAGCCCTCTAATCCTGCCTTGGTCTTTGTGGTGATCAGACCTAGAAGTTACCATCTTGAAGCTACGTATTGGTTGCCATCCATCAATCGTTAGCAAGCAAACAGACACCACTTTGGAGATTCTAAGAATTTTAGGAGTCACATAACAGGAAATAGAGTCAAAGACCAAACATGTATTTCACAATATCACAATATAGTTCAAAGAAATATCTGTTAAGTCCCAATTATATTTTTCTCTGAACATTTTGAATGTTACAAGATAAAAAAGGATAAGCAGTTAATTTGGTTGAAGATCTTCAGTATAAGGTCAATTTTCATCTTGCTTCTGGCTTTCTTGCATCTTGCTTCTTTCTTAAAAGACTCATATCCATTAAGGTTTTCTAGCCTAATGACTATAGGCCCATGGCCCTTTAAAGTCGTTCATCTTCCAGTCTCTTTTCACTTTGAGGTACTCTCCCTGCCTTCTAAAGAGATCTGTGTTGAATTGTTAGAAATAGCCAAGGGGCTTTTAAGAACTGTGAAGCTACATATTAAATGTTAAATTATCTGTGATGTATCCCCTTTCTTATTTTCACATGTTCAGGGAAGTCTGCTATACACGCAAATGTTTAAGGAGAAAGAAAAAGGGTAATACTTAATGTCAATGATGTGTTATAAAACATGGACATCATATTTAGAATGTAGGCAGCCTACTGACCTAATTTAGTGGAAACAGAACTCATACCCAGTGGCAAGAAGGAAAATTACAGCAGTCTCTATCCAATCCATCCTCTTTAGCAAATCACCAATAGATTATGAATACTTTTAACAATCCATATATTTAATTTAATTTTAAGCTACTGCATTTATTTGACCTTTCAAATATTTTTACTACATTGCAATGGAGAGGATTTTTTTTTTCACCAGAATTTCAGAGACAATGATCAGAGTGAGAAATGACTCACACTTCCTAGAGAGCTCTGTGCACTTCTCTTGCATGGGGGAAGAGAGGACCAGGGAGGGTCTGCACATCTGGATGGTCAGAGTCGAAGTTGTGCTAGCCATTTCTGCCTGGAACTGTGTGAGAAGGCAGGGCTGGAGAATGATGGAATGGGGAGAGGAGTGCACTAAGGCAAGATGGAGAAATTTTTTTGTAGTTACTATGAATGGAAGATATAGAAGAGAAAATTATGTGTCTAAACAGGAGTTCCAGAAAGCTATCCATGAAGAACTACGTGAAACCTTCAGTTTTACCAATCTAAGAAAACCTACAGTAAAGATAATACCATTCTTCAGACTTCTGGAGTTGAGTGCCAAGCTTGTGGGATTATTTTTCGATTGTTGATTGTGATATATACAATAAGACTAATCCATCAAATGGCATGCACACATCAAGCCTCACCTCCTGTCTTCATCAAGCCCCCTTGATATTTCTGATGTAAAATCAATTTCTCATTTATCTCTGTTCTCGTAACCCTTGAGTCTCCATTCTTTTGCTCCACAAGAACGTCGATTGTTGGTTGAAAGAAACTCTAGAGGTAATTAGTACAAGTCTTCATTCCCATCTAATAATGTCTTCTTCATTTATTCATTCTCTCAACTAATATTGACTCTCTAGCCACTGGAACATAGGTAGACATGACATATAAGTTAGGTATTTTCTGAGAGCTGTTGGAGAAAAGGTACATCTTCATAAAGTAGATATCCATGAATCTTATTCTCAGCTGGTTCCTAAGCAATTCAAGTCTATCTTTTGCATATCCCTGGTCACCTCACTCTCCCTTTCTCCATAGGGATTATTTTAAAATTTCATCACGTTTTCAAAAATGTGACTTTATTCCCGTCCCCACTACTATGTTGCTGTTTCAGGAATTTTAACACATAACCTGTGGTGATTTTAATGTAAGAGGTGTAAGGTTCATTAATGTTATCTAGCCATATCATTTTAGAAGTGAAAAAACCCCTGAAATTTAAAGGAGTTCTATGACTTACACAATCACGTGGTTCATTTAGGTGTAGCATCTGGAGTAAGTTCTAGATAAGTAGAGTTTCTTACCAATCTTCCATCTGTTAGGTGATTAAGATCAAATAACTATGCCTTACTTTAAGAAAAGTAGACTAAAAACATTTGAAGAAAACATGACCAAAACTTTCCCAAATTTGATGAAAACTAAAACACTAAAACCCCTCAGATCCAAGGAGCTCAAAGAATCCCAAACACAACAACATAAAGAAAACTTTATCAAGGTATATTGTAAATAAGTTGCTCAATACTAATGATAATGAGAAAATGTCAAACATAGCCAGAGGGGGAAAAAGACACCTTACATACAGAGAAACCCAACAGCAGATTTCTTTTGGAAACAATGCAATCAAGAAGACAATTGAGCAATGTCTTTATGATATTGAAAGAAGAAAGTGGTTAACCTACTGTTCCATAGCCAGTGAAAATATGTGTCAAAAATGAAGGTAAAATAGACTAAGACATACAAAAACTGGAGGAATTGATTATCAGCAAGATCTCCACTATAAAAAAAAAAATTGAAGGAAGTCCTTCAGGCAGAAGGAAATGATAGATCAAAATATGGATCTACAAAAATATGGAAGAGCATAAGAATTGGTCACTATGTGAGTATATATAAAGTTTGTTTTTTATTTAGATATCATTAGAAGTAATTGGCATCTAGATTGGAAAGAAAGAAGTAAAACTATTGGCAGATGATATGATCTTGTATGTAAAAAATCTTAAGGAATATGCACACACACACACGCACACACAAATAATAGAACTAATTCAGTGAGATTTTAGGATACAAGATTAATATACACAATCAATTGTATTTCTACACACTAGAAATAATCTGAAAATAAAATTTAAAAATATTTTTACACTAGTGTCAAAAAATAGAATATTAAGTAAATCTGTTTAACAAAAGAACCAGAAAACAATAAAACATTATTGAAAAAATAAGAGCTAAATAAATGGAGACATCCCATGTTCATGGATTGGAAGACAATATTGTTAAAATACCAGTATTCTCTAAGTTCACCTACAAAGCAGATGTAATTTATATCAAAATATCACTGCCTTGTTTGCATATTAACAAGCTGATTCTAAAATTCATATGGAAATGCAGAATACCTAAAGCAATCTCAAAAAAGAAGCCAAAAGACTTAAGATTCCTGATTTCAAATGGTGCACAGCATTGTCTATATTCTAGTGTGTCTGAGGTGTGGGAAGCGAGAAGTTGTAAAGGTCATAATGGTAGGGCCTCCTTGCATAGCATGAATGCTAGTCTATGGAATTTGGCCTTGATCGTAAACTGATGGGACTATAAAAGAGGGTTTAAGCAGGGAGTCAGATCTATATATATTCTTTTTTTAAACATCTGATTGGGAGGAGCTGGAGGGAGTGAAAATGAAAGTCTTTGTCTATTATTACTTTCAGGAGTCCTTTAAAATACCAAGAACTAAACTTAATCCACCTAATCTGTATTTGAGCACCCAAGACATGCTCCAAGTGAGACAGGAGAAGTGCACTGTTCATCGGGCAGCTGAGGATAGTCATAGTTGTTTGGTGGGGCAACAATACAACTGCTCCCCTACTTGGCCTCAGTTCATACTGTCAAGGGTGGGAAAAATTTCCTGCTCTTTTTTGCCTGCCCTCATCCTGCTTGATTCCTTGGCTCCAGACTTTTGGATCTAAATGACATTATTACCATGGAGTCATTGTAAGCCCCATCTCTGCAGAGATTTTGTAATCCCTCCAGTTTTGACATATGGCTTGCGAAGGGATGAATAGTTGCCCTGCTTGAATATGGTTTGGGAAGTTGGCAGGGTGATTGACACATTTCTTTAAAAATATCCATATGCAGTATTTCAGACTTACAAAAGGTGTAAACAATACTATAATAAAACACTATATTTAATACACAGTTTAAGAAATAAAGTAAGATCACAATGCAGCTGAATTCTACTGTATTTCTTTCCCCAATTGCAGTGTTTACTCCCACATCTCTATCCTTGCTTCCTGAGTAATCTCTATCCTAAATTTGGTATTTGGTGTTCTTGTGCATTTCTTTATATTTTAGTACATATATTCATCCTTAAGGGCTATATAGTATTTCATTGTGTTTGAAAATTTGATAGAAATATCATACTGCTGTGTCTACTTGCCATATAATTTTTAACCAATGTTTTGTTTGAGATTCACCCATATTGAAATATGTATTTCTTGTTTATTCTTTCTATAACTGTATAGTATTCAATTGTATACGTATACCACAGTTCATCCAGTCTCTTGTTGATGGGCATTTATGCTGTTTTCATTTTTTTCAAAATTACAAAGTTGTTGCCACAAACATTCTTACCCACATCTTGTGTTCATATGTGAAAGCTTCCCTGGCATATATACCTGGAAGTGGAATTTCTGGGGTAATTTCTGTATTTCTTGACTCAAGACCAAGAGGAAATTTGATTTGAAAAGATGTCACAGGACTTCTTAAGTTAAAATATTATATTCCGGCCAAACTTGACCAACACTCTGCTGCTGAGTTTTAATTTCTAAGTACAGTCATATGTTGTTCTCACTCGTAAGTGGAAGTTGAACAAGGAGAACACATGGACATAGGGAGGGGAACATCACACACTGGGGCCTGCCGGGGTTGGGGAGGGGGCGAGGGGAGGGATAGCATTAGAAGTACCTAATATAGATGATGGGGTGATAGATGCAGCAAACCACCATGGCACATGTATAGCTATGTAGCAAACCTGCACATTCTGCACATGTACCCCAGAACTTAAAGTGTAATAAAAAAAGAACAGTAATATGCTTAAAAGAAGAGAGTGGCTGGGAGGTTATAAATTTGCATTCCGTCTGCAGTAAGATGAAGTGTGGAAAATGGTGACTTGCTGTATCACTGTTATGTCTGGCTCTTCATGGCTTTTTTATACTGCTGTACAGGGATAATGGTAGGAGGTCTTCCTGCCTCTAATCCCTCCTCCCAGATTAGTCTTCCTAAAATTTTCTTAATTTTGTTGCTCTGATGCTCAAAAACTACAGAAACTTATTTATTGGACAAAATACAAAATGCATTAAAATCTTCCCCATTTAGATCTCAACTTGTTGTCTTATCTTCCAGGTTTTTCTCAAAATGTTTCTATTACAGTTAGACAATTAAATTCCCCTTGTACCCAAATAGCTCTTCTACTTCTTGAATTTAGGTGTCCACTTCAGAATTCCCCTTCTAATGATCTTTCTCTCCTTTTTCATTATCTAAATTCTATTTGTTCTGAAAGAGAAATCTACATATTTTCTACAAGCCTCTTATTATTTCCCCTACACTGGCATGTGACAGCTTCCCAGTATTGCTCTTGATAGGATGGACTGTTCTAGGAGGTAATATATTTTTTGTCACTGGAGATATTGAAGCTGAGACTGTTAAAGGAATTCTATAAATGGAATGATGGATCTTTTAAGGTTAAGGTTCCCTTTTAACTTTAAGATAATTACTTCTATAATCTCTTCTATGGATGCTTTGAATTATTATTTAAATTCTGTATTTCTATTTAATTTATTGTGCACATATTTTTTTAATCTCCCTCATGAAAAACTGGTCAATGATGATGTAATTTCATTGAAACAGCCCTATAATCTGAAGTTTTATAAACTTCTAAAAAAATTTACCAAATATTTTCAGAAGCAGAACTCAAATAATTGTCATCACTTTTCTTTATTATTTTAACATGCGGCAGAGTGCATTTTCCAAAGATAGCCACTTAATACATAATATGCTTTGGATTTGCGTCCTTGCCCAACTCTCATGTTGAATTGTAATTCCCAGTGTTGGAGAAGGAGTCTGGAGGAAGGTGATTGGATCAAGGGGGTGAATTTCCCCCTTGCTGTGCTCCTTATAGTGAATGCCTTCTCATGAGATCTGGTTGTTTAAAAGTGTGTAGCACCTCCCCCTTTGCTCTCTTCCTCCTTCTCTGGTCATGCAAGACATGACTCCTTCCTCTTCA
Source organism: Sapajus apella (assembly GCF_009761245.1). Classification (NCBI taxonomy): domain Eukaryota; kingdom Metazoa; phylum Chordata; class Mammalia; order Primates; family Cebidae; genus Sapajus; species Sapajus apella. Next base: position 4,033,843 of record NW_022437014.1, on the reverse strand, counting down.
GTTTCCACCATGCTTATAACTTTCCTGAGGCCTCCCCAGCGATGCTTCCTGTACAGCCTGCAGAACTGTGAGCCAATTAAAACATTTTTCTTTATGAATTACGTAGTCTCGAGTACTTCTTTATAGCAATGTGAGAACAAACTAATACATTACAATAATATGTTTTATGACAAACATTTTTTTCTTGGAGCTGCTTTTCTTCCATCAAGGAGTAAAACCTGTAATTTGTCTCCTTGGAACTTGGAACTGGGTGGGGTTTTGTGACTGCTCTGACCAATAAAATATGGTGGAAGTGAAGCTGTATAAATTCCAAATGTCACACACTGTCATCTTGCACTTTCAGAACTCATGTGCTTGGCATCTAGCTACCATGCTGTGATGATGCACAAACTAGCCCACATGGAGGAAACTTCATAGAAAGATTGTGTCTACTTTTATAGCTAGCATCCCAGGTGAGGTACCATATGACAGGAAGCATTAGCTGCCAGACTTGTGAATGAAGATGCCTTGAAGTGATTCCAGCCCCCAGCTGTTGTTACCCTCATTCTTTGAGTCTTTCCAGCTGTGGCCCCAGGCTTTGTAGAGCAGAGACAAGCCATTATTTCTGTGCCCTGCCTTAATTTCTGACCAACAGCATCTATGAGCATCATATAATGATTTTTTTACACTGATAAATTTTGGGATGGTATGCTATGCAGCAATAGATAATGAAACAGCATGCCATTGCTGTTTCACATGATCACTTCAGAAACTTGTATTTAAGCCCTGAGTCTAGAGATGGCAGTGGGCAACTGTGAATAGCTTTCAAAGTGATGAAATAAGAGCTGAGTTACCATTTACATCTCATGCATACTTATTCCACCATCTTCCCTGTAATAAAATTATAGGAGTGTACAGTAAGAAACATTTGCTGCCTCAAGGAGTTTTGATTTGCTTTCTTCTTCAGCTGGTTGCAGCAAACAAAAATCTCCACAGAGGAACATTGGTTAAAAGTCCTTGTTATCTGCAAAGTAAATGATGAAGGCTTTTTTTTTTTTGTTCAAGACGCTTTTAATAAACTAAGTATTAGGTGCTATTTCATTTTGTTTGAATAGCTTGTGAAAATAATGGCAAGGCAGTTTTAATCTCTCTTGTATGTCACAGAGTTGGTCTTTGGCTTACGAGAATCAAAGTTGCTCATTCTCTTTCTACTGATCATCTATAACTCTGTTACATTATCCTGTACTATAATTACTTTTTGAGGACACAAAGGATGAGAACACAACATCATACACTTGGGATTTCTTCATAAATCACTCATGGCTTTCACCATGTTTGTTTTATTGTCAGTGATAATTACATGATCCTTTTCTCAGCTGATTGTTTCATTCTATAATTGTTTCATTCTATAAATATTTCTTCAATCAGATTCACTAAGTTAGCTGTGTGACACCCAGAAATCTCTTGGCAGCACAGTAAAGCAGAAGCAGAGTTGAATTTGTCATCAATCACTGGGTCTGTCAAACTTAAAAAAGACCTCTGATTCTGTCTGCATGTCCTAAAGCTGATGTACAAAAATATACAGAGGTGTCGTATTTAATAATATTACTAACCTTTTTGTGCACAATAGAAATATAATACAGAAAAACTTTTTTCCTTCTAATAACTTGTTTTCTAGAAATAACTTTGTTTCTTAGGATATCTAAGTTGGGCAAATCTCCATACTCAGTTACTTTCAAGCATTAAAAATGGTTAATATTTAAGTAGAAGTATTTTTACTTTGAAATGTAGCACCCATGAAGTTAAAAAAAAAAAAAAGGAATTATGTTCTTAAAGCATTAAGTTTGATAAGAGGAAAAACACATGATTTGGTTGACAGTTTTTTACTAACACTGTCTTCTTCATATTTTCTATGCTCTTCATTAGATCTGAGATCAAGGTTGATTTACAATTTGTAGAGTTACTCTAGAGTTTATCCGGATGAATTTTGAAACACTTTTATTTTCAAATAATTGTAGTCACAAGAAATTGCAAAGAGAGTATGGAGAGGTCCCAAGTACCCATCAGGCAGTTTCTACCACTGATCACATTGAATCTATAATAGAATATGAAAACCACTTGATATTGATAGTTTATGTGTTGTTCCATGACATTTTATTACATGTATAGATTTATGTAAGCACCACTGCGATTAAGATATGGAATTATTCCACCATAATAAAATTCTCATCACATTCACTTTTCTTTCTTTGCTCCACCATCCCTAGCGCTGGCCATCAATAATTTTTTGCTATCTCTAAAATTCGGTCATTTTGAGAGTGTCATATAAATGCAGTAATACTGTATGTAACCTCTTGAGGGCTTCTTTTACTCAGCACAACCTTGAGATCTATCTAAGTCATTGCATGTATCAATAGTCTATTCCTTTTTATTGCTGAGTAGTATTCTGTTGTATGGATGTACTACAGTTTTTACTATTACAAATAAATATGCTATTACCAGTCATACAGATTTTTGTGCAGCGATAAGTTTTTATTTTTCTAAGTGAATACCCAGGAGTACAATTTCTGGGAGTACAGTAACTATATATTTATTTTGAAAAGAAACTTTGGAACTATTTTCCACCAAAAATGTATGAGAGATCTATCTTCTCTGCGTACTCCTCAGCATTTGTTATTGGTGTTATTTTTTATTTTAGCTATTCTAAGAGACATATAGGGCTGTCTCATTGTGGTCTTAATTTGCATTTCCATGACCAGTGATGAACATCTTTTCATGTGTACATTTGTTATTCTTTTATACTCTTTAGTTAAATGACTTTTTATGTCTTTTGTCCATTTTCTAATTGGATTTTTCATATTGAATTGAGGAGTTCTTTATATACTTTAGATTTTAGTCTTTTGTCAGATAGGTTGTTTACAAATACTTTCTCCCAGTCCATAGCTTGTCTTTCTTCCTCTTAACAGAGTCTTAACAAAATATTTTAATTTCGATGAAGTCCAATTTACCTCTTTTTTCTGTAATGAATCATGCTTTTGGTGTTATGTCTAAGAACTCTTCATCAAGCCCTAGGTCCAGAAGATTTTCTCCTATATCATCTTTGAAAAGTTTTATTTAAAAAATGTTTTATATTTAAATTTATGATCCATTTCAAGTTAATAATTTTCAAGTGATGTATGAGATTTAGGTTGATATTTACCTATTTATTTTTTTTGCCTGTGGGTATCCAACTGCTCTGGCACCATTTGTTGAAAAGATTATCCAGTGAATTGCTTTTGCAATTTTGTCAAAACTCATTTGGCCTTACTTGCATGAGTCTGTTTCTAGGTTCTTTATGCCATTGACCTATGTGTCTTTCTCTCTTCCAATACTACACTGTTGATTATTACAGCTCTATAAGATTAATATAGCTATATAAGTCTTGAAGTAAGGTAGTGATTCTTCCCACTTCATTCTCCTTTTTCAAAATTGTTTTAGCTATTTGGTTTCTTTGTCTTTTAATATAAATTTTTGTAATAATCCTGTTTGTATCTATAACTTTTTTGCTGAAATTTTCATAGACATTATGTTTAATCCACATTTGAATTTGGGGAGAATTGACATCTTTACTGAGTTTTCCAATTTATGAACATGGACTATTTCTTCAATAATTTTGATCTTTTTTATTTCTTCCATCAATATTTTGCAGTTTTCAGCATGTAAGTTCAAAACCTGTTTTGTTAGATTTACTCCTAAGGGTTTTCTTTATTTTGAGTTACATAAATGGTATTTTATTTTTAATTTTGTTATGTATCTTTTTATTGCTAATATACAGAAATACAACCAATTTTTGTTTATTTATTTTCTATCTTGCATCCTTTCTGAACCCAGTTATTAGTTCCACGAAAATATATACACACACACACACACACACACACACACACACACATATATATATATTTAAATTCCTTTGAATTTTCTATGTATACAATAATGTTGTCTTCAAGTAGGGATACTCTTACTTCTTCCTTAAATATCTGTGTACCTTTTATTTCCTTTTGTTGTCTTATTGTGGCACTGGATACAACTTTCATCACTGTGCTGAATAAAAATGGTGAAAGAAGATCCTTCTTTTGTTCTCAATCTCGAGGGGAAAGCATTCAATCTTGCACCAGTAAGTAGAACATAGTCTGTAGGTGTTTTTGTAGGTGCTCTTTATCAAGTTGAGGGAACTCTTTCTATTGCCATTTTTCTGAAACTTTAAAAATCTTGATGGGTATTAGATTTTGCTGAATTTTTTTTGTGTGTATATAGATTGATATTATCAAATTATTTTTATTCTTTAGCCAATTAACATAGATTACATTGATTAATTTTCAAGTGGTGAACCAGCTTACATTTCTGGATAAACCCCATTGGTCTTATATAATTCTTTTCATATGTATCTCAGTTCTATTTGCTAATAATTTATTAAAAATTTTGGCATCTATATTCATGAGGGGTGTTTGCCTGCAGAGAGAGAGAGAGAGAGAGAGAGAGAGTGTGTGTGTGAGAGAGAGTGTGTGTGTGTGTGAGAGAGAGAGAGAGTGTGTGTGTGAGAGAGCGAGAGAGAGTGTGTGTGTGTGTGTGTAGCATCTTTGGTTTGAATACCAAGGCAATGCAGGGTTCACTGAAGGAGTTCAGAAGAGTCAGCCCTCTTCTGTTTTCTGGAAGAGATTGTATAGAATTAATGTTAATTTTCTTTTTTTTTTGTAAATATATGTATGTATATATTTTATTACACTTTAGGTTCTGGGGTACATGTGCAGATTATGCAGGACTGTTGCATAGGTACATACATGGCAATGTGGTTTGCTGCCTCCATCCCCCCAGTCACCTATATCTGCTTATCTCCGCATGTTATCCCTCCCCAACCTCCCAACCCCCTGCTGTCACTCCTCTAGTCCCCACCAACAGACTCCAGTGTGTGGTGCTCCCCTCCCTGTGTCCATGTGTTCTCATTGTTCAACACCCGCCTATGAGCGAGAACATGTGGTGTTTGATTTTCTGTTCTTGCATCAGTTTGCTGAGAATGATGGTTTCCAGATTCATCCATGTCAGTACAAAGGACATGAACTCATCGTTTTTTATGGCTGCATAGTATTCCGTGGTGTATATGTGCCACATTTTCCTAGTCCAGTCTACCGTCGATGGGCATTTGGGTTGGTTCCACGTCTTTGCTATTGTATACAGTGCCGCAATGAACGTACGTGTGCATATCTTTATAATAGAATGATTTATAATCCTTTGGATATATACTTGGTAATGGGGTTACTGGATCAAATGAAATTTCTATTTCTAGATCCTTGAGGAATCGCCACACTGTCTTCCACAATGTTTGAACTAATTTACACTCCCACCTACAGCATAGAAGTGTTCTTATTTCTCCACATCCTCTCCAGCATCTGCTGTCTCCAGATTTTTTAATGATCGCCAATCTAACTGGTGTGATATGGTTTCTCAATGTGGTTTTGATTTGTATTTCTCTAATGACCAGTGATGATGAGCATTTTTTCATATGTTTGTTGGCCTCATATATGTCTTCTTTTGAAAAGGGTCTGTTCATATTCTTTGCCCACTTTTGAATGGGGTTGTTTGTTTTTTTCTTGTAAATGTGTCTGAGTTCTTTGCAGATTCTGGATATTAACCCTTTGTCAAATGGGTAGATTGCAAACAATTTTTCCCATTCTATTGGTTGGCAGTTCACGCTAATGATTGTTTCTTTTGCTGTGGAGAAGCTCTGGAGTTTAATTAGATCCCATTTGTCTATTTTGGCTTTTGTTGCCAATGCTTTTGGTGTTTTAGTCATAAACTCCTTGCCTATGCCTATGTCCTGAATGATTTTGCCTAGGTTTTCTTCTAGGGTTTTTATGATGTTAGGTCTTACATTTAAGTCTTTAATACATCTGGAGTTAATTTTAGTGTAAGGTGTCAGGAAGGGGTCCAGTTTCTGCTTTCTACACATTGCTAGCCAGTTTTCCCAGCACCATTTATTAAACAGGGAATCCTTTCCCCATTGCTTGTTTTTCTCAGGTTTGTCAAAGATCAGATGGTTGTAGATGTGTGGTGTTGCCTCTGAGGCCTCTGTTGTGTTCTGTTGGTCTATCTGTTTTGGTACCAGTACCATGCTCTTTTGATTACTGAGGCCTTGTAGTATAGTTTGAATTCAGGCACCATGATGCCTCCAGCTTTATTCTTTTTGCTTAGGATTGTCTTGGCTATGCAGGCTCTCTTTTGGTTCCGTATGTAGTTTAAGGTGGTTTTTTCCAGTTCTGTGAGGAAGATCATTGGTAGCTTGATGGGGATAGCATTGAATCTATAAATTACTTCACGCAGTATGGCTATTTTCATGGTATTGATTGTTCCTAACCATGAGCATGGAATGTTTTCCCATCTGTTTGTGTCCTCTCTTATTTCCTTGAGCAGTGGTTTGTAGTTCTCCCTGAACAGGTCCTTTACATTCTTTGTTAGTTGTATTCCTAGGTATTTTATTTTCTTTGTAGCAATTGTGAATGGCAGTTTGCTCTTGATTTGGCTCTCTTTTAGTCTGTTATTGGTGTATAGGAATGCTTGTATTTCTGCACATTGATTTTGTATCCTGAGACTTTGCTGAATTTGCTTATCAGTTTCAGGAGATTTTGGGCTGAAACAATGGGGTCTTCTAAATGTACAATCTTGTCGTCTGCAAATAGAGACAATTTGACTTCCTCCTTTCCTAATTGAATAGCCTTTGTTTCTTTTTCTTGCCTGATTGCTCTGGCTAGAACATCCAATACTATGTTGAATAGGAGTGGTGAGAGAGGGCATCCTTGTCTAGTGCCAGATTTCCAAGGGAATGCTTCCAGTTTTTTGCCCGTTCAGTATGATATTGGCTGTGGGTTTGTCGTAAATAGCTTTTATTATTTTGAGATACAATCCATCAATACATAGTTTATTGAGTTTTTAGCATACAGCGCTGCTGAATTTTGTCGATGACCTTCTCTGCCTCTATTGAGATAATCATGTGGTTTTTGTCTTTGGTTCTGTTTATGTGGTGGATTACGTTTATAGACTTGTATAGGTTGAACCAGCCTTGCATCCCTGGGATGAAGCCTACTTGATTGTGATGTGTAAGCTTTTTGATGTGCTGTTGGAATCGGTTTGCCAGTATTTTATGGAAGATTTTTGCATCTATGTTCATCACGGATATTGGCCTGAAGCTTTCTTTTTTTGTTGAGTCTCTGCCAGGTTTTGGTATCAGGATGGTATTGGTCTCATAAAATGGTTTGGGAAGTATTCCCTCTTTTTGAATTGTTTGGAAGAGCTTCAGAAGGAATGGTATCAGCTCCTCTTTGTATGTCTGTTAGAATTCAGCTGTGAGCCTATCTGGACCTGGGTTTTTCTAGTTGGTAGGCTATTAATTGCTGCCTCAACTTCAGCCCTTCTTATTGGTCTATTCAGGGTTTCAACTTCTTCCTAGTTTAGGCTTGGGAGGGTGTAAAGTATCCAGCAATTTATCCATTTCTTACAGGTTTAGTAGAGTTGTTTGTAGTAATCTCTGATGGTAGTTTGTATTTCTGTGGAATCTGTGGTGATATCCCCTTTATCGTTTTTTATTGCATCTATTTGATTCTTCTCTCTTTTCTTTGTCATTAATCTGGCTGGCAGTCTGTCTATTTTTTTGATCTTTTCAAAAAACCAGCTCCTGGATTTTTTGAATTTTTGAAGGGTTTTTTGTGTCTCTATCTCCTTCAGTTCTGCTCTGATCTTAGTTATTTCTTGTCTTCTGCTAGCTTTTGAGTTTTTTTGATGTTGCTTCTCTAGCTCTTTCACTTTTGATGATATGGTGTCAATTTTAGATCTTTCCTTGTTTCTCATGTGGGCAGTTATTGCTCTAAATTTCCCTCTAGACACTGCTTTAAATGTGTCCCAGAGATTCTGATACATTGTGTGTTCATTCTCATTGGTTTCGAAGAACATCTTTATTTCTGCCTTCATTTAATTGTTTATCCAGTCAACATTCAAGAGCCAGTTGTTCAGTTTCCATGATGTTGTGCAGTTCCGAGTTTCTTAATCCTGAGTTTTAATTTGATTGCAGTGTGGACTGAGAGACTGTTTGTTATGATATCCATTCTTTTGCATTTGCTGAGGAGTGATTCACCTCCAGTTATGTAGTAAATTGTAGAGTAAGTTCAGTGCAGTGCTGAGCAGAATGTATATTCTGTGGATTTGGGGTGGAGGGTCTTGTAGATGTCTATAGGTTTGCTTGGCCTAGATCTGAGTTCAAGTCCTAGATATCCTTGTTAATTTTCTGTCTTGTCGATATGTCTAATTTTGACAGTGGAGTGTTAAGAAGTCTCCCACTATTATTGTGTGGGAGTCTAAGTCTCTTTGTAGGTCATTAAGAACTTGCCTTATGTATCTGGATGCTTCTGTATTGGGAGCATATGTATTTAGGATCGTTAGCTCTTCTTGTTGCATTGATCCTTTTACCATTATGTAATGCCCTTCTTTGTCTATGTTGATGTTTGTTGATTTAGTCTGTTTTTTCAGGGACTAGGATTGCAGCTCCTACTTTTTTTTGCTCTCCATTTGCTTGATAAATCTTCCTCCATCCCTTTATTTTGAGTCTATGTGTGTCCTTGCATGTGAGATGGGTTTCCTGAATACAGCACACTAATGGTTTTTGACTTTATATCCAATTTGCCACTCTGTGTCTTTTGATTGGGGCATTTAGCCTGTTTACATTTAAGGTTAATATTGTTATGTGTGAATATGATCCTGCCATTTTGATGCTAGCTGGTTGTTTTGCCCATTAGGGTTGACGCAGTTTCTTCATTGTGTCTATGCTTTTTACCATTTGGTACGATTTTGGAGAGGCTAGTACTAGTTGTTCCTTTCTATGTTTAGTGCTTCTTTCAGGAGCTCTTATAAGGCAGGCGTTGTGGTGATGAAATCTCTCAACAATTGCTTGTTCATAAAGGATTTTATTTCTCCTTCACTTGTGAAGCTTAGTTTGGCTGGATATGAAATTCTCGGCTGAAAGTTCTTTTCTTTAAGGATGCTGAATATTCACCCCCACTCTCTTCTGGCTTGTAGGGTTTCTGCCAAGAGATCTGCTGTGAGTCTGATGGGATTCCCTTTGTGGGTAACCCAACTTTTCTCTCTGGCTGCCCTTAGTATTTTTTCCTTCACTTCAACCCTGGTGAATCTGACTATTATGTACCTTGAGGTTGCTCTTCTTGAGGAATATCTTTGTGGCGTTCTTTGTACTTCCTGGACTTGAATGTTGGCCTGCCTTGCTAGGTTGGGGAAGCTCTGCTGGATAATATCCTGAAGAGTGTTTTCCAGCTTGGATTCATTCTCTCTGTCACATTCAGGTATACCTGTCAAATGTAGATGAGGTCTTTCCACATAATCCCATTTTTCTTGGAGGCTTTGTTCATTTCTTTTCACTCTTTTTTCTCTAATCTTGCCTTCTCGTTTTATTTCATTGAGTTGATCTTCAATCTCTGATATCCTTTCTTCTGCATGGTCAATTCAGATATTGAAAGTTGTGTATGCTTTGTGAAGTTCTCGTGTTGTGTTTTTCACCTCCATCAAGTCATTTATATTATTATCTAAGCTGTTTATTCCTATTAGCATTTCATCATACCTTTTTTCAAGGTTCTTGGTTTCTTTGCATTGGGTTAGAACATGTTCTTTTAGCTCAGAGAAGTTTCTTATTATCCATCTTCTGAAGCCTGTTTCTGTCAATTCATCAGACTCATTCTCCATCCTCCTTTGTTCCCTTGCTGGTGAGGAGTTGTGATCCCTTGGAGGAGGAGCGGTGTTCTGGTTTCTGGTGTTTTCATCGTTTTTGCGCTGGTTTCTTCCCATCTTTGTGGATTTATTTAACTGTGGTCTTTGTAGTTGGTGACTCTGAGTGGGATCTCTGAGTGGACCTCCTTTTTGTTGATGTTGAAGTTATTTCTTTCCGTTTTTTAGTTTTCCTTCTAACAGTCAGGCCCCTCTGCTATAGGACTGCTGGATGTCCACTCCAGATCCTGCTTTCCTGGGGATCACTTGTGGTGGCTGCAGAACAGTAAGGGTTGCTGCCAGTTTCTTTTTATGTTATCTTTGTCCCGGAAGGATACCTGCCAGATGTCAGGCTGAGCTCTCCTTTATGAGGTGTCTCTTTGGATATACAGGGGTTGGGGAGCTGTTTGAGGAGACATTGTGTCCCTTATAGGAGCTCAGATGCTGAGCTGGGAGCTCCATTGTTTCATTCAGAGCTGCTGGGCAGGTATGTTTAAGTCTACTGCAGTGGAACTCACAGCCGCCTTTTTCCCCAGGTGCTCTGTCCTGGGAAGGTGGGGCTTTGTTTATAAGTTCCTGATGTGTTGCTGCGTTTTTTTGGAGATGCCCTTCTGGTAAGGAGATAGCCTATTTACAGTCTGCCAGCAGAGGCATTGCTGAGCTGCCTTGGGCTCTGCCCAGCTTGAATTAGTGTTAATTTTCATTTAAACTTTTGGTAGAATTATCCAATGAAATCATCTGGATTTCGAGATTTCTGGGAGTTTTAAATTATGAATTTAATTTTCATAATAGTTAGAGGTCTATTCAAATTATCTATTTCCTATTGAAAAATTGTGATGTTTCATACTTGTCTAGGAATTAGTCTATTTCATCTCAGTTGTCTAATTTGGGTCTAAAGTGATAGCTGTTATTTTATTTCTAATCTTTGCAACATATATCTTCTCTTTTTTCTTTTTCAGTCTTGCTGGTGGGACTTTTATTATCTTTTAAAAGAACCACTTATTTGATTCATTGATTTTTGCTGTTTTTTTCAACTTCGTTGATTTTTGTTATCTCTGAAATTACTTCCTCCTTCCTAAACTCTCATATATCTTAAAACTTCTGGCTTCTTACTTTTTGCTCTCTATTTTCCCCTCCTCTTCTAATTTCTTTCTCACCCTCATTTGCTTTTTTGGGTGATTGACTATCTTTTTTTTTTTACAAATTTGGAGATGTTATATTTTAATTCCTTTATGAGTTACTCTGAAGTTTTTAACTTTTATTTTTAACTTATTAATATAATTTTGTTAATATGTTTATTACCCTTCTAAATAATACAAGAACCTTTTAATACTTTTTCTCTGATGATAGTTCTCCCAAAATAAGTGCTATTGAATCAATATATTTTAATGCTATATTTTTCATAACCCTATCTGATCTTATTGTTATTCTTTTATATTCCTAATGTTTGTTTCAATTGACACATGTTTTTAGTACTCTGCTATTTATTCCTTCTTATATCCAAGACTTTCCATGTAGGAGTATTCTCATTCTGCTGAGGTTATATCTTTAGAATTTCCTCTAGTTCAGGGATGTTGGTAACAAATTCTGTTAGTTTTATTGTCTAAAAATGATTTTATCCTCATTTTGAAACATAATCTCACTGGATATGAAATTCCATGTTAGCAGTTGTTTTTTCAATACTTTAAATATATTCTATTTTTCTGGCTTCTATTATTGTCAGCTTTTAGTCTATTGACTGTTTCTTTGAAGAAACTCTGTTTTTACCTGGCTAGTTTTAAGATGTTCTCTATGGCATATCTACCATTAATGTACATGCTCCTAACAATGTAGTCTTAAAATATATCAAGCAACAATTGACAAAACTACAGAGTGAAATCAATCAGAAATTTCAGCTGGCCTTAATATCTACATCTCAGAAAACAATAAAGCATATGAAAAACAAACAGAAATTTTTAAGACCCCCCCACCCCCCCCGCCAAAATACAATGGGCAAATGTAAGCTACCGGATGCATGTGAAATGCCACTCCAGCAAATAGAGACTACTACTTGTTTTCAAGCATACATGAAGCATTTACAAAAGTATACTTTGTACTAAACCACCAAAAAGCCTCAATTAATCCATGTCATGCAGACCACATTCCCTGAATATACTACAGTACAATTAGAAATTAATAACAAACCACTAAATTTAAAAACCTTTTAAGTTTTAAAACTAAACAACAGAAAATGAAATAACTCTTGGGAGTATAGGTTGCAGTCCTATTTTTTATTTGCAGTTTATTTTTTTTCTCATAAGAGTCCTCATCCCTACCTGATCTACTCAAAGGAGATAAGGGCACAATTATAAATAGCAAGATTGTCTTGTCATCTGGTATGAATCTATCTAAGCAACAGATAGTTAAAATTAGGATGATGATTCTTTCCAGTTTGCTTGGGGTCATTGCTTTTTTATATTTACTGTTTGACAGTAATTATTACAGCACCCATTTTCACTCTGGAAAATGTCATGTTGGTTAAGGCTGACACCTTCTTCTCCCCTTTTGCAGTTGTTAGAGATTTCCATCATTGAGAACGATATGTAGTTCTATTTGGGAGGTTTACTTGTACAGCTTCTAGAAATCTCATGTCTACCTTCAGCTTCTTGGTGCTCAGTCCCTCTGTACCTCTAGAATAGGGGTGTCCAGTCTTTTGACTTCCCTGGGGTACATGGAAGAAGAATTGTCTTGGGCCACACATAAAATACACCAACACTAATGATAGTTGATGAGCTAAAAAAATGGCAAAAATATCTCGTAATGCTTTAAGGAAGTTTACGAATTTGTGTTAGGTCTGATTCAAAGTTGTCCTGGGCCACATGTGACGCGTGGGCCATGGGTTGGACAAGCTTGCCCAAGAAGGTTTTATTTTATAGGACCCAAGACAACCCTTTCCTGGCTTGCTCCCAGACATGGTCCACCTCAGGTTCATGCTTTTCCCCCACAAATTCTAGGAGTACAGTCTAACTCCAATGCAGCTATTTCCATTCCAGTGCATCAGGGCATCTTATTCTCTGGACATGTTAGCTATCCAGTTCTCTCCCCAAAATAAGGAATATATTTACATCTCTCTAAGTGATCTCATGGAGTCCATCCTCACATGGCTGGAGGTGAAGGAGGTAGCATATTCTTTGGGTAAGGGGCACTTGAAATTCAGCAACAACCATAAAAATAATTATCTTCTTGAAAACTCTCTTCACTATCTGATACCTTATTTTCAATGTGAGTAAGGGAGTCTTTGGCTATTGACTTAGAATTGTGAAGCTAATATTTGACCATTTTATTTCTAAAGTCAGAAATTATGGAGGCCTGTCTTACATTCACTCTGAATCTGTCCTACTTATACCTCAATCAAAACTGATGCATAGTGACTGTCATTTTAGTAGCTTATTACCTGTAATATACTTGTCATGGAGAAAAGGATACTTATTTTAATGAAACCAGATCTTATACATACTTCTTTGTGATTTTCCTAGTATGGTTAATAATATTTCCCAAACAAATATTACACAAATCAATATATACTTCTTTACACTTTCACTCTTCTCAAACATAAGCTTGGGTAACTAGTCAGTTCAAAAGAAATACAAATGTTTATCCGTCTCCATAGCAAGAACCCTTCTGACAGCTGATGAAACCATACAGAACTACCTGTAGGTCAGTGTCTGTGGCATATTTTACACACAGAATGCCTCGGAAAACAGCATCACATTATCATTCCTGAGATGGTGGTGGTTGTTATTTTTCTTAGCACCCAGAAGAGCTAGCTGTTATGCTCTGATTCCCCCAGCTGTGCACTTAGTGCTCTGCTGAAATATTCAGGGGTGGAACAGAGGAGAGGTTTGGGGAAAGAAAGAGGGCAGTAAGAATTACCAAGCCACAGTACGTAGCTTTGTCTCTATTAGAAGATTATTTGATATTTTTATTTCAGAATAAAACCACACCTGTTTCTATTAAGGAAATTGAGACTTAGTGAACAGAACCTTGACCAGATAAACCACCCAATGGAAATTTTTATTATTTTCTTGCTGAATTGTTCTCCCTCATCACCACCATCCACAGTGTGGACACTGAGTTTTAAAAGAATGCATATCAGGTTTCATATTCTAAAACCAAGTTAGAGAGGTGTGCTTTGGAAATTTCAAAATAAAGATTTAAAATGGTGCCAAACCAACCATGGACAAGAAATGTATTTAGTTACATTTAGCTACATGAGATCATCTTGCCCACCCCTCCCTATCTTGCACACACCCCGAATATTACTTACAGCTTACTTCCTCATTCTCTTATATTTCCTAGCAACCACTGGCTCCAGAACCATGTGGAAAAGCTACCCGCCATGATGAAAAGCCCAACTAAAAAATTATTTTATTTGCTCATTTTACAGTACCATTTGTGTATGTCACTCAGAAATGACTTATAGCGTTCCCCCCAACCCCCCAGGCTCATTAGGTCTAGAAATAAAAGTTAGTATATTCTTACCTTTTTGTTCCATCTTCCCAATTCCCCTCTGAGATTTTGGTCTTACATCCTTGCTGAAACCAGATTTACCCCACCTTCAGAGGCTCCCTGAAGGCTTTTCTAGCCTATGTCACAGATGTGTATGAGCTGGTGAATGATGCAGTTAGGAATCAACTCAGCGTTTTCACCAATAGCTAACGTGAGCTATCTGCAATCATCCTTTTATGTCCTGGCGCTGTAGCAGGGATCAGGACAGACTGTGATATAAAGGGCTCGGGACCAGATTGCTCCCTGGACAGCATCTGCACAGGCAGCAGGACATCTTTGACTATCTGAGAAGAGGCTCATCCAAGTTAACTTTCCTACTAGTGGCTTTCACTATAGTCAGTCCTTAGCTTAAAATTTACTTCTGGACATCAGTCAGAGTATCTCTGGTCTTATATGCCCATGAGCTGTGTTTAGCTCAAATTCCTCAGAGAACTTTTTTGGTTTGGTTTTGTTTTTAATGTATCAGAAAATAATTTAGTTTGATCTTCACCTAAGGTAGGCCGGGAACTTAGTGTATAAAAAATACTGAATGCTGGGGTTGGTGCAAAAGTAATTGTGGTTTTTGCCATCACTTTTGCACCAACCTGATAGCACATTTGCTTTTAACATAGGCCTATGTGGTTGGTGTGCTTTCTAATGATAATATTATAAATCACTGGCTTTGACTCATTAAAAAATAAGGAAGCTTTGACTGGTTGGTGACTAGTCACCTGCTTTGATACAAGAATCTAGTGCTTTTAAAAAAGTGAATTCTTGTAACACTAGTTTCTCATGATATTCATAGGCGTATGATTCCCTGGACACATAAGTTCGAAAAATACTTTAAAAAAATAAAGTTAAATAAATTTTTTAAAATGTCTTAGCTGCTAATACAGATTGGATTATGGTAGTTGGTATATGTGTGGGATGCTGGAAAAAAATATGTAGGGTTCTCCATTTTCTTTAACATTTTCCCCCAACGAGCTTCTAGGGTATAGTATACCACAGATCACACTTTGGGAAATGGTTTCTGGTAATATGCTCAGGGGAGCCGAGAACATGAGAATAAATATTCTAAGATGAGAATTACTACACCGTAATGATATTAAATTAGGATATTTGTGAAAGTCCTTGGAGTTAACCTGTTGATATTACTTATTTTTTTTTCTAAGAATTCAAATTTCAAGATCCTTTTTTCCTCTATATGTTTGTGCGTGCATTATAAGAGTTCCCTTTAGCCCCCTTATGCCTAGTGTTCCATTATCGGAATGCTAAGCTTGTGGGAGTTATGTATATCCTGCTGCTCAAGGTCATCACCAAAGTCTGATTTTTTGCACAAGAAAATTGCAACCTTTAGCCTAAGTGGGTTAAGATACAGAGCAGGTTAACAGTTTCACCTCCCAGAGACAGGCTGTGTGTTTCTTTAAATAAAATACAATCCACTCCCAATCTCTCAGTAGTTCTTAAGAGAGAGTAGGTCTCAATATTACCCATGATTTAGCTCTTATGCTTTGAAATTCTGATTCATTAGGCCACGGATAGGGCCTGGCCATAGGTATATTATAAAACACTCATAGATGTTGTTTATGTAAGCTCCCATCTGTCTAGACATTTGACACATTAGTAAGTTTAATTTACTGGGTACTGTTAAACCAATGAAAGGTGTCACTTATACTTTTTTGACATAGCAAATAAATTTATATGAAAATGCAAAACAAGGGCATTTAGAGATAGTCATGTTCCTTGAGATACTTTTTGGGGGATCATTTTCCCTATTTGAATATTTCTTTTTCTCAGTATTTCTCTGCCCCTTTCTGGGTCAGCCTGCCTTTACGTATTTCCATGATTGAGTGAGTGAGTGAGTGTGCGTGTGTATGTGTGCATGCATCTTTGCCTCTGTGCAACTTTGACTCCTAAAACCGCCTGCATGTGGTGTCTCCATCAGCTCAGCTGGGCTCCTCTCAGCTTCCTGCAGTTTACACAGGTGTCTGGCTCTTTGGACCAGCATGGTCTGTTTCTTCCAATCCTTGCAGGCGCCTCTGGCATGCATCGCCTCCTCCAGCCCATGCATTTTGTCTGTCTTCCCTCTATCCCACAAGGACAGGAATGCCAAAGGCTGGGCCAGACAGACTGTTTGGAGTCCTGATAATGGGTGTACCCATGGGGAGAAACCTAGAAGAGTCCATGGTGCTTTCCACTATAGGGACAGGCAGAGGGTTTGCGTTGTTTTTAAAAGGCTTCTTGTCATCCAACCCTATCTCCCCTTCTCCATCTCTTTCCCTGTTTCCTTTTATGCTTGCCTCATTTCCAAATTTCTTCTTCATCTTGTTGTATTTTTTCCTCCTGTTTTTTTTTGTTTTAAATCTGTTCCTCTCTTCTTTTTCATTCAAGTGTTTTTCCTCTATGATGGAGAATTTCAAATCATTCAACTGTAAATGAATAGCTAAGGCAGACCTGAAGATATGAAATTTACATTGGGATGATTTATCTGTTATTCTCCAAAAAGAGTATAGCTGAAGCCGGATTTGTAGTAGTCTTTCCCATCTGAAATGCAGTGTTTGTATACACATAATATAACTCTCAGCATGATTCTTTTCAATAATTTATTCCTAACAAGGCACGAATATGAATTGTCTTCTGGTACATTGGGTTTTACACTAGGAAATTGAATATCCAGTGAGGAGAGAAAAAACCTCCCCAAATGCTTCCAAAGTTGTTACTGAAATTTAAAAAATTATTTTTGGGGATTGCTATATAAATAAGGTAATCGGACTCACAAGGAGATTCTTGGGGTATTGGCTGTTTTTGCCTTGCACATGTATACTGTTAGAGACAAATTTGGCAAAACTGAAATTTTAGCTATGCAGGACCTCCCCTCCCTGCATTTCCCACCACCGTTATCTCTGCAGTTCACTATTCTCCAAAGCTCAGTTTAGTTGTTCCCTCTTCCTCAAAGTCTTTGCTGACCTCCATTCCTGTCCCTCAACTCTCCTTGCACCTATGTTTACCTCTCTTGCAGCAAGAATCACTTGTATTTCATCATCATACACATAGGCAACTTATTTCTTCAACCAAACCACTTATAAGACCCTTCCGGGGCAAAATCCATGTTAGATGCACCATCCTTTCCTCCCAAAACATCTAATAAAGTATGTTATACCTCACAGGCACCCTGTGGTCTCCTGTTGAACAAGCTTGGATGAATTTAATGAACAAGCCCTGAGTGGCTTTGGAATCCTTGCAAAGTTCTTGGTTTAGAAACAATGGAGATTTTCAGATCTAAGAAAAGATAAATATAAAAAAAGAAAGTAAAATGTCATTGCTTGAATGCTAAAAGTGTCATAGAAACCTAAAGGGTTTGAAAAGGAAGATCTCTCAATGGAAATGCTAAGGAGAGACACATCATTGAGGAGAGACACAAAGAAAATGGGTCTGTGACTACAGTCCATTTAAAGAATAAGAGCATTCCTTCTACCAAAGTAGGTTCTCTTCTTTCTCTTTTCTTCAGACTATTTTTTTCTCCCCCGAATTTTGGCACATACAATTTTAGTGGTTATTAACCTGGGTTAAATAACTGCATTTTAAATTTTTTTTTTTTCCAGAAACAGTCTTCACCTTTGGGGGGCATTTAGTTGTCAAAACCATACTTTTGTGGAATTCCAGCTCTTAGTTAAATATCTTCAAGGTTGCAAAGTGTTGCTACTTGCCAATTCTAAAATTTAATGTTCCACTTTCCTCACTTCACTTTTCTTTGCTTAGGATTTCAGATGAAGCCTTCCTTTGTGTGTGCTCCTGTCTGGAGGGCAGCTCAAAGTGACTTCCTAATTCAGTCAGGATACTGGCCGGTGTTCTGTTAGGACAACAGGCCCTCAAAGACTTCTGTGCCTCATAGAATTTCACTGGGTGCAGCATATGCTTTAGAGTATTGCAAAAAGCATATCCTTAGCAATTACAGATCATGTTTTTGTTGAAACACCTACCTCTTTTACAGACTGAAACAGGATTGAGGGCGTCTCCCAGACATTTGCCTGTGCTCCAAGGGTTTTACCTGCCTAACTTTGCAGTTCCGATGAATCATTTCAAGACTAAACTGTCCAACTTCAGCTAATGTTTCCAATGTGTAAACTTCTAGAAACAACTTTAAAGCCAAATGCTTCAAAAGCTTTTCCACGAGTACTTATCTGAGAACAGTTGTACACAGGCAGAAAGCATTTAAAGAACAATGTCTGAGGATAAACCATGAGAAGTTGAATAGGTTAGAGTAGGTCACACACTCCCCTTTACCATCTGAAGCCCTGCCAGTTGGACAGGGTTGAGAGTCTGGCTGGCCTATGGCTGAAGGCAGTGATTCTCAGCACTCACCATAGACCCACTGAATCAGGATATCTGGGGATGGGGCCCAGCAATATATTTTGACAAGCTCTCCAGCACATTCAAATTGGAGAACCACTAGAGAGATAGGAGCATTTGCTATCATAGATTTTGAAGTGTATACACAGCTGTGCAGAGACCATTTTAATGAACTTTGAGAGCCCAACATGTAGCGTGGTTTTACCATAAGATTTAGCACTTTGTGGGGACTAGAAAAATTAGGATTTCACATTCCAACCACACAGTAGTGCAAAATACTCTGTACCCACATGATGGAATGAGAATAAAACATTAAGAAAATGACTTTGATCTTGAGGACCTCCTGAAAGGGTTTTGGGGATTCTTGGGTTCTTTGGACCACACTTTGAGAATCACTGTTTTATACAAGGTGCTATTTGTATCCAGTTGTATTTGCCAACTGTTTAGGCAGATCATTGAGACAATTATTTTCGGTGTCATTTCCCATCATTTCATGTACAGTCACGTGCTACATAACGATGTTTCAGTCAACAGCGAACCACATGGTATGATGATGGTCCCTTATGATTATAATGGAGCTGAAAAATACCTATTATCTGGTGACATTGTAGTTGTCCTAACATGGTATTACAATGCATTGCTCACGTGTTTGTGGTGATGCTGATGTGAACAAACCTGTGCCTCCAGTTGCCTAAAAGTATAGCACATACAGTTATGCATAGTACACAATATTTGATAATGATAATAAGCAACTATGATACTGGCTTATGGATTACTGTACTATATTTTTCATGATTAGAGTGCATTCTTTCTACTCATAAAAAGAAAGTTAACTGTAAAACAGCCTCAGGCAGGTCCTTCAGGAGGTATTCCAGAATGTGTTATTATCATAGGAGATGACAGCTCTAGGCATGTTATTGCCCTTGAAGACCTTCCAGTGGGACAAGATGTGGAGGTGGAAGACAGTGATATTGATGATCCTGACCCTGTGTAGGCCTAGGCTAGTGTGTGTGTTTGTATCTTAATATTTAACAAAAGTTTTCAAAAGTAAAACAATAAAACTGAAAATAGAATAAAGCTTATAGAATAAGGTTATAAACAAATAAAAACATTTTGGACAGCCATATAATGTCTTTGTGTTTTAAGCCATGTGTTATTGCAAAAGGGTCAGAAAGTTTACAAAAATTAAAAAGTTTATAAAGTAAAAAAGGGATATTAAGCTAAGGTTAATTATTATTGAAGAAATAAAACTTTTAAAATAAATTTTGTATAATCTAAGTATACAGTGTTTATAAAAGTCTACAGCAATATACAGTCATGTCCTAGGCCTTAGCATTCGCTCACCATTCACTCACTGAGTGAGTGCAACCTCCACTTCTGCAAGCTCCTTTCCTGTTAAGTGCCTTATGCATGTTGCCATTTTTTTGTCTTTTATGTTGTGTTTTTACTGTACTTTTTCTATGTTTAGCTGTGTTTAGATACACAAATACCATTGTGTTAACAATTACTACAGTATTCAGCACAATAACATGCTTTACAGGTTTGTAGCTAGCAGCAATAGGCTGTACTGTATAGCCTAGGTGTGTAATAGGCAACACCAGATTTGTGTAAGTACACTCTGTGATGTTGGTGTAATGATGAAATGCCATAACAACTCATTTCTTAGAATGTGTCCCAGTTAAGTGATGCATAACTGTATATTTGTCTCCTCTTAGTGTCTGTATGATCTTTGCAATGTCTAATTTAGGGCTGAACAATGTGCTTCATAGGTACAAAAGTACAGACATGGTAACTTAATAATTATGGGCTGATTGATATTTCTTAAATAACATTTCTTTGTAAAAAGGAGCAGAAGGACCAGTGGGTCATTTTCTGGTTATTCTTCATGAGACATTAACCCAAAAGGTTTATTATTAGAAATGTTTAACAAAAATTTATTTTTTGTTTGAAAAACAAAATTTAAAAATCTTACATTTTTATGCTATATTTGTTCAGGTTTTAAAATACTTATTCATGGAATAGGTTGGATTTGACCTAGTAATATTTTTCAGATTAGCCGTTAACACTTGTATTCTTTGTAGCAGAATACCTGGGTTTGAATTCTGACTCCACTTCTAATTGGTGGTGTGAACTTGGTTGAATTGTTACACTCTTTATTTTGGGTTTCCTTTTGTATAAACTACAGAAAGTACTACTACTCACCTTCCTGATTGGATTCTTGTTGTTGGGATGAGATTGTGTTTTTAAGGTATTTACTACCGTCCCTGCACATAACAGATGCTCAATCAACATTTTTAGGACAAATATTTATTGAACACACTCTCAGCAAATATCATTCGTTTTATTAATTACTGTTTTTAAACATGCTTAATGTTGACTGCATTCCAAAAATCACTTTTGGAAGATCAGTCCTATGTCTTCTTTCTATTTAAGCAGCTGCTATTAAATTTGCTTCAGTTACTCTTATATAGTACCTTTCTAAGTGTTTCACATCTGGGCCTTGGAATGTGCGTATGATGTGTTTTTCAGGTAAAAACATTAATTATCAGAAAATGTGTTCAACCACCCTTTGTTCCCTGCGCTTATATTCTGACCCCAAATTAAGTAAACATATTGTGATATTATTACAGCTTCCTCTGAGTTATTGCTTTCTTACATTAATAATAATCTTCAGGGATTTTGACCCAGGCTTTTCACAAAGCACCCATTTTGGAGATGTTTTAGGTACTAAGTTCACCTAAAAATTTTTCCAGTCTGTGTCTTCACTTTAAAAATGAAAATTAGCTAACAGATGTCATGAGACCTTTCCCTCTTCTACAACTGTTCTCACTCTCTCCACACCTGACATTAGGCGCATGTGCCTGAGAATGACCCTTGGTTTCTTCTATGACTCATTGTTAATCATTATTGGGAATAGCTCCATCAGTTCATAAATTTGAAGTAAACTCAATTTCCCACACAGTCTATTAAATGATCATCAGCAAGCTGTTCAGGTTGATTCATAAACTCTTAAACTTGCATTATTTGGAGGAGATGTTGACTATATTGACAAACAAATTTGCACATTCGAGGTGTGTTCAAACAAGGCGTTCTCTATCTTCCAGAATATATAAGTTGACCTTCCATGCTCATCTAGTTCACAAGCTAAATATTTAAAATTTGAGCCCATTAAGTAAAGGCAGTTTATCCAAATCTCATGTTGTACTGAGAGAATGAATTTGGAAGAATCCTGCCCAGTATAAAGTCAGTATTCCTCTCTCAGAACCTATTGTAAACCAAGATCACTTAGCAGAGGATTGCTATAAACATATATAAACCCACCAAATAAGGGAGTGATATTAAATCACAGAGAGTAAAATAATTTTTAAAAAACATAACATCCTTGTTCTGTGAGACAGAAATCATTTACCCAGGCATTTCTTGACTGTTTATGCATATTTATTTTTCCAGACGAACGTTAGGATTATATTGTACTTTTTTTTTAAAAAGGCAACTTGTGATTTTATTGCAACTATATCTTTATGTTAATCCAGTTTTCTTCATGAAGCTCAGGAAGATTTTGTTCCATATAGGTTGTTTTTGCCCTTGTGAATGAGACTTTTACATTATGGGTGCTTTGGGGGAAATATTTTATTTTCTTCCTGAAATAAAACAAATTGTGTTGACCATATTAAGGTGTGATTCAAGTTAATCTGGTTAAAGTTCAGTTTTTCCCCCTTTAATTTTTTTTTCTTTGTGACAGAGTCTGATTCTGTTCCCCAGGCTGGAGTGCAGTGGCAGCATCCACAACTCACTGTAGCTTTGACCTCCTGGGCTCAGGTGATCCTTTCACCTCAGTTTCCTGACTAGCTGGGACCACAAGTGTGTACCACCACACCCAGCTAATTTTTCATACTTTTTGTAGAGACAAAGTTTTGCTGTGTTGCTCAGGCTGGTCTTGAAATCCTAGGCTCGAGCAGGATGCTCGTCTTGGCCTCCTAAAGTGCTACGATTACAGTCATGAGACACCATGCCTGGCCTAATTTTTTTTTTTAAGGTCAATATTATACATGCCCATGGAAATAAAATTATAGACATAAAATGATAAGAAACAATGTTCTACTGCCATCAGGCCTGCTTCTACATTCACTTCTATTTTTTTTTTTAGAATCAATTTTGTTGAATTATAATTTATATGTAATAAAATTAACCTATTTTAGTGTACAGTTGGTTAGTTTTGATGAATGTCTATGCTCATACAACTGCTGGTGCAATCAAAATACAGAACATTTCCATCGCCCCAGGAAAATTTCCCTGTGCCCCTTTGCAGTTGATCCCCTCCTCCACCCCATCCCTGACACTTTTCTTTATGCTTTTTGTCACTTTTGGTTTTTTCTATTCTAATATTTCCTATAAAAGGAATTACACAGTGTGTAGTTTTTGTGTCTGGCTTCTTTAGCTCTGTATGATTTTGAGAATCATCTGTTGCTCTGTTGTATGTATCAGTAGTTCACTTACTTCTGTTGTTTGGTAGTATTCTGTTGTATGGATATACCACAATTTGTTTATCCATTCATCAGCTGATGGACATCTGCATTGTTTCTAGTTTTTTGTTATGAATAAACCTGCTATAAACATTCTTGTATAAACCTTTTGTGGACGTATGTTTTGACTTCTCGAGTAAATCGTTAGGCATTGGATTTCTGAGTCATGTGGTATGTGAAAGTTTAGAAGACACCACCAAAAGTTTGTGCTAAGCATCTGTACTGTTTGATACTCCCACAAATATACAAGAGCTTCATTTGGTCCATGTCTTTGCTAACACTTGGTGTAGCAGACTTTTCAATCTTATACATTCTAGTGTGTGTTGGAGTATCCTATGGCTTTAATTTGTATTCCCAAATGATGCCGAAGATCTTTTCATGTGTCTATTTGCTATGCATATATCCTCTTTGATTAGGTATCAATTCAAACTTCTGGTGTAATTTTATTAAGTTGTGTCTTATTGAATCATAGGAGTTTTTTGTATATGCTAGATAACAAGTTTGCTACCAGACATATATTTTACAAATATAGTTTTAGCCTATAGTTTGTATTTTCATATTCTTAACATTGTCTTTCAAAGAATAGATGTTCTTAATTTGATACAGATTATTTATCAATTTTTTCTTTTACAGATTGTGTTTTTTGTGTGTGTTGTGTCAAAGAAACTTTTTTCTGATTTTCTGTTTTCTTCTAGAAGTCGTATAGTTTTAGCTCTCATTTTCAGGTCTATGAGCCACTTAAAGTTAATTTTTCCATACAATGGTAAGGTCCTAAGTTGTTTTTACATTCAGTTGTCCAATTATTTTAGCATTATTTATGAAAAGACTATCGTTTGCCCATTGAATGGCCTGGAACCTTTGTTGAAAAACAATTAACTTTATACATGGTCATCTGTAAATCTGGGCTCTCTCCTGTTTCATTACATATATGTTTAACCTTATGCTAATATCACAATGTCTTCATTACTATAGATTTTATCCCTAGAAGCTATTCTCTTTTATCTCCTGTTTTTCTTCATGTCATGGTCGCATTTTTCTCTACCATCTTCAACACACAGGGCGTATTTATACTAGCATTTTAGTCTTCTGTCTATTTACATAATGTCTGTCACATCTGTGTCTTTTTCTGTGGATTGATTTGTCTCCTGGTGATGAGGCATATTGCATTCATTCTCTACATGCATGGTAAGTTTTAAGTGGATAACAATAAATTTTTTGTTATTGGTTGCAGAATTTTGTTGTACTTTAAATAGTGTTTGATTTTGTGTATATAGTTAAGTTACTTGGATTTAGTTGGATCATTGTGAGCCTTTTGCAGCTTTGTTAGTTAGGGTTCAGAGACACTGTTAGCATAGTGCTAACAATGAGCCCTATTATACCTTCTGAGAATTCTACCTGATGCCCACATGTTACAGCACCTTTTCCTTCCAGCTAATAGAACAAGAATTATTCCTATCTCTTTTGATTCCCAGGAGTTCTTCTGCCTACTTCTTTTCAATTATTCTTTCCTGTCTTATATCTGGCAAATAAGTACTTCACCTGCTTTCTTAAGTATTTCCCTAAATCCAAATGATTATTATACTGCTGTCCCTTAGGTATGTCCTATAGACATGATCTGTTCACTCTCTGCTATGATGGATATGAATCTAGCTCTTTTATATTAATCTTGTCTTCTCTTTCTCTGGGTGAGGAAGAAGGAGATGAGGTTAGTATAAAAGATGATTTCTTTGTTTTATTTCAATTTCTTATTCCATCTATTATTGACAATTTCTCTTGACTCCCATCTTGAGATAAGGATGTTCTTACCTCACCATACCCATTGTATTTCCTTCTACATTCCACCAGCCAACTTCTCTCCACTGCATTTGACATTGTCAAGGAAGATAATTACACTCTGTTTGGTAAGTATAATGCCTTCTATGATTTTTTTTAACCCAAAACAAGATATTTCCATGTAAGTTTTGTTTACCAGGAAGTCACTATTATAAAATGATTATATTTCTTTCATGGTGGTTTTCCAGTATATGAACTCATGCCTCTCAAAAAGAAATAGTTCTAGCATCAGGTATCTTTTTTTTTTCGTTTGAAGACAATCTTTTTTATTTCTTTCTGGAAGTTTTCTATATATTATCTTTAGTTTTGAAGTTTTGAAATTGCACAATGATAGATCTAAGTGTAGCTCTTTCTTGTTTCATCTTACTTAGAACTTGGTAAATCATCTTACCTTGATGACATGTGCCCTTCAACCATGATAAGCTTATTTATATGATTTCTTTTATAATTCCTCTTCTTTGAGTTCCTTGTCCTCCTTTGCTAGACTGATTCTCTGTGTATTTGAATTGAGCTTCTATGTGTCTTATCCCCTACCACCACTACTTTCTCCATTTTATCTTTTAGTTCTGCTTTCAGAGATTTAGTCAACTTTATTTTTTTGTTTTAAATTATTTCAGCATTCATCTTATTACATTTTAAAAGGTTTTTATTTTCTTTGATTTTTGCATCATTTTAAAATTTAAGGATAAAATATTTTTGTGATTCTAAGGATGTTAATTAACCCTGATTTTTCCTGGTTCCTCCATTTCTGCAGAAGCAGTATGTATTTTTTTCCTTTGGCTTTCTCTTTGATGTTGCAGATTTTCTTCTAATTTCTGGTGATCTTTGGTTGTCTGTTCTTACCTATGATAGAGGTCACGAAGGATGACTGAAGCTCTGTGGTTACGGATGGATTTATCAACCAGCAGGCTTTGCCGTAGTGACGGTCATTGATTATTACACCAGAGGAACCAAATATTGGAATGAAGGCTTTATCCCGATTTTAGAAGTTATTTTTCTTATTCCATTGGTTTGCTCTTTACCTTTAAACATTATACTTAAACTTATAATTCTTGGCTGCTTTACTGTCATAGGCAAAGTAATAGCCCGTACACTTTTTTCCACTTTCCATACTCTATCTTTAATTTCACATTGTCAAAATTTGCTACGTAACTACATTTCTTTTCTGAATGATTTCCTTATAGATGTATTCTATACTTTGAACTTAAGATTTATGTTGTTTATAACCACATAAATATCATTCTTCATGGAGCCAAGTAGTATGCTGGTACTTCATTTCCTTCTTTATCAGTCCACAGTTGTGCCCATCTCATCAAATAGCAACTATCCATGTCTTTTCTTGCATTCCATTAAATGTTCACAATTAGTTCATATCTTAGTTTACTTCATAATTAGACCCTTACTTTCTTATACAGTTGTATTTTTCCTTTAATTTCACTTACTATTCTTTTTTCTTTTAGGAGAAGAAACATATGCTTTCTTTACTACACACTAATATTATCCAGGGTCTTAGTTATTCTGTTTTTTCTTGGAATTCACTTTTTCTTTATTCTTAACAATAATTTTTTGGAGCTGTGGGATATTTTGCTTTGCATTTTAAACATGAATGAGCTATTAAAATCTATTTTATTTGCAAAATGTCTTATAAGAAAATCTAAAAATATGTTTTCTAATTTGTGAGAGAACTATGGTTTATATAATAGTTAGATTTGTTTTAACAAGATCCACGAGGACATAGTTGATG
Source organism: Sapajus apella (assembly GCF_009761245.1). Taxonomy (NCBI): domain Eukaryota; kingdom Metazoa; phylum Chordata; class Mammalia; order Primates; family Cebidae; genus Sapajus; species Sapajus apella. Next base: position 4,007,092 of record NW_022437014.1, on the reverse strand, counting down.
GATTAATTATCACAAGGTTGGTGAGCCAATTCATGTTTTAAGGACAAAACGTTCCAACAAGTGCAATTTCTAATAACAAACATACACAGTCCTAAGGTCACAGGTTATACAATCCATCGGAGATGATTATTCGAAAATCACTAGAAACACTTTTTTTCTCTTGGTAAACAGACTAGATGAAAACTAAATCTCTTGATGACAAAATAAAACATAAGTATGAATTATACAGAAACTGTGCCTTCTTGGCTATGGCTTTTTATTCCTCTATGTAAATTTTTCAATCTTCTCCTTCACCTTTAAAACAAAAGTTTGTGTCAATAATCTTTTCATCTTCATGGTTCTAGTTTAAATACCAGTTTGCCTCATGACATATAATTTTACTGGTAATTTTAAATAAGGCTGAATCAAAATATTTGGGACTTTTAATTTCCTGTTTATTTGGAGCCAACTTTTCTAATTGAGAGTGATAGCTTTTAAGGCCCGTTGTCCAACAGCCGCTCTGGTTTCTCTTCATTAGTCTGGGATTTCAAGCTGTCTTCTTTCTTATCATTAACTCTGAGTTTACTGGAAAGTTCCTCACGTAAATCCATCAGATCGTCCTTGTGTTCCCGTGTATCAAAATATCTATATTTTTTCCTCATTTGTGATTTATAGTTTGTCCTGGTGAAGAATTTAGATTACAAAGAAAAGTTTTGACATGTTTATTTGTTTATGCATTGTTAGCAATTACTTATTCTATTTCACTGTGATTAGAAGACATAGTGCATAATTCCTTTAAGAAATAGATTTTTCTTTTTCACATGTTGCGAAATTAATTTTTTAGGGAAAGCTGTCTAGATACTTGAAAAGGAAGTGTATTTTCTACCATGAGAATAATAAGCTTGGTAAATATTTATTGCAAACAATTTATATTACATAATTCTAACTGTTTATATTCTTATTTTTGCCTATTTGATCTGTCAAGAAGCAATTGTCAACTATTTAAGTATTAACATGCTTCTGTTAGCCTTGACATTGTTTTTCTTTTGAATTATTATATTAATATAAATAACATATTCTCATTGAGAAATGTGCTTTTTATTAGTATAAAATGACCTAATTTGTTGTTGTTGTTGTTGTTGTTTTTTTTTTTTTTTTTTTGAGACGGAGTTTCACTCATGTTACCCAGGCTGGAGTGCAATGGCGCGATCTTGGCTCACCGCAACCTCCGCCTCCTGGGTTCAGGCAATTCTCCTGCCTCAGCCTCCTGAGTAGCTGGGATTACAGGCACGCACCGCCATGCCCAGCTAATTTTTTGTATTTTTAGTAGAGATGGGTTTCACCATGTTGACCAGGATGGTCTCGATCTCTTGACTTCGTGATCCACCCGCCTCGGCGTCCCAAAGTGCTGGGATTACAGGCTTGAGCCACTGCGCCCGGCCCTAATTTGTATTTTTTTTAAATTTTAACTGTTATTTTAGGTTCAGGGGTACATGTACAGGGCTTGTTATATAGGTAAACTACATGTCACAGGGGTTTGATATACATATTATTCCATCAGCCAGGCAATAAGTGTAGTACCCAATAGGTATTTTTTGATCATCTCCCTTGTCCCACCCTTCACCCTCAAGTAGGTCTCAGTGTCTGTTGTTCCCCTTTTTGTTTAGCTCCCATTTATAAGTAAGAACATGTGGTATTTGGATTTCTGTTCCTGTGTTAGTTTGCTTAAGATTATGGCCTCCAGCTCCACCATGTTGCTGCTAAGGGCATGATGTCATTCTTTTTTGTGGCTGCATAGTATTCCATGGTGTATATGCACCACATTTTCTTTATCCAGTCTATCATTGATGGACATTTAGGTTGAATCCATGTCTTTGCTCTTGTGAATAGTGCTGCAATGAATAGCCATGTGCATGTGGCTTTATGGTAGAAAGACTTATATTCCTTTGGGTATATACTCAGTAATAGGATTGCTGGGTCAAATGGTAGTTCTGTTTTTAGCTTTTTGAGGAATCACCACACTGCTTTTCACCATGGGTGAACTAATTTACACTCCCTTCGGCAGTGTACATAAGTTCCCTTTTCTCACAACCTCACCAGCATGTTATTTTTTAACAATAGCCATGCTGACTGGTGTAAAATGGTATCTCATTGCAGTTTTGATTTGCGTTTCTTTTGATTAGTGATGTTGAGCATTTTTTCAAATGCTTGTTGCCTGCGTATATGTTTTCTTTTGTGAAGTATCTGCTCATGTCCTTTGCCTACTTTCTAATGTGGTTGAATGGGTTGTTTTGTTTTTTGTTTCTTGCTTCTGAATTTAAGTTTCATATAGATGCTGGATATTAGACCTTTGTCAGATGCATAGTTTGCAATATTTTCTCCCATTCTGCAGGTAGTTTGTTTCCTATGTTGATAGTTTCTTTGGCCATGCAGAAGCTCTTTAGCTTAATTAGATGCTGTTTATCAATTTTTGGTTTTGTTGTAATTGCTTTCGGTGTTTTCATCATGAAATCTTTGTTAGGTCCTTTGTCCAAAATGGTACTGTCTAGGTTGCCATCCAGGGGTGGTATGATTTTAGGTTTTACAGTTAAGTCTTTAAGTCATCTTGAGTTGATTTTTGGATATGGTATAAGGAAGAGGTCCATTTTCAATCTTCTGCAGATGGCAAGCCAGTTATCCCAGCACCATTTATTAAATGAGTCCTTTCCCCATCGCTTGTGTTTGTTGGCCTTGTCAAAGATCAGATGGTTTTAGGTGTGTAGCATTATTTCCTGGCTCTCTATTTTGTTCCATTGGCCTTTGCATCTGTTTTTATACTAGTAGCCTGAAGTTTTCTTTTGGGTGTCTGTCTTTGCCGGGTTTTAGTACCAGGATGATGCAGGCCTCATAGAATGAGTTGGGGTGGAGTTGCTCTTCCTCAGTTTTGAGAATAGTTTCAGTAGGAAAGGTACCAGCTCTTCTTTATACATCTGGTGGAATTTGGCGATAAATCTGTCTGGTCCTAGGCTTTCATTGATTGGTGGGTAATATGGTTTGGTTTTGTGTCCCCACCCAACTCTCATCTTGAATTGTAATCCCCATGAGTCAAGAGAGGGACCTAGTGGGAAGTGATTGGATCATGGGAGTGGTTTCTCCCACGCTGTTCTTGTAATAGTGAGTGAGTTATTACAGAGCTGATGGTTTTATAAATGGCAGTTTCCCCTGCCCTCTCCTCTCTCCTGCCACCTTGTGAAGAAGTTGCCAGCTTCCTCTTTGCCTTCCACCATGATTGTAAGTTTTTTGAGGCTTCCTCAGCCATGAAGAACTGTGAGTCAATTAAACCTCTTTTGTTTATAAATTACCCATTCCCAGGTGTTCTTTATAGCAGTGTAAAAACAGCCTAATACAGTAGGCTTTTTATTACTTATTCAATTTCAGAATTCCTTATTAGTCCGTTTAGGGATTCAGTTTCTGCTGGTTCAGTCTTGGGAGATTGTAGGTATCCAGGAATCTATTCATTCTTCTATATTTTCTAGTTTGTAGTAGTTTCTGAGGGACTTTTGTATTTGTGTGGGGGTCAGTGGTGCTGTTGCCTTTGTCATTTCTAATTGTGTTTATTCAGATTTTCTCTTTTTCTTAATTAGACTAGCTAGTGGCCTATTTTATTAATGTTTTCAAGAACCAACTCCTATATTCACTGATCTTTTATAAGTTTTTTGTCTTTCAATTTCCTTCAGTTCAGCTCTGATTTTGATTATTTCTTGTCTTTTGCTTACTTTGCTCTTGTTTCTCTACTTCCTCCAGTGGTGATGTTATGTTATTACTTTGAGGTCTTTTTAACCTTTTAATGTAAGCATTTAGTGCTATAAATTTCCCCTATTAACACTGTCTTAGCTGTGTCCCAGAAATTCTGCTATGTTGTATCTCTGTTCTCATTAGTTTACATTTTTTAAAATGTTTTGTTTATTTCATCTGATGTAAATATATTGAGATGTTTTATATTTTAGTTTGGAGTAGTTGTGTATATCTCTATTCATCCAGTTACTTTAAACATTTATCCAGCTGATATGTAGATTTATTTTTGACCCATTCTGGGTGCTGTTTCTCCTTAAATGATAGCTAAGCATTATTATCAGAACTAATTCTTTCTTCTGCTTGATGAGTTCTGCTATTTAGTGCCTCTGATGCATTCATCAGTACATCAATTGCATTTTTGACTCCAGCATTTCTGCTTGATTCTTTTGAATTATTTTAATCTTTTGGTTAAATTTATCTCAGATAATTCTGAATTCTTTCCTTGTGTCATCTCAAATTTCTTTGAGTTTGCTCAACACAGGTATTTTTAATTCCCTGACTGAGAAGTTACATGTCTTTCTTTCTCCAGGATTGGTCCCGGGTGCCTTATTTTGTTTGTTTGGTGAGGTCATGTTTGCATAGATGATGTTGATGCTCGTAGATATTTGTCAGTGTCTAGGCTTTGAAGATGTAGACATTTATTGTAGCTTTTACATTCTGGGCTTGTTTGTGCCCATCCTCTTGAGAAGGCTTTTCAGATATTCAAAGAGACTTGGGGTCTAAGCCAATATAGCTGTGGTTTTTGCAGACTCAAAGAGGTACTGCCTTAGTGATCTTGGATAAGACCTGGAAGAATTCTCTGGATTACCAGGCAGAGACTATTGTTCTTTTCTCTTACTTTCTCTCAAGCAAATGGGAGTCTCTGTCTCTGTGCTGAGCCATCTGGAACTGGGGGTGTAGCGATGCAAACATCGCTATTGCTGCCACCACTGGAACTGTGCTAGGTCAGACCTAAAGCCAGCCCAGAACTAGGTCTTATCCAAGGCCCACTATAATCGTTACCTATCTATCCATTATGTGCACTCAAAGTCCTAAGGTCCTGCAATCAGCAGGTGGTGAAGCCAGCCAGGTTTATATTTTTCCCTTTGGGGCAGCAAGTTCCCCAGACCTTGAGTGGGCTCAGAGATGTTGTCTCAGAGCCAAAAATTAGAGTCAAAAGCATTAGAAATTTTCCCTGTAGTCTATCACATGGTTACACAAGCACTCAAACCACAATATAAAGTCCTTCCCATTCTTCCCTTCCCTGTTCACAGGCAGAGGAGTCTATTCCACTGGGCACCACCACCGTGGCCCCTTGGTGGGGGGTGGTTCTTCCAGGCCACCACCAATGTTCACCTAAAGTCCAGGAGCTCTCCAGTCAGTTTGTGGTGAACATTGTCAGGCCTGGGACTCACCCTTCAGGGCACTGGACTCCCCACTAGCCCAGGGAAGGCCGAGAAATGCTGTTCAAGAGCCTAAGCCTAGACTTGGGGACTCTAAGTCCTGCTTGTTGCTCCACCCCACTGGGGTCACCTGCTACCTAAGGTGCAAAACAAAGTCCCCTTTACTTTTCCCTTTGCTTTTCCCAAACCGAAGGAGTCACTGTGGCCACCACAACAGGGAAGGTGCTGGGTCACATCTGTAGTTAGCATATCTCAGAGTCCAAGGCCCACAATAAGCTACCTGGCTATCCCTGCTGGTTATTTACAACCCAAGGGCTCTTTAGTCAAGTGAATGCTGCCAGGACTGGGTTGTCCCTTCAAGGAAACAGGTTCCCTTTTGGCCCAGAGTGTCTAGAAATGTCTTTTGAGAACTAGGGCTTGAAATGGGGGCCTCAGGACTCTACCTTGTGCCCCATCCTACTGCAGCTGAGCTAGAATCCAAACTGCAAGACAAAGTGTTCTTTACTCTTTGCCTTCCACCTCTTAAGCAGAAGAAAAGAGACACTGTTGTGGCTGTGAGCCACACTGCCTGGGTTTGGGGGATGGATGGCACAAGCATTCCTTTAGCTGCCCTGGTTGGTGTCTCTGTAGGTCACATGCCACCCTAGTGGGGTCCTCTGAGCCCAGACTAGCATTAGGAGTTGCCTAGGAATTGTAGTCCCTGTGTTCTAGATTGTCTTTCAACTTTACCTAGGACCCCAGGGTACTTTGGCCTGTGGTGGCAAGGCTTGCTAAGAAACTCAAATTCTGATTGCTGGAATGGGCAATTCCCTTCTAGCTAGCTCTGGTCCAAATGCTCCCTTCTTGTACAGGCACTGGCTGAGCCCAGCACATCTTTAATCTCTTCTCTGTCAGGTCAGCACGGAGTTTAATGTAATGTTCCCCAGTCACCACACCGTCCTCCCTCAAGTGTACAGTCTCTGTGTTGCACAGCTGCTGCCAGGTTATAGGGAAAGTGGCTTTGGTGATTCACGACTGTGTCTTTGACCTTCCTCAATGCCTCTTTCAATGATACGAAGTTAAAACTAGGCACTGTGATTGCTCACCTGATTTTTGGTTCTTCTGTTGGTGCTTTTCTGTCCACAGATAGTTGTTAAAATTTGTTGTTCCTGTGGGCATTACGAACAATGTAGCTTTCTCTTTCACTATCTTAAATTATTCTACCCCTTAAATTAGTTTTATGTGTAAATGTCTTCTAGTTACCACACATCATTTACTATCACTATTTCTGTATTTTCAGATCTTTTGTTTCATGTTTGGAGGTACAACTTTAAAGAAAATAATAGTAATGATTGTAATTGTAAATTCATATTTATCTGAGAATCTCTTTTGTTGCTTAATGTAAAACTGTGGGTAAGATGCCTTTATAAAATTGTTGCAACTTCATGGTATTCTAGCATTTAATGTAAAAAATGTGTGTAATAGATAATTTTTTGTCTTAATGCTTTTGGGATTATTTTTTTCTTAAAACTTAATTTTCATTAAAGTCTAGATTTATTTTCATTAAGTTTATCTGATTCATGGTATGATATTTTAATCTGTATAATGAGAACTTTCTCATATTAGGAAAATTTTCTTCTTTTATATCTTTGTTCAATCTGTTCCATTTGTCTTTATATGTACTTATTAGTTCTCCTTTGTCAATTTTTTTGTCTGTAATCCTTACTCATGTTGATTTAATTTTCCTGCTTTTGTTACCATTCATAGAATGCTTCTTATTTCTGCCTCTCATATCATTGATTTTGCTTTTACTAGGTTAACCCTAATTTTTACTATTTATATGTTACTTTTAAAGCTAATACTAAATTTATTTTTGTTTATTCAGTCTTCTATTTTTCTGGAGGTTTAGAAACATTTTTGTGCCTCTTGACCCTCTATTTTCATTTCAGATGGTTGTCTTCTCACCTTATCTCGTTTCACAGATTTCTTGTATTCCTGAATTTCCATGAGTATATTAAGCAGATATTACTTAAATTTGACCTGAGTTATTTATAGTTAATTATTTCCAAAACATAGCTCTCTACTGTGTTTTATTTTATATTATTGTTATTATTTTCAGGTTAATAATTCTAGGATAAGCAGCTGTTTGAAGTTTGGATTTGCCCCCCAGTAGAGTGTTAGTGAGGTCTCCTTGGATTACCTTGCTGTTTTCTGGGTTGTGTTTGAATTCTTCTCTCATCTCCTAAAGTTAGGCTCTGGTTGATTTAAGTTTATGTCATCAGTTCAGTGATTCAGAGCCCTTAAGGGAGTAAAAGAATCATGGATTGACCAGGATCTGTGCTTCCTTCTACATCTCTAGTGACACCTTCTAAGATGGGGCCAATTCTTGATATCTACATTTGCCTGTTTTCCACTTCAGTTACAGATGAAGATGTGTTTGCCTGCTGGCCTGTGATGCCTCTAACATCAAAGAGAAGTTGATTCCTGGAGGAAACATTGCCTCTAAATTTGTGTTCTGGAAAGTCTGTTCCTGTCCTTGCCCACAGTGCTGCTTTGGAAAGGCTACTAATTGGTGGTGATTAAGGAGATTCCACTTGGAAATTTCTTAATCTGTCCTATGGCTAGATCACCATAGTGCTTATTATCCAAATCAGGATAATTATGAGAACAGAAGAGGGCTCATTTATTGACAGTTGGTGTAAACTAAGGCTGTCTTAGTTAACCAGATCATGTGATCACCCTACCTATGACCTACCATGATTTAAGCAATGACCCCTTTAAATTAGGGAAGATTAGTAGAGCTGTATGAAGTTACTCTTTATCACCAATATATCAATCTGATTATAATTTTTAATAAATAGTGGTACTGATAACCATGTATTAAAACCATATATTGAAAAATTACCATTATGATAATCTATTCCAGGGTTCCAGAAGAAAAATTCATTTCTGCATATAGATTTTTAACTCTTCTTAATTTCTCAGGAAACTTTATTGACATTATTGAAAGAGAGTGAGGACAAGTGCCACTGATTGTCTCTTCCTTGCATTTTCTCCTCCCTCCCATCTCACTTCTACTCTGCAAAGATATTCTTTGGTCATGTTACATATGTTTCTTTTGTACTCGAAAAGGTAGTAAGCTCCAAAAGGAAGAATCTTGTCTAACTCTTTGGCATTCCTCATGGCTTCTAATTTGTAGTACCCGCACCTCTCCAATACTTCCTGCCACATGCTAAGTTTTCCTGGAATGGTATCTAACTCTGTAGGTGGGCATATGTTTTCTTAGAACAAACATTTTGAACCTTTTTCATCTGGGTTGTCATTAAAACTTAGTTTCTGATCCAATATTGCTGTTAGTAATTGGATTGTATGCAATTTTTAATTTCATCTTTTATCTCAAGTATATTAAACAATTGGCTTTCATTATATATTTTTCCCTTCTTTAACAGGAGTGAAATTCAAAGTATCTTAAGGCACTCTGAATCTGAACAGAGTATTTGTGGTGACATAATTTTATAAACTTCTTGGTATTCTTTTAACCACTTGCTTAGTACCTAGCATGATTCCTGGGTAATGGTCCATGCTTACGATGAATTTGTTAACTTGAAGTGAATTTTAATTATTCTTTTGTTTTTTGAGACAGAATATTGCTCTGTCACCCAGGCTGGAGTGCAGTGGCATGATCTTGGCTCACTGCAACCTCTGCCTCTGGGATTCAAGCGATTCTCCTGCTTCAGCCTCCTGAGTAGCTGGGATTATAGGCACGCACCACCACACCCGGCTAAATTTTTTTGTATTTTTAGTAGAGATGGGATTTCACCATGTTGGCCAGGCTGGTCTCAAACTCCTGACCTCAGGTGATCTGCCCACCTCGGCCTCCCAGAGTCCTGGGATTATACGTGTAAGCCACCGCACCCAGCCTGAATTTTAATTATTCTTTTTAGCAGACTTGAAACATACTGTTCATAAGAACTTTGAAGAAGCTTCTCAACTCAAGAGCTTTGTTATTTCAGGTTGAGCTCATACTTAGTTTTTTCTTTTTTTATAAAATTATTACGTTTAGGATGTCCTTTAATAAAAATTAAAAAATCAAATTACCTTGTCTGTCTCAGTTCTATGTCTTTCTTTTTAGCTAGATAACATACATTATCTGGATTTCTTAGCTCAGCTATCTATATGTTATCTAGATCTGACTTTCTGAAAAGATATAAAGATGTTGGTAATAAAATATTACCTGAAGGGTTTTGTTCGACCAATACTTCTACCACAAGTTTCTCACCTTAAACTATTTCTGGGTGGACCTTTGTTTTCTCTCTATGTGAAATGGGCTTAGCAAATTACCATTGAAGGAACTGGTAAAATATCATATGCAAAGCCTGATAATCCATTGTTTAGTACATTTCATATTGTGAAGGTCTTAGAACTGCATTTCCATGCCAAGATAACAGCAACGTCAATTTTGTTCTTTCTAGCATATGGGGCAGAGTAGCTGCCATGTAAAAAGAAAGTGTATGGAGTTTTTAAAGACATATTTAACATGTCTAGAGAGAGAGTAAAAAAAATAAAGATAAGAAGTTTGGGCAGAGCAGCTGTGGTCTTAAGTTTTGGATTAGATTAGGTTTCTTGGACTATTGGAGAGTAAGTTTTTCTCTGTACCTGGTACAGCCTACATAGTTATTAAGAGTTACGTATCTAAAATTCCCTCATTGAGAAAATATCTCACAAGGAACTGTCAAAATGCTAGTTTTCAGATGTCACATTGCTCTCCTTAGGCAATTTTCATTGTATGTTTTAAGATCCCTATACAAATGAGGATTTGGTACTATTATGGCTAGGCAAAGGTAAAAATATCATTTCTGCATTTCATATTTCCCTGAACTGTTTCCATATTTTACTGTGCAGAGTCTCCAAACACAACTTCCACAGTGTCTTGTGAGGGAAGGAGTACTGGTCTTAGAAGTCTAGGATCAGTGGAATTTTAGGCAAATCTTGTTCTCTGTCACTCCTATGTCCTAGCTGCCAGAAGGGCTAATAATGTCTAGCTCATAGGATTGTTGTAAGAAAAAAATGAAATATTGTATGATTTTTTAAAAATGGCACAAAGTGGAGTGTTCTACAGATATGGGTGTTTATTATCATGCTACTATTATATTCTTCCCTAGGTTCATGTATTATATCATATGACTCAGCAACAACATCGAGAAATAGTTATTGATTGGACTGATTATAAGGTCTTTGAGATACAAAATTCTCATCCCTGAGGTACAGACAGTGACAATGATATGAGTAAAATGTGTCCATGATTTGTAGCCTTGTCCTGGATCTGATCATGCTCTTTTGCTTTCCCATGATATTCTGCACGACTGTACAAGTGACCATGGTGACATTTCCTGGAAGTCCATTAGATGTGGAAACAATTCATATAACTTAAGAACTTAGCCTTATGCCCACTTTCTTGGTTTCCCCAAAACTGCAATAGGCTGGGGTTTTTATTAAAAGAAGCCAGGATCTTTACCCATCTGCTTTACAGAGCTGACTCCCTAGGAAGAAGCATTATGTGTAGGCTGACAACTGAAATTAGGCAGAGCTGGTTCTAGACTGCATTTCTACAAGGTGCACATTAGGTGGGATCCAGGATTCAATTCTTTTTCCCTTGTTTACTTAATTGGCTTAGGCCCCTCCCATTTTTAACCCTTTCCCAATGTTCTGTGTTTTTACCTGTTTAAAAATAGTAACTATATTTTAAATAAACACTCCCGGTCCACTATGAAGACTCTATTTCTGTGCTCTGAGAGGTGAGCTGTATTTGTTTTAGCATGACTATTAAAAATGTGAGATTACTAATGCATTTCAAATCGTAGTCCCTTATAAATGCTTATGGCACATAGTAGGCACTCAATCAGTGTTTTAAATGTGTACATGGATGAGTAAGCTATGACTACAGCTGATTTCCAGTATTTGGGAGAGTAGTTGTTCTTTTACACATTTCTTTTTGCTGCAGCATCTCCAGCACTTGAAGCGCCAGCCCTTTTCTGATGCACCTAGGTAGTTTCTAGGTTTTCTTACCTCATTCCCACTTTTGCAGGTTCTAGTACATTCTGCTTGCATACTCATGGCTCCAGTGCCTTATCACATGCAGTTAGCCCAGCAGAAGGAATTTCAGTTCAGCCTCCAGAAACAACGTCCAGGGGACCACTCTTTGCATGTGTTCTGAAGATGGAAATGATTATCATGAAAGACGTAAGAAGGATTATGTCAGGAATTCTCTCCAGATCTGCACATTTAGCAAGCCATCCTGTTTTGTATTACAGAATCACATTATGTTCTGCAGCTCCTCTGTGGCTGTTTGGTGTCAGTCATGGCTTTGTGAGAGATTGGGGTCAAAGTCAGCAATGTTTACAAACACAGGAGGAATGTTAGCAAGAGATGGCCAAATCCAAATATGATCTTTATGATTCTCTACGAGGCTAGTCGTTTGACCTATAAACAGAAAACATGGTTTCTGGCTACGCAAGGTGTTCCCTGCACTCAGAGCTTTAGATAGTGTAACCAAATCAAATCACTCATCTATACTTCAAGTGTTGGCAAGCCAGCCCTTTCCTGATGCCAGAGTTTCTGCCTAATACCTGGTATACTCTTCTATAAACTAAGTTTAAAAGAAACCATAAGAGCTTGAAAAGATCTATGAGTTCATAGAATTTAAGAACCTGGAAATAATGACAAGCCATTTGAACTGGGCTAGCGGAGTTTACATGCAGATTCAGTCTCCAGAGCCAGTGGTCAGTGAAAAGCAGACAATGGTACAGTATCCAGAGGCAGAGCTTCATAATTCGGTCTCCTTTCTGAGGGTACCATGCGCAGGTAGGCTTTACTATTGAGTTTTTCTTCCACTTTTCAGACAAGGCTCCTCTCATGATTCTCATGTGGGAGTTTTCAGGCAATTACCCCTTGCCGATAAGAATAGGTTCAGAAGGCATGAGAAAGAGTGGTAGCCTTCTTGCTGGTGAGGAATGGAGTTGAGTGTCTCTCTTTTCATCTTCTAGTCTCCCAGCATGGTGTGGGGATGAGCCTGGGACTCTGTAGAAATTGATAGGCATATGATCAAGACTATATTCAAAGAAGCAGGATGCTCTTTACAGTTTTCTTGAGAACACTTGTACAGTTTTCAGCCTGAGTTCTATTTTGGATTATGGAAGGGGAGCCTGAGGAGGGATCTCGATTACACTGCATGCTTCCTGCCTTTCTTCCAAAAAAGAATAAAGTGCAATCGTTTTGGCATTATAGCACTGAATTTAGAGTCACATGACTGTAACACAACCTCTGTAGCACCACTAAAATGTTAAACTGAGATTCCCATTGGGCAGAAGACTGACAGAGATATGACCCTGGACAAAAGGCTTTTGGAGCAATTCACATCCTTAAAGGAGTCCTGAGACCTGCATCCAAGATGGGGTCTACGTTTTATGTCTTAGAACTTGGGAGTGAGTGTCCCACAGCTGGGTGTATGTGGTGGAATCAACTGGTTTACCTCAAGATTCTTCCCTAAATGTTCTCTTGGTGTTCTCTCTTAGCCACTTAAACCTATTTCAGACTGTTTCTGACAACTGTCACTAATAGGGGGAGCAGAGGGAGAGAAGCGAAGAGCTGGCAAGAAAAGAGTACACAGCCGCCATATCCTGGCTAAGAGAGGATCCAGTCTGAAGGCTGTAGCAATTATAGTCCACTCTCCATGTGGATTTCTGTATCACTTTGACTTAAGCCAAAAGGAAAAAAAAAAAAAAATCAAAGAATGGAATAAAATTACTGCATGCAGAACTTTCCAATTTGGGGAAGGAAGAGATCAGATGAACATGTGCTTCAGAAAATCATTTCTGGACAGGCAGAGATATGATAAGATCCAAGTCAAAGAGATCATCTAGAGTGCACCAAGGACTTAAGGGAAAAGATTTTGTTTTATGGGGGCTTTGGGAAAGAACCTATAAAGAAACGATTAGTCAGACCTCAGGAGTGTGGAGAAGAGTTACGGTAACATGATTTAACTCTGTAAGTTCACATTTTTTGCTCCTTCTTTTTCTAAATGGTTGTTCAGCTCTTAATAGTCTCTCTCTGAGAGGCATCATTCTCAGCCTCTCTGGATGCAGACCACTTAGAAGCAGAAGCTCCTTATGCCTTTTCTTTTTAGGAGTAGGTAAGATTGAGGATTCTCTCACTGGAGTGAGAGGTTCTTCTTAACTCAAAGACCTTAAAGAGGCAATGTTTAAATATAAAAATTGTTGGAAATGCCAAGAAAATTTTCTCTGAAGACTTCTTGGTGCTGGCGACAGAACTTGGAAACCCCATCCAGTGGGAGAAATGATGAGTCTTGCCCAAAAATCATATATATGCCGCAGGATTTTTGGAGAGAGGCATAAATGGGAAACAAGGACAAAGTGGTGTTAAATCCGCTGCTGAGTCATACATTTAGGTTAAGTTGTAGTTATTTTTAGTGGTTTGGGGTTTGAAAAATGTTTGGTATTTGCAAATAATGTTGCTGGATTCCAACATTTTTCAAAAGTCATTTTTATTGCACTATATATTGGATCCCCAAAGCGTCTATATTATATTTCACTAAGTCAGGTACCTGAAATAACTGTGGTGGGTGAGGCCTGCACTCTGAAGTCCCCAAGAAGCTATATTTGAGATTTTTTTCTCTTCCTCGTTATTACAACTAATTTCCCCATCAAATCCTAGAGGACTGCTTTGAACCCCTGTAACGCTCTGAAGGCAGAAGTGTATTTTAACTCATTCACGCTGGTGCTAATCTCCGCAGTGATTTATGAGGTCCTTAATGCTTTAATTCTCTGTCTGTCAAGAGTCTTCCTTGGTAGTGAGTTGACAGTTTAAATTAGTGTTTAGACATGGCTTTCATAGTGTCAGTTTTGTTTTGTCTCAGCAGCGTTTTGGAATTCCTTCTATTGTACTTCAAGTGACTCATGGCAATAAATGACTCTGCTTCTCTTTTGTTCTTAATCAAGGAAGAATGGAATGAACCACATAATGTTTGTTAAAAAGCAACCTTAATTAGTTCTCAGCTGTAGCCAGAGATGGTTGTCTTGTCTCTTTAGCATATAAATGTAGGACACGGATCCGTTCAGGTGAATAAAGACTAGGTTTCCTAAAAAGCCTCCTCTGGTTCTCTTCCAATAATGAAGGGCAATTGCAGTGGAAACATTTTAAAGCCTCCTCCTCAAACTGGAAGCAAGAGACCCCAGCTAGCTTCCAAGAATTGTGTTTGTTTTAGGTTTTGTAATGGCCTTTTGGAATCTAATGAATAAATCTCCAAGTAAAAAGATCTCCTGAAAGGGGTATCCCTACTCACCCTCCACACTTCCTACCCTTTGGGGAATAGTGCCAGTATACACTCCAGGCCAGGGATGCGTTTCCCGCCAACCCACCTCCTTCCGAATTTTGACTGTAAGAATACACCCCAGATCCTTGGGGGTCCATGTTTGTTTACTCTCAAAAACGTTCAGCTTTCTAAGGAAAATGGTGAAAGAAAGTATAAAATTCCATCTTAAAAAAACCCCTCAAGTATTCTTGGACATCAAACAACTCTTACAACAGAGTCCTTTGATGAGTTCAGTGTAAATGAATCAGAAACATATGGATAGTGTTTATGCTCAAATGCACATGCATTTAAAAACTCGGAGAGAAATTAGTTTAGTGAGCTATGTTTGGGTCCTTTCCAGGATCCAAGAATTTGGAAAATCACTTCTCATGAGTAAAGATGTGGAAGAAATGGTTGAGCGCCCCTTGAACTGAAAAATGGGCACGTTCAGCAGCCCATGCTGTGTTGTGTATCATAAACACGGTAGCAGAGGGCACAGATCTTGGGACAGCTCCAAGCCAGGCGTGATTGGGCTACTGATGTGGAAAAAGTTTCTGTATCTCATTACCAGCTGTCAATACCTGTGTACCAGAGTTCCATGCTTGACAAACATGGCGCACCAGCCTCACATATTAGTGCAGTCATTGGACCCTTTTGTAAATTATATTTTGTACTTAGGCCATAGGAACCCAATGGCTGTATGACCTACCCTTGGTATAACCAGTGCTTTCCTTTCACTTTGAGGAGCGTGGAAACTGCCAGTCATACCATAGAATGGAAGACAGTCACACGCGTTATCTCTGTTATATATAAAAAGAAGTATGTGAGCTATTAAAAAAAAAAATCTCCATTTGATGTAACGTGGTCCTAAGGCCTTAACATTTCTCATTGTTAGCCAGACCAAAAAGTACTGAGTTTTTGAATTATCTTATTTTCCCAAAAATGTGTATAATTGCTTATTGAAGAAAAAGAAAGAGCAAGGGATAGAGGTTATGGTATTTTGATACATCAGATTAAAAAAAAATGTGGGTCAGTCTCACGGCTGGGCATGGATCTTCAACTATTGTTTCAGTGGTCTTTATAGTGATAAGATGCTGGCTGAGAGGGTTAAAGAAGCTTTCTTGTCTTTTGATGTCTAGTCACAGAATAACAGCAGTAATGTTGTTCTTTCACTATGATCAGTTTACTAAAAATGCTAAGTTTCTACCACTATGTCAACAACACAGCACAAGATGCTGAAAGTAATTTAAAAAAGTAAGTAACACAGGACCTCTGCCTTCAAAGAATGTAAACTTGAATTGAGGTTACAAAATATGTAAGATAAAATAATAGCACTAGAAATGTCATAGTAAAGGTGTTTTATTGCTAAACTAGTGACATAAGCCATTGTCTTATGAGTTATGGGATTTAAGGTGGACTTAAATGGAATAGTAGAAAAATGAGATACTAGAACATTGCTGGAAATATACAAAATAAAGAACATTCTATTTTCTAGATCTCTTCTAAAAGACTACTGCATGGGTTGAGATTCCTTGGTAAGCTTCTTAGGGGTAGGTAAAGTGAGAGGGTGGAGGAAGAGTTAAAAATCCCAGCTCTGCTGTGAATGAATGCTGTGACTGTCCACATTGATTGTTCTGAGCTGGTATCACTAAGACGGAGATAGGAATATTAATATTTATCTACATTTATTCATTCAGTAGTTCTTTGAGCGATGATGATATGCCAGGCATTATAAAGAGAAAGTGAACTATAGGTATACACAAAGTACTGGTGCTAAACCTGGTGGGTTTGGTGGAGGCAGTGGGGTTGTGTCAGAGTGAAATGGGGTGGGGTAAACTGATGTGTTAAACTACATAATTTCTACTTTGGTTCATGAAATTATTCACATAAGCTAAAAAAAGAATGTTTTTAAAACCAAATGTCAAATATCATTTTTCCCCATGCATATTGTAAACACTGCTTTGTCTTTCTCTTCCCTCTCTACCCTCAAACCTTTGTTTGGAAAGAGAGAAATAGGTAGTGCGGCTGATTGTAACAGCTTGTTTTCATTCACAAGCTTTGTCCAGCTCCCCTCAAAGCACACCTGGCATAAATATAGCTTTATAGGATGTCTGCTAACTCCTTCACTGGCTACTCCACCCTCAACGCAATATATGACTCTGAGGATGTATCACATCTCTCTAGGTGTCAATGTTACCATCTGTCACATAAGGATAATAATGCTGACTAACAAATAAAGCCCTCAGAGAGTCTCATGAAAGATACAGAGTCATATTATTATCTGCTCAAAACGCCTATGGCTCATGGTCTCTTTGCCCTCTAGATATTTATGAAATTTTATTCTCTTAATCACCTGTTATACTTTATTACTTTGATCTTGGTGAGGCATCTTCTGCCTGTGGTACCGAAGAGATTGGGTGCAGCCAAGAGAAGAACAGGGACACCTCTGGAAGGCTTATATTTTATCACTCTAAAGAACACTGAAGCAATAATGGACAATCCAGACCTAGCATATGAGAGTGGTACAAAAATGTTTTAAAATCTGCTAGATCAAGATACAGTAGCCTCTATCCCTTGCTCCTTCTCTTTCCTCAGTGAACAATTAAACACATTTGGGCCAAAAGGTGATAATTTAAAATGAAGGTATAAGTCTGCCTAAAATGATGGTTGTAAAATTTTATTCTTAGTCTCAGAACCCTTTCTTTTTTTTTTTTTTTTTTTTTTTTTGAGATGGAGTTTCGCTCTTGTTACCCAGGCTGGAGTGCAGTGGCATGATGTCAGCTCACTGCAACCTCCGCCTCCTGGGTTCAAGCAGTTCTCCTGCCTCAGCCTCCCGAGTAGCTGGGACTACAGGCGCGTGCCACCATGCCCAGCCAATTCAGAACCCTTTCCTTAATCAAACACTGGAGGCCTAGTTTTGGAAAAAGAGTTACCTATTGTTCAGCGATTATTGTAGAGTCCTCTGTGAGAGATTTTTGCATACATTCCTGATCTGGAATTACACCAGTGGTCTCTGAACTCCACTGATCTATCCATCTCAGTAAAACATTTTTGCACATGCCCTCACATGCACATGATACAACAGACACAAAAATGGAATTGTAAAAAAGTAAGATAAAGGTGAAGTAGCCCATATTTTAACATAATTTTCAAAATTAATAGCACAAAGATATTTTCCTTCACTAATATTTAGGTTACTAACAATATTCTAGTTTTTTTTTTTTTTTCAGTTTTAATGACTTGCTGATGGTGATACATCCAAACACTATTAGCTAATAGACTATGTAAATGTATATTTTTAGCACAGAGTTCAACGTTAACTTCACGAGCAGTAAGCCGGTCTAGAAAGGTCTGTCCCCAGAAAGATGTGAGGATCTGGTGTGAGGGGGAAGCAACTGATGTAATATTTTACACAGATCACACTTAGTTACCATGAGCATTTAAATGTTTTGGTCAGCAGTCTTGAGAGCCTATGAACTTTTAATTTCCAATATATACTGTCCTTAATAATTCTATACAACTTCTACACAGATTTTTTAAAAGTTTCCTTGTTTCTGTCATAACTGAGGAATGGGGAAGCATCGGTTCTTCTGTTCTCCTATTGTTTATACATGTTTGTTTTATCAGGACTACTCAATGTGAGATTTCATTTTAAGAAGATTTTTAATTCTCTTGCTCATTTTGTGAAATAGACAATATAATCTACACATTCACCTAACTGGGCACAGTGGTATGTCTTCATGTCCTGAAGACAAACTCACAATTAAGAGTTACGCCTGCAGCCTCTCTGAGTTTCGAAATTGTTATCTCATGTTCCACTTACGGCACGTGATCATCTAACATATAAAGTAGGCAGGCACAAGTGTCTATTCATATAAAGTGATTGATGTTTATAAGATAAAAAGGACAAATAGAAATTCTCATCTGTTCCTTTTGTGCTCAGTGGATTATACCACTAGTATTCTGGTCTTGGCCTTCAAGACTGTTGACCAAAACGTTTTCATGCTCATGGTTACCAAGTGTGATCTGTATAAAATATTACCCTGATTCCTCCTCCCAATGCCAGATTCAGGCATTTCTAGACTGGCTTGGCATTAGTAAATAATCACTCTCTTCATATCAGACCAAATGGTGGTCACAGTAACATTATTTTGTTCAAGGCCTCACTGTGCAGGATGCCTTTTAATGTCTGTTGGATATCATATAGCAGAAGCAACATGACCAGGACTGGCAGATTGTCCGCACGAATAAAACAAAAGAGCTGTTTTATTCAGCAGCAAAGACATTTGCTGCCACATCCTCAAAGGATGAGATAGAAAACTGAGGTCTATCATTCTGTTTGCCATTTTATCAACAGTTTACCAGATAAATAAAATAGATTTTTAATTAAAAATTGGTGCCTGTATTGGGGCCAGAGTAATGCCATGTATTTTCTTTACCTTGCAACACACATTTTTCTACCACTTCCTCTATGTAAGTTGTAGGTGCTTCACGTTAGCCGAAGATGGTTACCTCAGTAAATGCAGCAGCTTCTTAGCATTTGGCTTTGTACCTCCTTTTGCTCTAGCCTGGAACAAAAACAGAGTCCTTAGCAGTCATAGAACTCCTCTTCCTTCCTTCCTCCCTCCCTCCCTCCCTTTCTTCCCTCCCTTCCTTCCCTCCTTCCTTCCTTCCGCTCCCTCCTTCCCTTCTTCCCCTCCCTCCTTCCCTCCCTCCTTCCTTCTCTCCTTCCCTCCCTCCGTCTTTCTGTCTGTCTCACTCTGTCATCCAGGCTGGAGTGCAGTGGCATGATCATAGGTCATTGCAATCTCGAACTCCTGGCCTCAAGGGATCCTCCCATCTCAGCCTCCCAGAGTGTTGGGATTACAGGCATAAGCCACCATGCCCGGCCAGAATTTCTGTTTTTTTTTTTTTTTTTTTTTTTTTAATCCCCCAATAGGCATGAATATGATCCTGCCACAATACTCTAACATCAGAAATGTTGCATTAATTTGTTTTTTCCAAATCAAATTTGTGTTTATAGTTCCTGTCTTCTTAGACTGCGTTAAGCAGTCTGTCATTTTTGGGGGCCCCAAGGGTCCTGTGGAAATCTTCAGTCTTGTGTGGTCCTAAATATTTGAGAGGGGCCTTCGGGGATGCTCATTGTGCAAACCTATGTTCCTTAAAACAGGACGGCCCCTCTGAGGCACCAGGCAAGTCTTGGAGCCCTGGGTTCTAGGTTCAGCCTTCTTATGTGAACTGAGTAGGGCTCAGACTGCTAACATTCTCAGAACTACAACCATTCCTTCATCTATCCCTTTCCAACACAAAATAGAAATCAATGCTTCAGTAAATTAGTGTGCCACAACCCGGGTGGCGAGGCCGTATGGAGGTGCACTGCTACTCTCCTAGTGCCTGATAAGAATTCTCCATCTCCTCCTCCTAATCAAAGGGGTCCCTGAGGCTTTGCAGTACTGGGGCCATGATGTCTTTGCTGCTATTGCTGCTGGCGGTTTAGAGCCAGCTGCGAGCTGTTTGCAAGGTAAGAGTCTCTCACCTCCTAACATGTCATAGAGGCTTGCTTTCGCCTTTGTTGGAAGTTGCCTAACTGCCAATTCTGGGAGAGGACACTGGAGGACAGATGGGTGTGGCAAATTCTACATATGCTGTTTTCATCCCCATCTCCTCTGACTGCTGAAACACTGCTAGTACAGCAAACCTGTGCCCTTGACCCTTCTTTCCCTTACAATAAATTATTTCCCAAGAGCCTCCAGAGCTCCTCATACAATCAGGCCTTGCTGGGCCTGCCCTCACCAGTGGCCGGCTCTGCATGGGCTTGTTTATGTCCTTATGGTAAACACAGCTGGTGGGGGGTAGGGAGAACACCTGATTCATACAGCTTTAATAGCTGGAATTCATTATTGATATGTTCTTTATTTGCTAGTGTATTCTCACCATTCTCAGATTGTTCGTCTTGTCTTGCATACGTTGGTTGTGTTAGACTCTGACAGAGAAATGGTACAATGGCAAAAAAATAAAATTTATAACTCATTTTAACTACTCCCAGACTTTTTTCGCACAACTGGCTGGCTGGCTGGCTGGCTGACTGATTCAATGTAAATGTCCAGAAGCGTGGGACCATTTGTAACCATAGAAACAAATACAAGACTTTCACCCTAAGCTATGCTGGTGGATAAACAAACATCAGGACTAGACAGCTGAGACCTTCCTCCAGTCTTTGTAACTGGGTTTCCATAGAGTCCTCAGACACAGCTCTCAAGTCCTCATCCAGCTAGCAGATTGGTTCTTTTGTTAGGCAGTCGTATTATTTGGAATGTTTTGAACATTTTATAGACCATATTAAATAGATGGGTTCATGTCAAAACCAATTATTTTTATAACTCAGTCTTGAGAAGTGAAACATTATTTATTATAGTAACTACGAAACACGTGTTGTAATATATGTCCCAATTCAATAAAAAAAAAAAACAGCAAAAGCAGCTATTTGATAATTTTCCCAAGAACACCAGCTTGAATTTTATGCGTGTAGTTCAAAAATTCACACAAAGCGTGTCAGAATAAGTTTAGATTAGCAAATATGAAATACTTGGATCCGAAAGAGAAAATGAGAAAATAAAACATCAGTTTGGGGGAAAATTCCTTTTTCCTTTCTAAGCAGATGTTCCAGAGAGACAACGAAAGCCTGGGCTGAGCGTTCCTGGGCAGCACGGGAACCAGCAATCAGTCAGGGTTTGTGGGGAGCACAGGCAGGCTGGGAGCCAGCCAGTTGTATGTGAAATGGGCCTGGCTTAGTTCTGTGTCACTGGGACAGACCCTCGAAGATCTGGTACGAATGGGGGGTTGGTGAAAAGCCATGCCTGCTTAGACGTAAGGAGTGAAGGAATGCATTAGATATGAAGGCCAGTCATTTCTTTCAACATATGTCACTTTACTACATTCTCTTCTCTTAAATTGTCTTCACTTGACCCTGAGCTTTGGCATGGCTGATCTTCAGCAGCTGAGGCTTGGAGGACTACTGACTTCCTATTTCAAAAATCATCATAATCTCCTTGAGACTTAAGAAACCCCACTTCGTTTCCACTTGAGTGTAAGATAGAAATTGTACGTATATTCCAAATGGAATCTATTAATACTTTAAAATAATAAGTTTACAGAAAAGTAGAAAAATAGCCAAAATCTTCTAACCTTCTTTCTTGCTATTACAACTCCGATCTCCTGGATCAGTTCTACGCAGTCCAATCCTGCATTTCAAAATATGTTCCTGGAAAGTCACATAGACTCATATGCAATAAGAGGGAATTTATAAAATATTACAAATTCACAATTATACCTGACCAATTAGAGCTAATCTTTGACTGTATTTGTGATATTTCATACCTCTGATCTTTGATCAACTTAAGTTAAATAAACTTCTAGTTGGAGCTTGTCTTAGCTTGTTTTTTGTTGCTGTAACAGAATACCTGAGAGTGGATAAAAGAAAAGCTCACAGTTCTGGAGGCTAAGAAACTCAAAAGCATGGTCCTGGCTTCTGGTGATGGCTTTGTACTGTATCGTAACGTGGTGAAGAAGGTCAGAGGGGAAACAAATACATGGAAAAACAGGAAAATCTGAAGGGTAGCCTGGCTTTATAACCACACAGTCTCTTGGGAACTAATCCATTGCTGTGAGAAATAATCCAATGACTCAAGAGCAAACACTCCCTCTACTGTGAGAACAGCACTAAGCCATTCATTAGGAATCCTGCATGCATAACCCAAAGACCTCCCACTAGGTCCAGACCTCCCAACTCCATCCCATCAGGGATCAAATTCCAACTATGAGTTTTGGTGAGGACAAGCAAACCACATCCAGTACCATATAGTTTTGATTACATTAGGTTTGCAGTCTAGTTTGAGAGGGCAGACAGTGTGATGCCTCTGGCTTTGCTCTTTTTGCTCAAGATTGCTTTGGCTATCTGGGATCTTTTGTGGTTCCCTATGAATATTAAGATTTTTTTATTTCTGTGAATAACATCACTGAAATTTTGGTAGGGATTGAATTGAGACTGTAGATCACTTTGAATAGCATGGGCATTTTAAGAATATTAATCCTTTTAATTCATGAATATAGGCTATCTTTTCATGTATTCCCATTATTTGTGTCTTCTTCAATTTATTTCATCAATGTTTTATACTTTTCAATGTATAGATCTTTCACTTCTTTGGTTAAATTTATTTCTAAGCATTTTTTGTAGCTTTTGTAAATAGGATTTAAAAAAAAAAAAATTTGCAGATAATTGTTAGTGTATAGAAATGTTCCTGAGTTCTGTATGTTAATTTTGTATCCTGTAACTTTGCTCAATTTGTTTATTAGTGCTAACAGCATTTTGCTGGTGTCCTTAGAGTTTTCTCTATGTAAGGTCACATCATCAGCAAAATATGTGTTTTTAGTCATATAAGCTACTTTGGGGACAAATAAAGTGATGGTACCAAATTAAATTACCGCCTGACAGGTAGCTATAAAATGATGGGTTGAAATGTTAGCATTAGCTAGTGCTCCAAAGTCTAAATCTGCTGTGTAAAAGTCAGTTATGGAGACAACAAGTGCTGATTTTGCTATAGTAAAACATTGCCAAACTTGAGGAATGCCTGTGTGTTTGGGAAACCCATCTCCTGCACTTTTATCTACCTTTAAAAATCAAAGTTCATTCAGAAGAGAAAATAGTATTACCTCTAGGCTCTAGGCAGCATAACTAGAGAAATTCCATTTCATAACAAAATTCTGCTATAGAAATAGTAAAATTAAGGTTCTTAACCTTTAATGATGCCTCTGTTTTCTGTTGAGGATTAATGTGATGTTCTTAGTAATGCAGTCTATGGTTAGCAGATTAAATTGCTATATATGCTACACACCTTGCCAATTTCTACCCTCCTTTTTATGTTTTGAGTTCAGCAAATGCTGAACTCAATGTTCAAATGTTACTTCTCTAGGCATTGCATAAATAGCTAATGAGACTGTAACAAACAATATCTTGGCCCTTCCCTCAAGGAGCTCCCCTAGGTTACCAATTTCAATGTTTTTTTTATTTTTAATACCACAAATATGCTCAATAGAATGATCATATTGAATCAAGGTAGTCTTTGATGATTCAGAAGATACTTCCAGGTCTTGTAGTATTCAAGGTCAAATTATAGGTATCAGTTATCATGGTATAATCAAAGCCTTGACATTTTAGTTAATAGATTTGGATTGAGTAGGCTGAAATTAAGAGTATATTGCCTCTTGCACACTAATGTTATCACTGAGAATCCCAGAGCACAATGAAACTCTTGAAGACAATGACTTTCATGAACTGCTTAAGAAAAAGAAAGATACCTTTCTCCTTTTATAAACAGCATCGTCATTCAATTAATAGAATTTATTGAATGCTTACTGTACAAGGATACCTGTCCACTTTAAGTGACCCCCTTGATTCCACACAAGTGAGCATATTTATTTGTTTTATATTTGTTTGTTTTATATTGGGATACTCTGTTCTTTATGTTAGGGAAGCTACTCTAAGAATAACAACACAGTAAAAATCTTCATTTCGTTTTTAAAAAAATACATTGTTTCATTTAGATTCAGCTTCTCCTTTGAGAAATGCCTCTTTTTCTAGCAAGGGTATAGTGCAGAGAAGTAATGTAGAATCAATAGGACTCAGAGGACTGAGATTCTTTCAACAGACACTGTGGATATGGGAAGTAACTCTACCAATAAAGGAAAACCAACAGTGACTGGAAGGGAAATGAGATAGTTTACCTGGAAGACAGTGAATTCCTTCCCCTTGGCAATATGAGTGTGCCAGGGGACAGTAGTCTGGGAGAGTAACTGCTTCTTGATCTTTAAGCTTCCCTGAGTGAGGACTTGAAAAGATGGTAGCCTCAGCCACCAAAGGCGGGACCAGAACTGGTATAAAGATGATGGTTAAACTGAGGAGGAGTTGAAATGGTAACTGAAGTTCCAAAAATAGATAGGTATTTTTGCTGATTTAAACTAACACTGTTTCCCCTCAAAACATTGAATTTGACTGTATTTAAATGTTGTAGGATAAAGAACAGTTCTTGTAATGTAGCACTTTAGGTTAATTAAATTTTTAATGCCACTTCATGGAAAGAATACTTGCCCCATTTCCTGATATTCTCAGGCGTGCTAGGGAAAGATACAGGGAGACAAGCCCCCTGGCAGCCTTCCATGAGCTGCACATTTCACATTAGTATTTAATACTAATGGCAAATTTGCTACACATCACTAATAAGTATTTACTAATAGACTGTACTTTTTTCTTTCTTTTTTTTTTTTCTTTTGAGATGGAGTTTTGTTTTTGTTGCCCAGGCTGGAGTGCAATGGTGCAATCTTGGTTCACTGCAGCCTCTCTCCCAGGTTCAAGTGAGTCTCCTGCCTTAGCCTCTCAAGTAGCTGAGATTACAGGCATGCGCCACCAGGCCCAGCTCATTCTGAACTATACATTATTAATATGTATTTGTTAATTACTAATTTACTGCATGTTGCTAGTTAGGTGTGCATCTGAAGCTAAGATGTCACCTGAAGCCCAGTGCTCCTTGGAGATTTAGGTAAACTTGAACTAAACTGCTAATTTCAAGGCCTATGAAAGTCAGGATACCAATGCCTTATAACCCAGAAGATATCTGTAAATTTCTAAATACTTTACTTTTTCATGATTCTCTCTTTGTACTTCCATAATTGGGTCCATAAAGTATACAATCTTGTACAGAGATTTAAAAATTGCACAACATTTGTAGACTTGACTAAAACAAAGACTATCTTTAGAAATATTTTTGTGATTATTAAAGTAATATGTGAGTCCATAATAATGTATATCTAAACTTTTAGCTGGGTGCGGCAGCTCATGCCTGTAATCCTAGGACTTTGGGGCTCTGAGGAGGAAGGATTGTGTGAGTGAGCCCAGGAGTTCAGGACCAACCTGGGCAACATGGCACGACCCCGTCTCTACAAAAAATTTTAAAAATTAGCTGGGTGTGGTGGCACATGTATGTGGTCTCAGCTACTCGGGAGGCTGAGGTGGGAGGATTGCTTCAGCCTGGAAGGTTGAGGCTTCAGTGAGCTGTAATCACTCCACTTCACTCCAGCCTGGGCAACAGATTGAGACACCAACTGTGAGAAATAAAGTAAAATAAAGTTTAACAATTAACCAGGGGCTAAAAAGGGTTAGTTTGTAAGATGTCTATGGGAAGTAGTGGTAAATGGGAAGACAATTTTAGCATAGCCGATAGCATAGAAGAATAGGAAATTAAAAACCTTGATTGAAGGTCTTAGCTGGATATATGCTTGATAGCTTTAGCGGCAGTACATCAGACTGGCCAGGCAGACCCATCTATAGAAATTTACAGGAATCCAAAAAGATCTCAGATATGTACACCTAAGAAGAAGGAAGGTCCTGTAGTTAAAAGATATCTTTATTAATTTGTGCCCACAGGAAGCTTGAGAAGGAAGACGGGAAACAATGAAGAAACAATCCAAATAGGATATAATTTACAACTTCATTGTATAGGATCACACATAATCCAGCATTTTTTGTTTATTTGTTTGAGATGGAGTCTCACTCTGTTGCTCAGGCTGGAGTGCAGTGGCATGATCTCAGCTCACTGCAACCCCCAGCTCTTGGTTTCAAGAGATTCTCCTGCCTCAGCCTCCTGAGCAGCTGGGACTACAGGCACCCGCCACCATGCCCTACTAATGTTTGTATTTTTAGTAGAGATGGGGTTTTACCATGTTGGCCAGGCTGGTCTCGAACTCCTGACTTCAGGTGATCTGCCCACTTCAGCCTCCCAAAGTGCTGGGATTACAGCCTTGAGCTACTGTGCCCAGCCAGTCCAACACATTTTATAATCCATTGGAGATTATGGTAGGATTATGGAGGACCCAATAAGCAGATACTTTATCAGAGATTATATCAGAAGGCAGAAAGGACAGTATTTCCTTTTGGAAAATAATCAAAAATGAATAAATTTCAGGATTCTGAGCAAAAGAAGGGTAAAAGTCAGGAAATCAGTGAAATCACAGGTCATTTTATATATTTGACATCGTATTCCTTTCTTATTCTTTAATTGATTTCAGATTTTTTAGTAAAGGCCTTTATTGAAGAAACTTGCTTTCCTAGTCATGTGAAGAAAGAAATAACATAGTGGATGGTTTGAGGTCCTGCAATGGGAAGAGAGACTGAGAATTTTTTAATTTTGGAGGCGAACTTATGTATTACGTATATTTAAATCTAAATACAGTGAAGGTAACAAATCTCAAGTGACAGCCTGATTTATACATTTATCCTTCAAGCCGAAAAACTTTATTTATTGTATTGCAGATCTGTTGGGAATGAATTCCAGCTTTTGTTTTTAATTTGCCTTTATTTTTGAAAGATATTTTCTCTGGATATTGAAGTGTAAGTTGGAAGCTTTTTCCCCTTAGCTCGTTAAATATGTCATTTCATTGTTCTCTGCGTCTCTGGTTTCCGTTGAGAAGTCATTTGTAATTCTTATTGTTGTCTCCCTGAAGGTAATGTGTCTCTTTCCTACAGCTGCTTGTAAGTTTTTGTTTTTTGTTTTTTTTGAGACGAAGTCTTGCTCTGTTGCCCAGGCTGAAGTGCAGTGGCACAATCTCAGCTCACTGCAACCTCCACCTCCAGGGTTCAAGTGATTCTCCTGCCTCAGCCTCCAGAATAGCTGAGATTACAGGTGTGCGATACCATGCCCAGGCTAATTTTTGTATTTTTAGTAGAGACAGGGTTTCACCATGTTGGCCAGGCTGGTCTCGAACTCCTGACCTCAGATGATCCACCCACCTCAGCCTCCCAAAGTGCTGGGATTACAGGCATGAGCCACCACACCCATCCTTAAGATTTTCTCTATATCTTTCATTCTCAGCAAATTGACTAACAAGCATCTAGGGCGATTTTTTAAAATTTATTTATTTACCTACTTGGGGTTCTTGAAGCTATAGGTTGATTGTTGGTTATTATCTCTTCAAATAATGCATCTCCTCTATTCTCTTTCTCTTTTACTTCTGAAATTCAGATTATATGTATATCTAAATCTTAGTGGATGAGCTGTTAAGACACAGCAAAAGAAGGTCAGTGAGAAAACAGTCGACTGAAGGTCAGAGAGAAAAAGAATATAAACTAATGAAACAGAGACTAAAAGACATATAGGATATAGTAAAACAATCAAGCATACATATATATGTTAAAATTATGAATATATAAGTAACAAAAATTATATAAATATATAAAAATTATATATGTAAAAATGTTATACGCAGAGTTGATTCTCATTACTTGATTCCATAAGAATTTATAGAATTTATTATTTGGTTCTATAAAGTTACTATGAACTCCAAATTAATGAATACTAAATTGTTGTCCCTAGGGAAAATACAAGATTAGTTACTTCATTTACATTATTGATTCATTAACATTGAACTCATGACCAGCAGCACTATAACTCATACCTGAACAAAGCTTGTTTAAAACATCTATTTTCTCTGTAAGGCACATGACAGCCTTCTTGCTCCTAGGAAAGCTGAGACCATTTTAAATAGCAAAATCGGCAACAAAAAGAACAAAATATAAAAAACATGGCACTCAATAGTGAAAAGACCGTCTATTTAGTAGTGTTATACATGTCCATAGTGTTCACATCATGACAACTGGCATGAAGGCAGACATTGCTTTGTTCCACCTCAGCTAGGCACATGCATATTGGGTGACTCAAATTTGTTGCCCGCTGTGCATCCACATGTCCCAGAACACTTCAAAAGCCCTGGGAGCTTTGGTTTTGGCATTACTAATAAATTTTAGTGAATAGAATTCTCGAATAAGGAATCTGAGAATTATAAGGGTCAACTTATATCTATATAAATATATTTATGGCTGGGCATGGTGGCTCACAGTCTGTAAACCCAGCATTTTGGGAGACTGAGGCAGGCAGATTGCCTGAGGTCAGGAGAGACCAGTCTGGCCAACATGGGGAAACCCCACCTCTACTAAAAATACAAAAAAATTAGCCGGATGTGGTGGCGTGCACCTTTAATCCCAGCTACTCAGGGGGCTGAAGCAGGGGAATTGCTTAAACCTGGGAGGTTGCAGTGAGCTGAGATTGTGCCACTGCACTCCAGCCTGGTGACAGAGCAAGACTCCATCTCAAAAAACATAAAAAATGAAAAAATATATATATTTATAATTTTTGTAATGTATTAGCACAAGTAGTATAATGTTATATATTTAAAAGTACATATATGTTTTAAAATAGAAAATAAATTATATTTTTATATCTGTTTATATATGTACATGTTTTTTCCAAATTATCTATCTCTTTTAGCTGTTACAGTGGGAGCAGTGTTCTGTTGCTTCCTATTCCTTCTGGAAACAGAAGTCCTTCATCAACATTTAGAAATGTTTACTAAGTTTCCTGATGGCATTATTTTCTACTAAAAACATCTATTGCTAGAGCCCTTAGGAACCTGCTGTAAGACTCAGATTTGGCCCTGTGCAGATAACAATTTCTGAAACTTTTGAATTATTCTTTTCTAAGTATTAGTATCTCCTTCCTTTTCAGTTTTGTTCTGACTTAGTTAAATTTTGTCTTTTTACCTGTTCACTTTAAGCAAGGCTGGTAAAATGCCCATGTCTGCTGGTGAGTTGAGACCATTATCAAAATGAGTGATGTCGGCTTGAGTTTTCCCGTAACTTAGAAGAAAATCCCATGGTGACAACACGGGAGTTTCCTGTAAAATACTGATTTCTAAATAGATTCAAATCAATTGGTTGAGAGCGCTCCTCCCCCTGATGGAAGCAGGGTATAAGTCTCCATATCTGGTTCACAGAAGAGACAGAAAAGCAAAGTCCTGGGCAGGTAGGAGACACACTGAGGAAAGAACGACCTGGGAGGATGGAGGAGTGTGGAAGGAGGACAGGACACAGAAAATAGCAAAGGAGCTGGAGAAAACCCACCATTCTCTGAATTAGTCTCCATCCTTTTTTTTTTTTTTTTTTTCCTTCCCTGAGATAGATCACCCTCTTGTCACCAGGCTGGAGTGCAGTGGAGTGATCTTGGCCCACTGCAACCTCCCCTTCCTGGGTTCAAGCTATTCTCCTGCCTCAGCCTCTGGAGTAGTTGGGACTACACAATGCCTTGCTAATTTTTGTATTTTTAGTAGAGACAGGGTTTCACCATGTTGGCCAGGACAGTCTCCATCTCTTGACCTCGTGATCCACCCACCTTGGCCTCCTAAAGTGCTGGGATTATAGACCTAAGCCATTGCACCTAGCCAGTCTCCATCTTAACTCTGTCTTCTTCCGATTTCCCCGGATTCCTGTAGATTTTTAGAGCAACATGGAAATGGAGGTGAAGCTAAGGGAAAACAGAGATCCCACTGCAAGAGTTGCAGGGAAAGTAAATAAGAAAAACCCTTGCTAGGAGAAGGCACCAGAAGTAGCTCTTGAGAACAGAGCTGAAAGCATCCCCAGGCAGTAGGGATCTCAGAGAAGGAGGGTTCATTACAGGATCACTTCCGGAAATCTTGAAGGCCTAAGGACAGAGAGAGGTTTTGTTTGGTTTTATTTTTTCCCTTCCCTAGTGAAATTGTGAGTGGCCTTGGGAGATCCCTCTCCCCAAGATGAAGGCCTACAGAACTCAGTCATGGCACGTAAACTCCAATAGTTATCTCTTTGAGCCAGTTTCCTATTAATAAATACCCTTTATTCAGTGCTGTGTTAATTTGTAAAGGTTTGTATCACCCAATGGGCCTTGTTTTTCTTTTCCCAGTCCAGGATTGCTAAGTAGGAACTTAGGCAAGTAAAGAGTTGACCAAACTCGCTCCCCCTATATTAAGTTACCCAGGGGCAGGCTCATTTCTATAATCCCAGCACTTTGGGAGGCCAAGGTGGGTAGATCATTTGAGGCCAGGAGTTTGAGACCAGCCTGGCCAACATGGTGAAGCCTCGCCTTTACTAAAAATACAAAAAACTAGCTGGGCATGGTGGCTCATACTTGTAATCCCAGCTACTTAGGAGGCTGAGGCACAAGAATCACTTGAACCTGGGAGGTGGAGGTTGCAGTGAGTCGAGATAGCACCACTGCACTCCAGCCTGGGTGACAGAGTGACAGTCTGTCTCAAAAAAGAAAAAAAAAAGTTTCCCAGGGTGCTTTGATCGGATGTCTCTTTCCACTGTGAAAAAGGTATCTGGTGTCCCACTAGAACTCTAACCGAAATTTCAAGTATCCTTATAAGACAGAACAGGGAGGAGAGGAGAATCATTTCAAGATGGTGAAATAGCTAGAGGACAGATTTTCCCTTAATCAGATGAAAAACAGTAACATCTATCTGTGTGTGTGTGTGTGTGTATATGATTTGTGAGGACAATAGCATACAGTGCCTCTTTAGACATGCCTTGAGCCTTAGAACCATCAAGCAGGCCTCCCTTGGGAAGAAAATTAAGTTCCATAGATAGGCCTT
This sequence comes from Sapajus apella, assembly GCF_009761245.1. Classification (NCBI taxonomy): domain Eukaryota; kingdom Metazoa; phylum Chordata; class Mammalia; order Primates; family Cebidae; genus Sapajus; species Sapajus apella. Next base: position 3,976,042 of record NW_022437014.1, on the reverse strand, counting down.
AAAGGGTGCTGTTATTTTGTACTTTTTGGAAGTTGGTGAGATGAAAATTCCACAGTATCACTTAGAAATGTTATGGCACTTCTGAAAACACAGTGAGCCCATAATATGATATCCCAGGCAGTGGGGATAAAAAATATTCAGTTTGCCAAAAGAAATGAAAGCAGGTGTCAGTACAAAAACTTGTACATGACTGTTCAAAACAGCATTGTTCATAACAGCCAAAAAATGGAAACAGCCCAAATGCCCATTGACTGATGACTGCATAAAGATGTATGTATACATATAATGGAATATTATTCAGCAATAAAAAGAAATGGAGTTCTTCGTGCTGCCAAAGAGATGAACTTTGAAAATGTTATGTGAAAGAAGCCAGTCACAAAAGGCCATACTATATGATTCCATTTACACAAAACATCCAGAATAGGCACATCTGTAGGTACAGGAAATAGATTAGTGGCAACTAGAAGCTGCAGTAAGGTGGAAAACAAATGGGAAATGACTGCTGGTCCTTTGAAGACATTGTGGGTTTGGTCCCAGACCACAGCAATAAAGCAAATATCACCATAAAGCAAGTCTCACACGTTTTTTCATTCCCAGTGCATAGAAAAGTTATGTTTATACTATACTGAAGTCTGTTAAGTGTATGATAGCATTATGTCTAAAAAAGCAATGTACATACCTTAATTAGAATGTGCTTTACTGCTAAAAATTCTAACCATTTTTGAGCCTCGAGTGACTGATAATCTTTTTGTTGGTGGAGGGTCTTGCCTTGATGTAGATGGCTGCTGAGTGATGAGCGTGGTGGTTACTGAAGGTTGGGGTGGCTGTGGTAACTTCTTAAAATAAGAAAACAGCGAATTTTGCTGCATCCGTTGATTCTTCCTTTCCCAAAAGATTCATCCATAGTATGCAATGCTGTCTGAAAGCGTTTTACCCACACTAGAACTTTTTCCAAAATTAAAGTCAATCCTCTCAAACCCTGTTCCTGCTTTTCAAAAATTGGTGTAATATTCTAAATCCTTTGTTGCCATTTCTACAGTGTTCACAGTATCTCCACTAGGAATTGATTCCATCTCAAGAAATTACTTTCTTTGCTCATCTATAAAAAGCAACTCCTCATCCATTAAAGTTTTATCATGAGATTGCAGCAATTCAGCCCCACCTCCAGGCTCCACTTCTAATTCTAGTCGGCTTATTATTTCCACATCTACAGTTACTTCTTCCACTGAAGTCTTGAAGCCCTCTAAGTCATCCATGAGGGTTGGAATCAACGTATTCCTAACTCCACTTGATATTTTGACCTCCTCCTATGAATCACAAATGTTCTTAATGACATTGAGAATGATGAATTCTTTCCAGATGGTTTTCTTTATATATATATATATTTTATTGCTTTTTAGGTTTGGGGGTACATGTGAAGAACATGCAGGATTGTTGCATAGGTACATACATGGCAATGTGGTTTGCTGCCTTCCTCCCCATCACCTATATCTGGCATTTCTCCCCATGTTATCCCTCCCCAACTCCCCACCCTCTGCTGTCCCTCCCCTAATTCCCCCACACAGACCTCAGTGTGTGATACTCCCCTCCCTGTGTCCATGTGTTCTCATTGTTCAACACCTGCCTATGAGTGAGAACATGTGGTGTTTGATTTTCCGTTATTGTGTCAGTTTGCTGAGAACGATGGTTTCCAGATTCATCCATGTCCCTACAAAGTACATGAACTCATCATTTTTGATGGCTACATAATATTCCATGGTATACATGTGCCACATTTTCCCTGTCTAGTCTATCATCAATGGGCATTTGGGTTGGTTCCAGGTCTTTGCTATTGTAAACAGTGCTGCAATGAACAATTGTGTGCATGTGTCCTTATAATAGAACAATTTATAATCCTTTGGAGATACACCCAGATGGGATTGCTGGGTCAAATGGAATTTCTAGGTCCTTGAGGAATCACCACACTGTCTTCCACAATGGTTGAACTATATTACACTACCACCAACAGTGTAAAAGTGTTCCTATTTCTCCACATCCTCTCCAGCATCTGTTGTCTCCAGATTTTTTAATGATCGCCATTCTAACTGGCATGAGATGGTATCTCAGTGTAGTTTTGATTTGCATTTCTCTAATGACCAGTGATGATGAGCATTTTTTCATATGTTTTTTGGCCTCATATATGTCTTCTTTTGTAAAGTATCTGTTCATATACTTTGCCCACTTTTGAATGGGCTTGTTTACTTCTTGTAAATGTGTTTTAGTTCTTTGTAGATTCTACATATTAGCCCTTTGTCAGATGGGTAGATTGCAAAAATTTTTCCCCATTCTGTTGGTTGCCGATTCACTTTAATGATTGTTTCTTTTGCTGTGCAGAAGCTCTGGAGTTTGATTAGGTCCCATTTGTCTATTTTGGCTTTTGTTGCCAATGCTTTTGGTGTTTTCGTCATGAAGTCCTTGCCTATGCCTATGTCCTGAATGGTTTTGCCTAGATTTTCTTCTGGAGTTTTTATGTTGTTAGGTCTTATGTTTAAGTCTTTAATCCATCTGGAGTTAATTTTAGTGTAAGGTGACAGGAAGGGGTCCAGTTTCTGCTTTCTGCACATGGCTAGCCAGTTTTCCCAACACCATTTATTAAACAGGGAATCCTTTACCCATTGCTTGTTTTTGTCAGGTTTGTCAAAGATCAGATGGTTTTATATGTGTGGCATTGCCTCTGAGGCCTCTGTTCTGTTCCATTGGTCTGTATTTCTGTTTTGGTACCAGTAACATGCTGTTTTGATTACTGTAGGCTTGTAGTATAGTTTGAATTCCGGTAGTGTGATGCCTCCAGCTTTGTTCTTTTTGCTTAGAATTGACTTGGCATGCGGGCTCTCTTTGGTTCCATATGAAGTTTAAGGTGGTTTTTTCCAGTTCTGTGAAGAAGATCATTGGTAGCTTGATGGGAATAGCATTTAATCTATAAATTAGTTTGGGCAGTATGGCCATTTTCACCATATTGATTCTTCCTAACCATGAGCATGGAATGTTTCTCTCTCTTTTTGTGTCCTCTCTTATTTCCTTGAGCAGTGGTTTGTAGTTCTCCTTGAAGAGGTCCTTTACATTCTTTGTTGGTTGTATTCCTAGGTATTTTATTTTCTTTGTAGCAGTTGTGAATGGCAGTTCATTCTTGATTTGGCTCTCTTTAAGTCTGTTATTGGTGTATAGGAATGCTTGTGATTTTTGCACATTGAGTTTGTATCCTGAGACTTTGCTGAAGTTGTTTATCAGTTTCAGGAGATTTTGTGCTGAGACGATGGGGTCTTCTAAATATACACTCATGTCGTCTGCAAATAGGAACAATTTGACTTCGTCCTTTCCTATTTGAATACCCTTTATTTCTTTTTCTTGCCTGATTTCTCTGGCTAGAACTTCCAATACTATATTGAATAGGAGTGGTGACAGAGGGCATCCTTATCTAGTCGAGATGGTTTTCAATTGACTTTGCCCAGATCCATCAGAGGAATTGTTATCTGTGGCAGGTATAACCTTACAAAATGTATTCCTTAATTATAAGACATGAAAGTTAAAATTACCCCTTGATTTATGGACTGCAGAATGGGTGTCGGGTTAGCAGGCATGAAAAGAACATTAACATTTTTGTACATCTCCATCAGAGCTCTTGGATGATCAGTACATTGTCAACAAGTGGTCATATTTTCAAAGGATTTTTTTTTTTTTCTGAGCAGTAGATCTCAACAGTGGGCTTAAAATATTCAGCAAACCATGCTATAAACAGATGTGCTGTCATCCAGGCTTTGTTGTTCCATTTATACAGAACGGGTAGAATAGTTAATATAATTCTTAAGGGCCCCAGGATTTTCAGAATGGTAAATGAGCATTAGCTTCAAGTTAAAGTCACCCGCTGCTTTAGCTTCTAACAAGAGAGCCAGTTCTTTTGAAGCTTTGAAGGCAAGCATCGACCTAGTTAGGAAAGTCCTAGATGTTATCATTCTCCAATAGAAGGCTGTTTAATCTACATTGAAAATATGTTGTTTAGTGTAGCCACCTGCATCTGTAATCTTAGCTTGATCTTCTAAATAATTTGCTTCAGCTTCTACATCAGTACTTGCTACTTCACCATGCACTTTTATGTTATGGAGATGGCTTCTTAAACTTTGTGAACCAACCTCTGCTAGCTTCCAACTATTCTTCTGTAGCTTCCTCACCTCTCTCAGCATTCAGGGAATTGAAGGGTTAGGGCCTTGCTCTCAATTAGCTTTTGGCTTACAGGAATGTTGGGGTTGGTTTATTTCAGCAATATTGCTGTTTGACTTTCTTGTTGTTCATGTATTCACGAGAACAGCACTTTTAATTTACTTCAAGAATTTTTCCTTTGCATTCATAACTTGGCTGTTTGTCTCTAGAGTTCTAGATTTTGGTTAGCTCAGCATTCAGCATTATATATGCCTTTCTTGCTAAGCTTAATCATTTCTATTTTATCTTGAGATTCCAGCAATTTAGCCCCACCTCCAGGCTCCGCTTCTAATTCTAGTCAACTTGTTATTTCCACATCTACAGTTACTTCTTCCACTGAAGTCTTAAAGCCCTCAAAGTCACTGTCAGGCTTGTGACTCTTCCGTTCACTTGAACACTTAAAGGCCTTTGTAGAGTTATTAAATTGGTGTAATTGCAATATTGTTGTGTCTCAAAGAATAGGAGGCGTAAGAAGAGAGGGAGAGAGATGGGAGAAGAGCCAGTTGATGAATCAGAATGTGGACAACATTTATCAATTAAGTTTTCCATCTTATATGAGCATAGTTCGTGGTGCCCCAAAACAATTATAGTAGTAACATGAAAGATCACTGATTGCATCACCATGATGTATAATAATGAAAATGTTAGAAACATTGCAAGAGTTACCAAAATGTGAGAGACACAAAGTGAGCACATATTGTTAGCAAAATGGTGCCAATAGACTTGCTCGATACCGCGTTGCCACAAACCTTCAGTTTGTAAAGAAACACAATATCTGTGAAGCACAGTGAAGCAAAGCACAATAAAATGAGGGATACCTGTACAGGATTTCTTTTTGGAGCAATGAAGTTTTCCAAAATTGATTATGGTGATACTAACACAATTCTGTGACTATACTAAAAATCATTTAATTAGATCATTTTCCTTGGCAGTTGTATGGTGTATATTTTTAAAAGCTGTTACAAAATATTTCATATGCCCAAAAGGGAATAATGGCAAGGAATGGAATTTGGGAACCTTGAACTTGGAAAAGACCTTAGAGCCGATCTCCTCTGACCTCCCACACGTCTGAGTGCTCCTAAAAAAAAAATCAGAGGCCTCTGTGGACTGATACTATGAATTTTAGTATTCTCTCTTTTGGTCTTTGATGCCATCTATCAGTTATTTTGCCTTTCTTTCACATTGCCCACAATTATGCTAACTCTTTAGGACAGTCTCCATGAGACCCCTACACAACTTCATTCCCCTTATGCTGATCAGTTATTCACTGAGAAATATGTCATCACCAGCCATATTTATCTTACTGACCAGCCCTTACTCTCTCCACATTGCTATGCATTTCCTCTCATCTCCATGAGAGAAGCTCTTCTGTTAAAGATCAAAGGCATTCTCTTTCTTGCCTCCCATCTTCTTGATCTCCTGCCACTTCCCATCTCTTCCCTCTCCCACTACCTTATGTTCCAGATATTTCAAACCAGTTGGGTTCCTGATAAGCCATGCTGTTTCTACCCCCATGTCTTTTGCAACCCCCCACCTCTGCCCCACTTATCTTGAACATTCTCCTTATTGACCAGCATTTATTGAATGATAGGGTCCACAAAAAACTCCTACATACACTTCAAATCTGCTCAACATTACCATCTCCCTAAAGTCCTCTCTAGTTCCATTCTCCGCCTCCTCCTTCTCCTAGCAGAGCATCAGCTTTTCGTTCTCTACTAGTTAAAATTTGTCCGTGTTCCTTTGTACATATTAATCCAAATTGCATATGTTATACCAAATTGACATTATCGGTTTGTTTACATGTCAGTCTCTTGAAACCCTGAGCTCTTTGAAGGAGGAAGTGTTTCTCCTTGGCCTCAGTGTTTCTTAGAATCTACATGACTGGTGCATACCAGATGCTTTTTGAAACAGTTAAAGGAATCTCATTATGTCACCCTAATTGATGGTTATCTAGTCCTAACCTGAATGTTGTCATTAACAGGGCATTCACTCCTTTTTGAGACAGACCACTTCAAGTTTGGAACATTGTAATTATTGGGAAAGTTCTCCTTGAGTCCAAATTATTGAGCCCAAATATTCTTTCCTTTAATGTTCATTCATTGATCCCGGCTCCACCTTGTCAAACATATAAATCAATCTGTTTCCTCTTGAGCACAATAGCTCTATCAAATGGTTGCTGATTACATTGATGTAACTTCGTCCTTTTTTTTTTCCTCCTCTGATCACACGCAGAGTAAGAGCATTTTCTCTCACTCAAGCTAAATATTCCCACTTTGTTAAGGCATTCTGGTTTAAATGGAATCTTGGTCTCTCACGGTCCTACTTGACTTCTATGGATGCTTTCTAGTTGGTCAGTGTCTTCATCCAGTGGCTCACAGAACTGGTCCTGGCCCCTGGATGTCACTTGAAAAGAGAGAAGAGAACAAGACTCGAGGTTCACGGGGTCAGGAACGATGCTCCTGTTCATGCAGCCCAGAGCTTTTTGTGAACCATGTCATACCATTGTAGTGGACTAAAACTTACAGGATTTCTCAGATGACTTATTGGTCAAGAATTTACCTGAAGTATTGAAATGGTCAAATGAAACCAGCAATACCATAATGACCTAGAGGTTGGAAAGTTGGGAGGGAATGGCCCAGAGGAGAAAAAGGCCAAAGACAGGAATGTGGATGCTGATAGATTTTGCAACTACTTTATCATTTCACTAAAGCTTCACTGTGCAGTACATTTCCGTATAGACAGGGATCATGGCTACTGATGCATCATTGTAGCCCTGCAACTGCAACAGTGGCTGGTACAGAACAAGCACTTAGCAAGCATTTTTGAGCAAGTGGGCACAACTGAAACCTGGAACATTGCAACCTGGCATTGTATTTCTAGCAGTGGGGAAAAAGCATCTCTCTGTGAGTATGTGCTATGCTAGGGGTGTGTGGACTCAAAAGCAGAGGTGTTTATAGCAATAATTTTCATACGATGCTCTGGGGACAGGTTCTTAGGGAGGGTAGCAGGGGATGCAGTTGAGCAGGGTCTCACATTCCCATCCCACCACAAACTTAGAACAGCTTGACTTTTAGTTGTTTTGTGTATTGTATTTCCACACACGTTTTCTTTTGAAGACCTGGCTTGTTGGCTAAAAATCATGTTACTATTACCAGGTTTTGATGATGTTTGCAGCCATCTTATCATTTCAGGAAGAGATTAAGGTTTAGGTTAAAATGACAGTGAAGAACTACAATGCCCATCTCTCCCACATTTGAGCTGGTAGGTATTTTGCTGCTGCCTATATGGTCTAGAGACAGGAAACCTCATGTCACACCAGACAGCCAGCTGGGCCAGGTCTCCTGCAAAGAGAATCACAATGGGCACACTCTGCTTGTCGCAAAGCAAAGCAGCTTTTTTTTCTGAGCTCCATTGGAAGATTTCTGGGCAGACATGGGCCAGGCCAGACCCTCTTGTAGAAAGATCTCACTCCTCAGGCTCAGGAAATGCTCATTCCTTCACAAATATTTCCCGATGACTCTCCTTACTCTGCTTTGTCCACATTAGCTGGCTTCCACGCCTAAATCTTGGCCTTTCCCAAACCCACTTTATTATTACCTGCACTGAGAGTGGGAAATTAGTTTAAGATGCAGAAATGGTTGTGCACCCATAACTTTAACCAGGTGAAAAAACTCAGGAGTGAAGTAGGGGAACTGAGAGACATGAGATACTTCTGTAAGACTTGCCATAAAGTGAGCAAAGAAAAGCACCCACCCTAATTCCAGGAAAAAAAGGAATAGGTGTAGCTTTTGAGAGCAGAGCTGGAAGAAGATCTATTATACCAATGCCATCTTACTCTATATTTCATCAGAGGCTGCGTGTCTCCTAATAATCGTCCTGATGGAAACTGAAGAGCTCTCCTGGTATCCCAATGGGGTAGAGTCAGTTTCACATTCAGTGTCTCTTTCTCCCTCTATTTTTCCTTTTTTTTTTTTGAGACAGAGTCTCACTCTGTCACCCAGGCAAGAGTGCAGTGGCACAATCACAGCTCACTGCAGCCTCAACCTCCTGGGCTCAATCGATCCTCCCACCTCAGCCTCCTGAGTAACTGGGACTACAGGCATGTGCCACCAAACCTGGCTAATTTTTTTTTTTTGGTACGTTTTTTAGAGGCAGGGTCTTGCCATGTTGCTCAGGCTGGTTTTGAACTCATGGGCTCAAGTCATCCACCCGCCTTAGTATCCTGAAGTGGTAGGATTACAGGCATGAGCCACCACACCCAGTCCCAGTGTCTCTCTTAAAGAAGAGAGAAAAAAATGCGTCTTCCAGATGTACCACAACCCTTTTATTTAGGAAAAGTCTTAAATTCTTGACTGTCAGACCTCCCCAAAGGATCACGAGCTTGAAAGAACACATTTTTAAAGATACTAATTCATGCCTTGAGCTTTTCTCCACAGCGTGAGTCTATGACAGGTAACATTTTGCTCCAAGTCAAAGCTACATCAACCGAAATGAAAATTTGTTCGAGCACATCTCAGGCCCAAATGATGTCTCAGGCCCCAAACACGAGTTTCAAATGGCACCAGGGTAAATACTGAATGTTTTCATAGTCTTTGTCCAAAATAAACATTTGAAAAATCCCAGAGGTTTTAGTTTCCTGAAGTAAAGAAAAATCATATTTCCAGCTGTCATTGGAAAATATCATGAAAAAATCCCACGTTTTTATCTTCCCAAATATTTTTACAATTACTAAATACTTAAAGGACTATTTCCATTTGTTTTTATGTTGGTGAGCTGTTCATACGGAAGGCACTTACATCAGGAGTCCTGAGGTATTGAAACAGGTCACATAAAACTACAGGAGAGGCTTCCTCCTTTACCCTCCTTTTTGAGTGAAGTAAGAGTCTGATATAATTGTCCACGTGCTCAGTAAATGTGCCAAAGTGCAATCTTTTGTTTTTACTATTAAGAATGTTTTATAAACACATGGTGATCAGCATACTCTGACTTTCAGAAATATTAACTGCAAAATTGGCAGCAAGCTTCAACATTTGCGAAAATCCATATGTTCATTAAATTATTTGTGGGCTTTTTTTGTGGGCTTTTTTTTTTTTTTTTTTTTTGCTGTTGTTACTGCTTGCACTTTTTGAAGGCAGTTTCTGTATCTTTTCTTCTCAAGGCCTTTGGGGTCCTTTCGAATTTTAATTGAAATATGGTAATCCATCTTCTTTGCTAAAATTCATTTTTGTAAGTCAAGATTTTAGAACTTTCCCTGAGGTTTGTAAGAGCTGTAGGAGGTTTAAAACTTTTTTCATTGTTCAGTAGTTTTGCTCAATTTGTAAAACACACAAGAACTGTGATACATTATTGTCCTTTAATGACTAGAATATGTCGATTTTAGTAGATATAACAGATAATCTTTCAGGATTTGGCATGATGAAGTCATAGGACTGGAAGAGACCTGGTAAGATTATCTAGTCCCAATATTTGTCTTGAGATCCTTTAGGACCACCCCAGAGAAATAAAACGTTGTTCTATTTTTAAAGCTCTCCCCTAGAGATGTTTTTCTTCCTTGACAACAATTTATCATGTAGCAATCTTTATTTCCCTTTTATAGATATATATCTTTCCTTATTGCCGTATTTTTTTTCTCAGATTTCTTCACATTCATTAGACAATTTCAAAACCACCACTGCAGATCATTTGGTGCTACCATTTCTATTTTATGGACAAGGACATTGAGCCATAGGAGTTAAGTGGCTGGCCCCAAGCCTCATTAGAGATGTGAGTCACATTTGGGAGTGAGAACAGAGCCACAGCCTTCATTCCTGAGCTGTTTCCTCAACGCTACATTTTTCTTTAACAAATCAAAAAGCAAAAGCAAAAAGAATCACATCTGAGAGACCAAACAGTGGTAATCAGATGTGCACAAGCCAATGGCTACTGTGGAAAGAGTTCAACCACCTACAGAGCAATGTCCATCTGTGCTTGTGCAGATACTGAGCTTTCTCTTGGCTCATTTCCTAATCTCATCACAAGGAGATAGAAAGGCAATTGTCAAGAAAAAGGACATGCCTTGCATTGCTGTAACTCCAAACATGAGCAAGTGGATTGAGCTACTACCAAAAAGCAAATTCCTTAGTTGATTTGCACCAAGCAGTTCACATGAAACTGGCTGGCTCTATCACTATTGTTCTCATATCGGTACCACTGGACAGCTTTAATTAATATCAGAAACAGTGCAGGAAACATCCTTTAATTATTCCTGTTATGTTTAGAGAAACTGTAGCTTACTAAAAACAAAGTAAACTATAAGCCTTTGAACTCGAGTGTTATCTTTGTCCTTTGGCTTGTGAGGGTTTTGTGTTATCGGACATGATAATTTGTTTTCAGTGATAGCCTTGATGAAATTAATTGAGTTTTAGACTAGCATACATTTCCTTTTGCTGATACTTTCACTCTTGGCAAGGTCTTATCTGAGCAGTTAGTCCTGTTCTCGTCTGGTTCTGTCTGCTGAGATTCAATAGCTGCAGGACTGTTGTTGTTTTAAACAAAGATGTTTACTTTTGTTATTAATGTAATATTCAATTCACTTCCCCTTTTTATCTTCCCATAACGTAGAGACCGACTCCCTTTTTTTGATAGAGATGACAATTTTGGACTTCACTGCTAAGTTTCCTTGGAAACACCCCATAAGACCTTTCCAAATATATCATCATCATAAGGGGGAAAGCCATTTCAGACACTCCTATCTGTACACTTGGCTTGAAGTCAATTGTTACCTAACTGCTAGGTCCTAAACATTTCCTTTTATTTTTTTTTTACAGCTGTATTCTTTTTTTCAAACATTAAAGTGGTATAATGCTTAGGGGGAAAAAATATAAAACTTAAAATGAGATCTCCTCATCCACATGTTGACATCACCTAGTTTTAGATCATGCTGTGCATTGAATATCATTTTTGAAATTTTTTGCTCATATATTACTATATATAAGATAGATTTTATATTAAAGAAATAATAATATATTTAGTATTCTGCAATTAGCTTTTATGTGTCTTAATTTGTCTTAGATCTCTTCCTAAACAGGTTTTAAAATTTTAATTAGTGCCTTATTGACAGAGATTAAGTTCTTCCCAGTGTTTTTGCTATTATAGAACAATATGAATTTATTTGAGCATGAGAAGTGAAGTGTTAATCTGTCTTTAATATTTCAAAATAGTATTTTTGTTGAGTAATCCATTTTTTTATCATTTCAATAGGATTCTTTATGATTTAAGAAATGATACGTATGTCTCCTTAGAAACTATTGTTTGAATCACCAACCACTGTTTACTGTTAATCTGGGTGTCCCTCAAGCTATGCATGAACTACTCCTTAACATTTATTCAGTTAGACAACCAATGTTTACATTCTTCCTACCTACCGAACACTGTTGGTTTCTGGGTGTACAATGGAGAGAGATGTAGCCATGGCTCCCACTTTTGTGGTAATGAGCCAGCCTGCATTGAGTAAAGTATAAAGAAATTACAAAAATAGCAATATCTCCATTCTCTTCTTCTTTTCATTGGTATAGTTGGGACTACTTTGGGACTCTACTCTGTCAGACATCTGTCTTTCAGGTGTCAATAACACAGTATTTCAGTTACTTTCACTTTTTATTATGTTTCATGTATGATGGAGCTAAAGATTCTTCCTGCGTTGTTCTTTTTCCTCTTCAGAAAGGTCTTGACTATTTTTACACATTTATACATCCAACAAAGGACTAATATCCAGAATCTACAAGGAACTCAAACAAATTAGCCAAAAAAAGCAAATAATTTTATCAAAAAGTGGGCTTAGGACATGAATAGACAATTCCCAAAAGAAGATATACAAATGCCAACAAACATATGAAAAAAATGCTTGACATCACTAATGATCAGGGAAATGCAAATCAAAACCACAATGCAATACCACCTTACTGCTGCAAGAATGGTTATAATAAAAAATAATAGATGTTGGTGTGGATGCAGTGAAAAGTGAACACTTTTACACTGCCGGTAGGAATGTAAACTAGTACAACCACTATGAAAAACAGTGAGGTGATTCCTTAAAGAACTAAAAGTAGAACTACCATTTGATCTAGCAACCACACTACTGGGTATCTACCCAGAGGGAAAGAAGTCGTTATATGAAAAAGATACTTATACATGCTTGTTAATAGCAGCATAATTCACATTGTAAAAATATGGAACCAGCCCAAATGTCCCTCAATCAGTGAGTAGATAAAGAAACTGGCATATGTAAATATGAGGAATACTACTCAGCCATGAAAAGGAGCAAATTAATGGCATTTGCAGCAACCTTGATGGAACTGGAGAATATTATTCTAAGTGAAGTAACTCAGGAATGGAAAACCAAATATAAGTTCTCAATCATAAGTGGGAGTTAAGCTATGAGGATACAAAGGCATAAGAATGATACAATGGACTTTGGGGACTCGGGAAAGGGTTGGGGGTATAAACGACTACAAATTGGGTTCTCCTCAAGGGAGTGTATACTGCTCACTTGATAGGTGCACCAAAATCTCACAAATCACCACTGAAGAACTTACTCACGTAACAAAATACTACCTGTTCCCCCAAATTTAAAAAAAAATCACATATTTATAATTTCAAATAAATTTTAGTGGCATTTTGTTGAGTTTTGAACAAATGAAAACCTGCTTGAATTTTGTTTGGGACTACATTGAATGTATTCATTAAATTACAGAGAGTAGACTTTATATGTTTTAAAACATCATGTTAAGAAAGTGTTTCAGTTAGGGCCTTTTGGGTGCAAATTGATCTGAGCAAAAATAGAATGTGGCTCCTTAACTGAAAAAATCATAAGATTGGTGCAGTTTGATTTAGGGTCTCAAGTGACAACACCGAGATCCAGATGTTTTTCATAATTCAGGTTAAGATACCTCAATTGTGGCTTCAACCATTCATTCATACAGAAAATATTTACCAGGTACCTAATATGTGCCAGGAACGACTCTTTTAGTGCTAGAAATATGGTTGCCAAAAAGGCAACTAAAAGTACCTGGCTTCATGAGAATTACATTCTAATGGTTCTCTTTTAGGTGTAAGGCAAGAGCAACATGGCTACCTATACTGCTCAGCCTACAGCCTCCTAGGCTCAAGTCCTGTGGAAAACCAAAGATCCTATACCCTGAAGAGTTGGCACATCATCCTGGCTCTAAATTAGCTCGTGTAGTCAGAAGTTAGAAATACCATTATGCTTTTGGCATAATCACCTGCATGTGGGACTCGGAGTGTATCAACCCTTACCAAAATGTGTGGCCTGAAAGAGGATAGGTACAGTTCAAGGAAATTTGGATTGCTGTTGACAAAAGAGAGGGGAAAGAAAACTGCATCCCAAACCCTACAAATAGCTATTATATGAACTGTTTCTTCCATTTTTTTTAAATTCAGGAGTGAGTATTAAATTTCATTAAATGTCGTATAGGTTTCTGCCGAGAAATTACATCATCTTTCTCTTTTAACTACTTAGTATGGTGAATTATATTGAAAGATATTCCATTATTAAACTTTTCCTCCATTCTTGGAATAAACTTGCTTTGTCATGGTATAATTATATTTAAAATGCATTGCCAGATTTCACTTGCTACCATTTTGTTCAGGATTTTTGTTTTGATATTAATGAGATTTTTGTGAAGGAGGTTGACAAGGTGTTGGTTTTAACATTACATAGGCTTTATAAAAAGAATTTGTAAGTTTTTTTCCTTGACTACTATAGTTTGCTGTTCTTGCATTGCTATATATTAACAGCAACTGAGTAACTTATAAAGAAAGGTTTAATTGGGTCATGGTTCTGCAGGTTGTACAGGAAGCATGGTGTTGGCACCTGCCCTGCTTCTAGGGAGGCCTCAGGAAGCTTACAATCATGGTGGAAGGTAACAGGTGAGCAGGCATGTCACATGGCAAAAGCAGGAGTCAGTGAGACAGATAGTGGAAGGGAAGGTGCCAAACACCTAAATGACCAAATTTTGTGTGAACTCAGACTGAGAGCTCACTCATTACCAAAGGAATATCCCAAACCATCATGCGAGATCCACACTCGTGATCCAAACACCTCCTACCAGGTCTCTTCTCCAACATTGGGGATTACATTTCAATATAAGATTTGGGCAGGGACAAATATCTAATCCATATCAACTACAATTTGTGAATGTTTAATAGCACCAGACTTACCAGTTTTTAGAAAGTTTGCAAATAATTACTGGTACAATTATAGCAGGAATATGTTTTTTTCAGTGCCCAGCAACTTTTGAGCAACACTTTAATGGTTTGCTGTTTCTCACATTGTGAGTTCTTCATGCTCAAAGTAGAGCTCCTGTATTTTCCAGGTTTCCTTTCAAATGGGAAGCATCCATCAAGACTAATGCAAGAGTTGGAGGCAGAAGTAAGCACCATGAGGTAGGAACCCATGACTAGGAGTTTGAAGGCCAGGCAGGCTTGTTGGCAGATGCACCTGGAGTCTTCACAGGAAACTGTGGCAAGCCACAGGCAGCAGAGGCATTCTCAATTGCATTGTTCTTGTCTGTGTAACATCCTAGTCTGGTTCTCCCGTCCTCCTGGAGTTCCTATGAGTTGCCTGATATTTTCTACAAATCTCTTTATGCTTCAATTAGCCAGGGCGAGTTCCGTTTACATCAAATTGGTAGATGCTAAGGGAAATAATTGCAAGCAACAGATCCTTAAGGAAATGAGAATCTAGGACTGGTTACTGAGCCAGTTAAAAAATAAAATAAATAAATTTAGGAGTTCTCAAATTCCCAAGTAATCATCATCCAGGCCATGGAATAGAACATTACTAGTACCCAGAAGCATTTATCTCTGGGCTGTCTGTCTCTTCCTAAGAGGTACTCTCCTGACTTCTACCTGAAAAACCTACCAAAGATAGGTTTGCCTGTTAAACTTTATATAAAGGAACTCATATGTATGTATATTCTATTGTAGTTAGCTTCTTTTTCTTAATATCATGTTGACTGACGTATATGGCCATATTGTCAGTGTATTGTAGTCCTTTGTATGACCACATCACAGGTATTTTTCTAGTCATTATACCATCGATGGACATTTAGGTTGTTTTTACTCTTAACTGTTATGAATTATGCTGAAATGTACTCTTTTGCACATGTCTTTTGGTGCATATTTGTATTTTTTTCTTCTGGATATATGTATATGTAGAAGTGAAATTTCTAGAGCATAGAATATGTTTATATTTAGCATTAGGAGATAATATCAGAGTTTTCTGAAGTAATCATACCAATTTACAGTTTTATCATCAGTGTATCAAAATCCTAGTTGTGCTGTATTCTTGCTGACTCCTGCCAAGCCACAGTCTTTTGAACTTGGGTCTTTCTTTCAAAATTTTGGTCATTCTGATGTGTATGTAGTGACAGCTCGTCATAGTTTCAATTTGCATTTCTCTAATGACAAATAAGGTAGAGCATCCTTTTTTAATTGTACTTTAGTTTCTGGGGTACATATGCAGATCATGCAGGATTATTGCATAGATACACACATGGCAATGTGGTTTGCTGCCTCCATCCCCCTGTCACCCACATCTGGCATTTCTCCCCATGTTATCCCTCCCAGACCTCCCCACTCCCCCCGCTGTCCCTCCCTTACCCCCCACAACAGACCCCAGTGTGTGATGCTTGCCTCCCTGTGTCCATGTGTTCTCATTGTTCAACACCCGCCTATGAATGAGAACATGCGATACTTGATTTTCTGTTCTTGTGTCAGTTTGCTGAGAATGATGGTTTCCAGATTCATCCATGTCCCTACAAAGGACATGAACTCATCGTTTTTTATGGCTGCATAGTATTCCATGGTATACATATGCCACATTTTCCTTGCCCAGTCTATTGTTGATGGGCATTTGGGTTGGTTCCAGGCCTTTGCTATTGTAAACAGTGCCACTATGAACATATGCGTGTGTGTCTTTATAACAGAATGATTTATAATCCTTTGGGTATATACCCAGTAATGGGATTGCTGGGTCAAATGGAATTTATATTTCTAGGTCCTTGAGGAATCACCACACAGTCTTCCACAATGGTTGAACTAGTTTACACTCCCACCAACAGTGTAAAAGTGTTCCTATTTCTCCACATCTTCTCCAGCATCTGTTGTCTCCAGATTTTTTAATGATTGCCATTCTAACTGGCGTGAGGCGGTATCTCAATGGAGTTTTGATTTGCATTTTTCTAATAATCAGTGATGATGAGCATTTTTTCATGTTTGTTGGCCTCATATATGTCTTGTTTTGAAAAGTGTTCATATCCTTCTCCCACTTTTGGATGGGTTTGTTTGTTTGTTTGTTTCTTGTAAATCTGTTTTAGTTCTTTGTAGATTCTGGATATTAGCCCTTTGTCAGATGGGTAGATTGCAAAAATTTTTTCCCATTCTCGTGGTTGCCAGTTCGCTCTAATGATTGTTTCTTTTGCTGTACAGAAGCTCTGGAGTTTAATTAGGTCCCATTTGTCTATTTTGGCTTTTGTTGCCAGTGCTTTTGGTGTTTTAGTCCTAAAGTCCTTGCCCATGCCTATGTCCTGAATGGTTTTGCCTAGGTTTTCTTCTAGGGTTTTTATGGCGTTAAGTCTTATGTTTAAGTCTTTAATCCATCTGGAGTTAATTTTAGTGTAAGGTGTCAGGAAGGGGTCCAGTGGTAGAGCATCTTTTCATACAATGGTCTGATATTTGAAAATTCTCTTTTCTGAAGTGACCAAGTTTCTTGTTCATTTCACTCCTTGGTTATCTGTCTTTTTCTTACCAACTAGTAAGACACCAACTCTTTGTTGGTTATATTTGGTGCAAATATCTTCTTTCACTCTGAGGATTTCCTTTATGTTATCCTAATGGTGTCTTTGATGAATAGGGTTTCTTGATTTTAACATAATCTAATTTGTAGTTGAGTTTTAAGGAAGTGAGGACTGGATGGGACACTGATGATCCATGGCAAATGGGTGAAGTGGCCTTTAAATTTCAGCTGCAGCTGTTTGGAAAGAAGTGCAAAGTCTGAACAAAGTGAGTGGCTTTTGACAGCAAAAATTCTGAAGATAGTGAGGAATATAAGGGCTTTGGGGTAGAATGGCTCCTTCTAATCATGTCACATGGCTTACAATAAAGCAATGGTGAGCTCAAGATTTTAAATCTTTGGGTAAAATCTCTGTCAAAAAGTCAGGAGCATTTTACACTTTCCTAAGATAATATATTTTCTCTTGTATTCACAAGGCTGTTCTGACTATAAATCAAATATCTGATCATATAGATCTATGAATTATACTGCAGACTGAATTTAAAGAATTTATGTAAATGTATGAATTCACAACCAGAGAAAATTATGAAATGAATTGGGAAACAGACCCTGATAATTGGAATTAGGATGCTTGGGAAGATTTAAATGATTTACTGAATCCTCAAATCCCTAAATACCTAGATTCCAATGAGACTCTCATAGGGCAGCACCAGCTCCAAATATTATGTCTGATGAGGCCGATTTGCTTAAACGTCTGTAACAAACTCACCTACTTTGCGAAGGGAGGCAGGCCAGTTTCCCTCATGGCCCACTTCTACTTTCATTGTCATCAAATCTTTATCTAGAGTCAGATATCAGACACACCCAGGAGAAAGTTTATGCACTAAAATAATTGCAAATATTCTTTTCAAAATGAATTTTACCACACACAGCATGGCTCCCTCAACCTGAAGACTCGGCATGAAACCCTTTCATGGTTTCCTGTTGTGCTTAGAATAGACTTGAAGCCTTGGTGGCCCTGTGAAGTCTTGCACAGCCCAGCCTCTGCCTGTATCTGCAGCCTCAACTTGTACCACTCCTGTCCTTGGTCTTTTACCTTTAGTCACAATATCCTTTACATGTGTTCGTCCCTCTACTTCTGGATCTCCTTGAACCCCTCGTATCACCTAGAAGGGTACATTTCACTCTTTTTTCAAATGTCAGTGAACCATGCATGTTGCCTTCACTGCATTGATTTTTGTGTGCAATTATATTCTGGCATTTTTGGTGATTATTGATTAATGTTCATAGCTCACTAGAAATTCTAAGTTCTGTCAGAGGGCAGATACCGTGTTTGTTGTTGTTTATCATATCTTCAGCATTTAGCATGTGCCTAATTTTAAAAATTGTATTTTAGGTTGTGGGGTACATGTGCAGATCATGCAGGATTGTTACATGGCAAGGTGGCTTGCTGCCTTCCTCCCCTCATCACCTATATCTGGTATTTCTCCCCACATTATCCCTCACTACCCCTCCCCTAGTCTCCCCCAACTGTCCGCAGTGTGTGATGCTCCCTTCCCTGTGTCCACGTGTTCTATTTGTTCAATACCCGCCTATGAGTGATACCATGCAGTGTTTGATTTTCTGTTCTTGTGTCAGTTTGCTGAGAATGATGGTTTCCAGATTCATCCATGTCCCTATGAAGGACAGGAACTCATCGTTTTTTATGGCTGCATAGTATTCCATGGTGTATATGTGCCACATTTTCTTTATCCAGTCTATTACTGATGGACATTTGGGTTGGTTCCAGGTCTTTGCTATTGTAAACAGTGCCACAGTGAACATACGTGTGCATTTGTCTTTATAATAGAACAGTTTATAATTCTTTGGGTATATACCCAGTAATGGGATTGCTGGGTCAAATGGTATTTCTAGGTCCTTGAGGAATCACCACACTGTCTTCCACAATGGTTGCACTAATTTGCACTCCCACCAACAGTGTAAAAGTGTTCCTATTTCTCCACATCCTCTCCAGCATCTGTTGTCTCCAGATTTTTTACTGATCACCATTCTAACTGGCATCAGGTGGTATCTCAATGTGGTTTTGATTTGCATTTCTCTAATGACCAGTGATGATGAACATTTTTTCATATGTTTGTTGGCTTCATAGATGTCTTCTTTTGAAAAGTATCTCTTCATATCCTCTGCCCACTTTTGAATTGTTTATTTCTTGTAAATGTGTTTTAGTTCTTTGCAGATTCTGGGTATTAGCCCTTTGTCAGATGGGTAGATTGCAAAAATTTTTTCCCATTCTGGTGGTTGCTGGCTCGCTCTAATGATGGTTTCCTTTGCTGTACAGAAGCTCTGGAGCTTAATTAGATCCCATTTGTCTATTTTGGCTTTTGCTGCCAATGCTTTTGG
>NW_022437014.1:3863631-3956216 GCF_009761245.1 Sapajus apella | reverse complement strand
TTGATTTTCTGTTCTTGTGTCAGTTTGCTGAGAATGATGGTTTCCAGATTCATCCATGTCCCTACAAAGGACATGAACTCATCGTTTTTTATGGCTGCATAGTATTCCATGGTATACATATGCCACATTTTCCTTGCCCAGTCTATTGTTGATGGGCATTTGGGTTGGTTCCAGGCCTTTGCTATTGTAAACAGTGCCACTATGAACATATGCATGTGTGTGTCTTTATAACAGAATGATTTATAATCCTTTGGGTATATACCCAGTAATGGGATTGCTGGGTCAAATGGAATTTATATTTCTAGGTCCTTGAGGAATCACCACACAGTCTTCCACAATGGTTGAACTAGTTTACACTCCCACCAACAGTGTAAAAGTGTTCCTATTTCTCCACATCTTCTCCAGCATCTGTTGTCTCCAGATTTTTTAATGATTGCCATTCTAACTGGCGTGAGGCGGTATCTCAATGGAGTTTTGATTTGCATTTTTCTAATAATCAGTGATGATGAGCATTTTTTCATGTTTGTTGGCCTCATATATGTCTTGTTTTGAAAAGTGTTCATATCCTTCTCCCACTTTTGGATGGGTTTGTTTGTTTGTTTCTTGTAAATCTGTTTTAGTTCTTTGTAGATTCTGGATATTAGCCCTTTGTCAGATGGGTAGATTGCAAAAATTTTTTCCCATTCTCGTGGTTGCCAGTTCGCTCTAATGATTGTTTCTTTTGCTGTACAGAAGCTCTGGAGTTTAATTAGGTCCCATTTGTCTATTTTGGCTTTTGTTGCCAGTGCTTTTGGTGTTTTAGTCCTAAAGTCCTTGCCCATGCCTATGTCCTGAATGGTTTTGCCTAGGTTTTCTTCTAGGGTTTTTATGGCGTTAAGTCTTATGTTTAAGTCTTTAATCCATCTGGAGTTAATTTTAGTGTAAGGTGTCAGGAAGGGGTCCAGTGGTAGAGCATCTTTTCATACAATGGTCTGATATTTGAAAATTCTCTTTTCTGAAGTGACCAAGTTTCTTGTTCATTTCACTCCTTGGTTATCTGTCTTTTTCTTACCAACTAGTAAGACACCAACTCTTTGTTGGTTATATTTGGTGCAAATATCTTCTTTCACTCTGAGGATTTCCTTTATGTTCTCCTAATGGTGTCTTTGATGAATAGGGTTTCTTGATTTTAACATAATCTAATTTGTAGTTGAGTTTTAAGGAAGTGAGGACTGGATGGGACGCTGATGATCCATGGCAAATGGGTGAAGTGGCCTTTAAATTTCAGCTGCAGCTGTGTGGAAAGAAGTGCAAAGTCTGAACAAAGTGAGTGGCTTTTGACAGCAAAAATTCTGAAGATAGTGAGGAATATAAGGGCTTTGGGGTAGAATGGCTGCTTCTAATCATGTCACATGGCTTACAATAAAGCAATGGTGAGCTCAAGATTTTAAATCTTTGGGTAAAATCTCTGTCAAAAAGTCAGGAGCATTTTACACTTTCCTAAGATAATATATTTTCTCTTGTATTCACAAGGCTGTTCTGACCATAAATCAAATATCTGATCATATAGATCTATGAATTATACTGCAGACTGAATTTAAAGAATTTATGTAAATGTATGAATTCACAACCAGAGAAAATTATGAAATGGATTGGGAAACAGACCCTGATAATTGGAATTAGGATGCTTGGGAAGATTTAAATGATTTACTGAATCCTCAAATCCCTAAATACCTAGATTCCAATGAGACTCTCTTAGGGCAGCACCAGCTCCAAATATTATGTCTGATGAGGCCGATTTGCTTAAACGTCTGTAACAAACTCATCTACTTTGCGAAGGGAGGCAGGCCAGTTTCCCTCATGGCCCACTTCTACTTTCATTGTCATCAAATCTTTATCTAGAGTCAGATATCAGACACACCCAGGAGAAAGTTTATGCACTAAAATAATTGCAAATATTCTTTTCAAAATGAATTTTACCACACACAGCATGGCTCCCTCAACCTGAAGACTCGGCATGAAACCCTTTCATGGTTTCCTGTTGTGCTTAGAATAGACTTGAAGCCTTGGTGGCCCTGTGAAGTCTTGCACAGCCCAGCCTCTGCCTGTATCTGCAGCCTCAACTTGTACCACTCCTGTCCTTGGTCTTTTACCTTTAGTCACAATATCCTTTACATGTGTTCGTCCCTCTACTTCTGGATCTCCTTGAACCCCTCGTATCACCTAGAAGGGTACATTTCACTCTTTTTTCAAATGTCAGTGAACCATGCATGTTGCCTTCACTGCATTGATTTTTGTGTGCAATTATATTCTGGCATTTTTGGTGATTATTGATTAATGTTCATAGCTCACTAGAAATTCTAAGTTCTGTCAGAGGGCAGATACCGTGTTTGTTGTTGTTTATCATATCTTCAGCATTTAGCATGTGCCTAATTTTAAAAATTGTATTTTAGGTTGTGGGGTACATGTGCAGATCATGCAGGATTGTTACATGGCAAGGTGGCTTGCTGCCTTCCTCCCCTCATCACCTATATCTGGTATTTCTCCCCACATTATCCCTCACTACCCCTCCCCTAGTCTCCCCCAACTGTCCGCAGTGTGTGATGCTCCCTTCCCTGTGTCCACGTGTTCTATTTGTTCAATACCCGCCTATGAGTGATACCATGCAGTGTTTGATTTTCTGTTCTTGTGTCAGTTTGCTGAGAATGATGGTTTCCAGATTCATCCATGTCCCTATGAAGGACAGGAACTCATCGTTTTTTATGGCTGCATAGTATTCCATGGTGTATATGTGCCACATTTTCTTTATCCAGTCTATTACTGATGGACATTTGGGTTGGTTCCAGGTCTTTGCTATTGTAAACAGTGCCACAGTGAACATACGTGTGCATTTGTCTTTATAATAGAACAGTTTATAATTTTTTGGGTATATACCCAGTAATGGGATTGCTGGGTCAAATGGTATTTCTAGTTCCTTGAGGAATCACCACACTGTCTTCCACAATGGTTGCACTAATTTGCACTCCCACCAACAGTGTAAAAGTGTTCCTATTTCTCCACATCCTCTCCAGCATCTGTTGTCTCCAGATTTTTTACTGATCACCATTCTAACTGGCATCAGGTGGTATCTCAATGTGGTTTTGATTTGCATTTCTCTAATGACCAGTGATGATGAACATTTTTTCATATGTTTGTTGGCTTCATAGATGTCTTCTTTTGAAAAGTATCTCTTCATATCCTCTGCCCACTTTTGAATTGTTTATTTCTTGTAAATGTGTTTTAGTTCTTTGCAGATTCTGGGTATTAGCCCTTTGTCAGATGGGTAGATTGCAAAAATTTTTTCCCATTCTGGTGGTTGCTGGCTCGCTCTAATGATGGTTTCCTTTGCTGTACAGAAGCTCTGGAGCTTAATTAGATCCCATTTGTCTATTTTGGCTTTTGCTGCCAATGCTTTTGGCGTTGTAGCCATAAAGTCCTTGCCTATGCCTATGTCCTGAATGGTTTTGCCTAGGTTTTCTTCTAGGGTTTTTATGGTGTTAGATCTTATGTTTAGATCTTTAATCCATCTGGAGTTAATTTTAGTGTAAGGTGACAGGAAGGGGTCCAGTTTCTGCTTTCTGCACAGGCTAGCCAGTTTTCTCAACACCATTTATTAAATATGGAGTCCTTTCCCCATTGCTTGTTTTTGTCAGATTTGTCAAAGATCAGATGATTGTAGATGTGTGGTGTTGCTTCTGAGGCCTCTGTTCTGTTCCTTGGTACCAGTACCATGCTGTTTTGATGACTGTGGCCTTGTAGTATAGTTTGAAGTCAGGCAATATGATGCCTCCAGCTTTGTTATTTTGGCATAGGATTGTTTTGGCTACGTGGGCTCTCTTTTGGTTCCATGTGAAGTTTGAAGTGGTTTTTTCCAGTTCTGTGAAGAAGGTCATTGGAAGCTTGATGGGGATAGCATTGAATCTATAAATTACTTTGGGCAATATGGCCATTTTCACAATGTTGATTCTTCCCAACCATGAGCATGGAATGTTTCAACATCTGTTTGTGTCATCTGTTATTTCCTTGAGCAGTGGTTTGTAGTTCTCCTTGGAGAGGTCCTTTACATCCTTTGTTAGTTGTATTCCTAGGTATTCTCTTTGTAGCAATTGTGAATGGGAGTTCACTTTTGATTTGGCTCTCTGTTTGTCTGTTATTGATGTATAGAAATGCTTTGATTTCTAGCATGTGACTGTTAATTAAAAGGAACAATCTACTGTTTATTCTTGAAGATGGAGATGATGACTACTTCACAGGCACTTTGCAAGGTCTGATGATATTGGCAACACATTGGACAAAGGGCAAAGGAAGATGAGCTTGCCAAAAAACCAAGAGTAACAAGAGAAAGAAGAATTAATGTGTGATGGAATCCTAGGGAAAGCATGAGTCAAGAAGTATAGTATAGGCAATTCAGGTACCCAAAGGGTTGCTTCCAAAAGAATCAATGTATTGTGACATGATAATTGCCCCATAAACTGCATACCTCGACCATACCTCGGCTTTCCATTGGAAGTGCTCTCTGTAACCCTAATGTGACAGGCAAGCAGTCCAAACCCACACCATCTTGGCCCCTGCAACTTGTAATAAGTAACTAAGGTCTGTAATTTCCACCCTACCCAGACAATGTGTAAACTAACTAATGCTTATCTTGACTTCTGTGAACCACTTATGTAACAATCGAAATGTCCAAAGACCCTCACCCCCACCCAGGAGGTGGTTTATGGTATGTCCAAAGTCCACTGGCCCTGGGAATATCCTTGCCCCCCACCCAGGAGGTGGTTTATGGGCATAAAAGATCTTGACACCCTCCTTTCAGGGCCGCGGGTTAGAGAGAGGTGAGTCCTCCATGGCCACCGGCAATAAAAACCCTATAATTTGGCCTAGTCTTTGTCTCAGTGGTGATTTCACACTCGCTCGGTTACAACATTTGGAGACCGCAGTGAGATTTTTCCATCATCACTCAGACAAAATCCCTGGAGTATTACCTGAGCGGCCGCTCCTGCCTTGGGGATCTCTAGGGGAGGTGCCCCCTGAGACATTCCAGGGCCCCAGAGTTCTGGGGCAGATGGGCGACTACCCAACTGACATTCACCCAAAGTTCTCAGGGTCCTGGGAACCTCTGGAGGTAAGTCAGGTCTGGAAATTGTGGAGGGGGGTGGTGCTGGTCCGTCAGGAGCCTATGTCAGGAGACTGGACATGGTCGTTAATCTCTGACTAGGCAAGCACACCATGAGACATCACTGGAGGCTCGGGTAATTCAGTTTTCGGTTGTCTTCCATAACCTCGGTGTGAGTGAGAGAGTGAGTGCGCATATGTGTGGTCCCACGGCTGGGCGGCTATGGGACCTACCCGAGGTTCCACGGAGACATCATAGGGCATAACAGTGATTCACCGCTGTGGTGACCAGACCCAGGGTTTATACAGGTACACCTTAGCCAAGATGCTCTGAAATATCCCTTCGGGGATGTGGCTGGGCAGGCATCAGATTGGTCTCCCATGGGGGACACCCACCCTGTGTCTCTCTACCTCTCATGTGGTCCTGTCTTTACTGTAGATTCTCTAGTTTTCTGAGATGCTTATTGACGGATCTACTGTGGTTTAGGCCTGCCTCACTAAGGCCAGATAATGTTCTCAATTGGTTAAATGACCATTGGTTGCAGGGGACTTTCACTGATTTTATGCCTCTAGAAATAACTTTATTCTCCTTCCTCTTTCACCATTAGGCCCCTCCTTTTCTCCTTTAAATGTCCAGAAGGTGATTCTGCCCTCCGGCACCTCAGTTGTAGCTTTTTCTAGAACCTTAGAAGTCAGATTTTAGGTAAGATCGTCCCAAAGTGGTTTTTATCTCCTAAAAGCTTACCATTCACTGCTGTGGTCCCATGCAGGTGACATCGACCCGCACCCCTGGCTGCTTTTGCCCACCTCCTTGCCTCATGCCAGGGATAGGCCTATCAAGCTTGTCGCCCCCTCCTTACAAGACCTTGCTGCAGAGGCATACTTAAAACTGGTGCTGGAAAGGGCAAGGCACAAGTACAATGCTTTCCAGAACTAAGAGTACTATAAAAGCAAACAGGTCTGGGTAACAACTGGTAGGTTTAAAAAAAAAAAACAAAAACAGATGGGATCATCTAGTTCCTGGCCCTGCACCCCACTCCAGTGCATGATGGCCAATTTCAAGGCTGGATTTTCAGGCCAGTATGGGGTAAAACCCCAAAAAAGCTCCGCACCCTGTGTAAACTGGGGTGGCCATCATTTGGGGTGGGGTGGCCACACACCAGGACATATGTTCCCAAGGTAACCCAGGCTGTATGGAATGTGGTGACAGGTTCCCCTGGGCACCCAGATCACTTTCCATACATTGACCAGAGGCTAGGCTTAGTTCAACAGCCCCCCACTTGGCTTAAACGCTGTATAAAGCATGCTGGGTTACAAGTTATGCTGGCAGGCCCCAAGAAAACCCCTTCGGAGCCAGCCATACTCCCTTCCCTGGCAGATCAAGAATTACCTCCACCATAGTCAAGGCCCCCCTAATCAGGGCCTCAGCATCCTCCCCCAGACAGTACTAGTAACCAACCCTTGTCCCCCCTGCACACCCACAGTGGGGCTCCACACCCACCAGCGGTCCTTCCTCTCTGAGAGGCACCCCCAAAGGGAGGAGACAATCGGGGTCCCCCATTCTTTGTTCATATCCCCTTCTCATCAAGTTACTTATATAATTGGAAGGCCCAACATCCCCCATTCTCTGAGAAGCCCCAGGCTTTGACAGGGCTCTTAGAATCTGTACTCCAGACTTATCGCCCAACTTGGGACAACTGCCAATTATTACTGATTCTGTGCACCACAGAGGAAAGAGGCAGAATTAGACAGGAAGCCCTGAAAGCCATCATAGGTCCAGGGGGAGGAACAGTAGAAGAGAACTGGGACCAAATTGAAGAGTGTTTTCCCTCTATCTGACCCCAGTGGGACCTCAACACCTCATGGGGTCACCAGGCTCTGAACACTTTTCACTGGTATCTTTTAGCAGGGTTTAAGGGTGGCTAGGAGGCCCATCAACCTCTCCAAGGTAGGAACAGTGACTCAGGGTCTGCAGGAGTCACCAGCTGCTTTCCTAGAATGGCTACAAGAGGCGTACCATACCTATACTCCTATAGACCCTGAGGCCCTGGAAAATTAATGGGCCATTAACTTAGGCTTTGTCTCCCAGTCAGCCCCAGATATCAGGAAAAAGTTACAAGAACTAGATGGATTCCAGGGAATGAATTTGGCCCAATTTCTGGAAATTGCCCAGAAGGTTTTGATAACAGAGATATTCCTGGAGCCATACAAGACAAAAAGTTACTAAGGCAGTAATAACAGCTCTTCAGGAGATAAGAGCCATTCCACAAGGGCGGGGGGCCTTGCAAAAGGGCCCTTGGGGTCCCCAGCTAGGAAGAAACCAATGTGCGTACTGTAAAGAAGAGGGACATTGGAAAAACGAGTGCCCCAAGAGAAAAAGACGAGTAACCGCTCAAGAAAAACCACCAAGGGCTATCCTCAATTTAGAAGGTCAGGATTGACGGGGCCAGGGCTCTTATTTGTTAAGCCCCCAGGAGCTCAGGGTTACTTCAAAAATTGGAGGCAAACCTATTAGTTTTTTAGTGGACAGCAGGGCGGCCCACTCAGTCCTTACTCAGCATCTGGGACCACTATCCAGTAGGAAAACAGTCATCCAGGGGGCCACAGGAAAAACCATGACAAGTTCATGGACCACAAATCGAGTTGTTGACTTAGGAAATGGCACCATTATCCATTCCTTCTTAGTTCTTCCAGAATGCCCTTACCCACTATTAGGGCAGGACCTACTTCACAAACTTCAAGCAACCATCTCCTTCTGTGAAAATCAGGCCTGCCTTTCTATCCCTCCTTTGCCCTCCATATTGAAAGCACCTCAGCAAATCCTCATCACTCGAGCTCTGTCAGATAAGTATCTCTTGCAGGAAGCTTTATCACCAGAAACAAATCAGGCATCAATGTCAGACCTCCTCCGCCAGTTCCAAGAGAGTGTACCAAGAATGTCAGCTGAGACCAATCCTCTAGGTCTGGCAGAACACCGTACCCTGGTTGTGGTCCAACTGTTGGCAACAGCAGCTCCAGTCCAGGTACAGCAATACCCAATGAGTCAGGAAGCCAGGCAGGGAATTGCTCCGCATATAACAAGACTCCTGGAAGGAGGAATTCTCACCACCTGTACATAACCCTGGAACACCCCTCTGCTCCCTGTTCTAAAACCTGGCACAAAGGATTACTGGCCAGTACAAGACTTAAGGGAAGTAAATAAAAGAGTAGAAATTGTTGACCCCACGGTCCCAAATCCATATACCCTCCTAAGCCTCCTGAACCTGAACCACCATTACTATACCATCCTGGACCTCAAGGATGCATTCTTTTGCATCCCACTGGCCCCAATCAGCAGACCCATAGTCACCTTTGAGTGGATGGACCTGGACACTGGGGTCTCAGTGAAACTCACACAGACCCAGTTGTCTCAGAGATTCAAAAAAACTCCCATCCTATTTGATGAGGCACTTTGGATCTTGCCACCTTCAGGGCCGAGTTCCCTGAGTGTACTCTACTCCAATATGTAGATGACTTACTTCTGGACTCAAGAACCCAAGAGGCCTGCAAGGAAGCCACCCAGTTGTTACTGTTAACCCTACAAACTCTGTGATATCGAATCTCAGTCAAAAAGGCCCAACTCTGTCAACAAAAGGTAATTTACGTGGGCTATATCATAGAAATAGGCAACCAGGCGCTGGCACCCAGCCAAGTCCAAGCAGTCCTACAGATACCCACCCCTACCACAAAATGCCAAGTTCGGGAGTTCCTTCCGGCGGTAAGGTAGTGTAGGCTGTGGATTTTAGGTTTTGCCGAAATAGCCAAGCCTCTGTATGCCTGCACAGGAGGGAATCAACCCCTAATTTAGACAGTAGTAGAACAACAGGCTTCTGATAAACTTAAAGCTGCTCTGACTTCGGCCCCAGCCCTGGCCTTGCCAGATATTTCTAAACACTTCTGGTTATTTGTACATGAAAAACAAGGAATTGCGAAGGGGGTGCTTACCCAGACATTAGGACCATGGTCCAGGCCAGTCGCCTACCTATCATAAAGACTTGATCCTGTAGCCTCTGGGTGGCCAGCCTGCCTTCAGTCCGTGGCAGCAACAGCCTGTTGATAAAGGAGGCAGACAAACTGACTCTGGGGCAGGAATTAAACCTAGTGGCACCCCATGCAGTAGAATCACTACTCTACGGGGCTCCAGGAAGATGGATGTCTAATGCCCACATAGTACAGTATCGGGCTCTACTCTTGGACTAGCCCTGCATCAAGTTCCTGAAGACTACAGTCCTGAACCTGGCCACACTGCTACCTAATAGAGAGCCAGAACCCATACATGACTGTCAACAAATAATAGATGTCATCCAAACCGCTTGACCAGACCTCACTGATGTCCCCTTATGGAACCTGGAAGAGGTACTGTATACAGATGGCAGCAGTTTTATGTTCAACAGAGTCAGGTATGTGTGGGCAGCCATAGTCACCCTAGAGCAGGTCATCTGGGCCCAGGCCCTTACTCATGGGACTTCAGCCCAGAAGGCTCAGCTTATAGCCCTGATAAAAGTCTTAAACTGGGCAGAGGGAAAAACTGTCTCTATTTAGACCGACAGCTGTTATGCTTTCGCTACAGCTCATGTACATGGAGCAATATATAAAGAAAGAGGACTACTTACCTCAGAAGGAAAATCTATTAAAAATAAGGAGGAAATTCTAGCCCTGCTGGAGGCTATATGGAAGCCTAAGGCTGTGGCACTAGTCCATTACAAGGGACACCAAAAGGGGGATTCACCAGAGGCAAGGGGAAACAGGCTGCTGCCTTACAGGCCAGGCAGGCAGCCATGGGCCAGTGAAACCACTGACCCTCTTTGTAACCCTACCTGCCCCAGTTCTGCCCCCTACTCCTACGTACTCCTCAGGTGAGAAAGACTTTGCAAAGGAACAGGGTGCCACACAGGACTCCAGGATGGTGGATATTGCCAGACCAAAGGATTGTGGTCCCCGAGGCTCTAGGATGGGCCCTAGTTAAGGACACACACCAGGCCACTCACTTAGGACAGACCAAACTAACTGAACTGCTAAAAGCCAAGTACTACATTCCCCATTTACATAAACTTATCAAAGAAATCACTACTTGGTGTTATGTATGTGCCCAAGTAAATCCAGGAGGGAACAGGTCTAGCCAGGTAGGAGTGAAACTCAGAGGGACTAGCCCTGGGGAGCACTAGGAAGTAGATTTCACCGAAATAAAACCCCCGGTAAATGGCTATAAATGCCTCCTGGTGTTTATAGATACATTGTCTGGATGGGTCGAGGCCTTCCCCACTAAGTCCAAGACTGCTTTGGTGGTCACAAAAAAACTTTTACAGGACCTTGTTTCTTGGTTTGGCCTCCCTCTAACGCTGGGGTTGGACAATGGGCCCATCTTTACTCCACAAATTTCTCAGGGCCTAGCCCAGACCCTGGGTATATCCTGGAAATTACACTGTGCCTATGATCCCCAGAGTTCAGGACAGGTCAAAAGAATCAATCAGACCCTAAAAGAAACCCTGACAAAGTTTATCCTAGAGACTGGTGAAAACTGGGTCACCCTGCTTCCTTTTGTCCTCCTCCATGTCCAATGCACACCCTATCAGAAAGGCTTCTCCCCTTTTGAAATCATGTTCGGTAGCCCCCCCTCCCTTACTCTCCAGACTCGCGGATACCGTGCATGCTAAAGTCCATAACTATACACTCCTTAAGTCCTTACAGGCGCTCTAGTCTGTTCAATCCCAGATACGCCAGCTCATTAAGGACACCTGTCCCACCCCATTGGACCTCACAGACCAGCCAACACACCCCTTCCTTCCAGCCTGGAGACTGTCCTTGTTAAAAGATTCGCCACCTGAGCCTCACCCCATGTTGGAAGGGACCCTACACGGTTATCCTGACCACACCCGCTGCACTCAAGGTGGACGGACTAACGGCCTGGATTCATCACACCCACGTCAAGACTACCCCACCGGAAGGACAATGGAGCATTAAACACTCATCCCCCGTTTCACTAAAGCTAAGACATGTGTGCTCTTCGCGGTCACCACCCTAATCCTTGCTGTAAATCCCTATAGCAAACTGCCCTTAGAACCCACCTACTATCAGTGGGTCCTCACTGAGGGCTCCACTGGAGGATATGTTAGTTCCTTAACCGGGAAGGGATCCACCCTAGTCAACCTAACCCTGGAGTACATTCCAGAGAACCCCATTGCCTTCTCCCTGGACCTCTGTGCCCCCCTGGGCCCCAACCTAAATTTCAGAACAAGTGGAGGTGTAGCGGGGTGTGACAGTTCAGGGGCAGAGCAGCAACTCCAGACCATGGGGTTATGTCTGTGCCCGGGATCCACCCCACAAAAAAGATGGAACTGTGGGGACTTAAATGAATTCTTCTGCCCCCACTGGGGTTGTGAAACTATCTCCACTATATCAGGGTACACCAAAAACATAGACTCCTTCATCTCTTTTAACTGAGGCTCTTCCCCCATCCCCATGCTACACCAGGTCTTGTAACCCACTCAGGATAACTGTAACTACCCCAGATGGTAGATGGACAACAGGGCAAAACTGGGGTCTCAGGGTATATATGAGTGGGTGGGACATGGGAAACATCTTTACCATCCAGCATATAACCCCGCCCCGACCCAACTGCCCTATAGGACCCGTTGCTCAGGTCATACAAGAAGCCCCCCTAAAAATACAAAGCCCCCTCATCCAGACAATCAATAGTCCCCCTCAACAACCTTCCCCTACAACCCCAACTCGGCTCAAAGAGGACACAACCCTGCTAACCTTCTCACCACCTCCTCAACAAGTCTAACCCAGATTTAGGGAAAGACTTGGCTCTGTCTAAACCCTCAACCGCCGTTTTATACCGGGTTGGCTTCCCAATTACCTGCCAACCTGTCCATTTCTTCATGCTCCCAATCCACACTCCATTTAACCCCGGGAGACACAGAAGGGTCTGGGCACTGTTGCCACTCCCCAAATTGCACCCTTGCAGGTTCTCCCTATGGACACTATTGTAATACTTCCCACAATGTAACATTTAATGGTACAAACCTTTACTATCGGGCCCCAGATACCACTTGGTTAGCCTGCACCTTTGGCCTCACCAACTGCATTTCCACATACAAATTCAGCAGCTCTGCTCCCATATTCTGCACCCCGGTACACATCCTTCCCAGAGTCGACATTTATGATGGCCAACAGGGACTTAGCCTCCTGGCCCCATCAGATATTATTACTGCCCGATGGAAGCGAGTCCCTATCGTCATCCCTCTACTGGTTGGATTAGGTATTGCTGGCTCCACTGCAGTTGGAATATCAGCTTTTAAAACCGGGGACCAAAATTTTAAAACTCCCTCTCAGCATATAGATACTGATTTAAGCCACTTGGAAAACTCCATTTCCCAATTCACTGATCAGGTTAAGTCGTTGGCTGAAAGCATCCTCCAAAACAGGTGAGGACTAGATTTGTTATTCTTAAAACAAGGGGGATTATGTGCTGCCTTTAATGAACAGTGTTTCTTCTATGCTAATAGGTCAGGCGTCATCCAAGAGAGCCTCTCCCTGGTCAGACAGAATCTCGAAACCAGAAAACTTCGAGAAGCTTCGGAAAGTTGGTATCAAAAAATGTTTTCCTGGCCCCCTTGGCTCACTTCCCTCCTTATGGGCCTGGTGGGACCTCTGGCCCTTCTCCTACTGGGACTCATGTTTGGCCCCTGCCTCCTAAACCAACTGCTCAGGTTCATTAAATCTAGGGTAGACTCTGTAAAATTAATGATATTAAGGTCTCAATATGGGCCCTTAGAATGAACAAACAATACTAACTTGCTGGAGGAATCAATGATTTAATTCCTGTAAATAAAACAAGGGGGGAATGTGACATGGCAATTGCCCCATAAAACTGCATACCTCGACCATACCTCAGCTTTCCATTGAAACTGCTCTCTCTAACCCTAAGGTGACAGGCAAGCAGTGCAAACCCATGCCATCTTGGCCCCTGCGACTTGTAATAAGTAACCAAGGTCTGTAATTTCCACCCTACCCAGACAATGTGTAAACTAACGCTTATCTTGACTTCTGTAAACCACTTAAGTAACAATCGGAATGTCCAAAATCCCTCACCCTCACCCCCACCCAGGAGGTGGTTTACGGAATGTCCAAAGTCTACTGGCCCTTGGAATGTCCAAAGCCCCTCACCCCTACCCCCGCCCAGGAGGTGGTTTATGGGCATAAAAGGTCTTGACACCCGCCTTTCGGGGCCGTGTGCTAGAGAAACATGAGTCCTCCATAGCCACCGGCAATAAAAACCCTGTAATTTGGCCTAGGCTTTGTCTCAGTGGTGATTTCGCTCTCGCTTGGTTACAACAGTATTTGTAGGCAAGGTGCATGGAAATAAGGTATAGCTTCCACAATAATCCAGAATTTTAGTAATAAAATGAAATCTTTCTGTTGAGAATTAATTTGGATTTGAATAAAAAGGAAAAGCCACATAAATTACATTATTGGAAAAGTATTAATACACCAAAACTCCCCAAGCAGGTGGATAGTATCGATTATCTTTTTCACTTCAAAACTGTCACAGAGTTAGAATAAAGTAGAGATAAGGGATATTGGCAGACCAGAAGTATAGCAAATAGATTCTTAACCCATCTTGTAAACAATTCATTTACAGAAGCCAGGGTATAGAATGCATGGAATCATTATCTAATTTCTGACTATGATCAGAATCTTGGAGTATGAAACTATGTGAAGCCAGTTAGATGGAAAGGATAAAGGACTTCAAGGGTTCGATTCTACTGCCTGATGGGACCCCAAGATTAGTTCAGATCTAAAAATAAGATGTTCTAATTATACCTTTAGATTGCCTTGTGACTTACAAAAAGTCACATGATTGTCTTCCTTTATCCCCACCGTAATTCTGTAAGACAGAAGTTAGCTTTTGTGTTTTAAAGGTAAGAAGCTCACAAGTCAGGGAGATGAAGCGAGTAAACAGATCAAGAGCTTCTCAGGGATAGAGTTTCTGAGAAGCAGCAGATGGAAGAGCCAGCATGAAAATATCCTAGATTAGTAAGAAGTGGACTCAAGGTCAGGATGAATACAATTGATAATTTCACCAGTAATGAAAATTAATTAATGCTAACCTTACAGCTTCATTAAGGATATTCTTAGGTTGTTTCAGGATAAACCATGAGATTCAAAAGAACTATTCAACAGTTTGAAAATTTCAGAACCATTTGCATTTGTTGCCAACCATTCGTATAGAAGAAAATCTTCAACAATGAGTTGACGCTCACCCTGGTCAAATACAAGCAAAACGCAAGTTTAGTACTGTCAGTAGATTCACCCTTCTGCAAGACAAAATACAATTCTGTAGATGATATATTTTTTCCCAACTTTTAAGTTCAGGGTACACATGCAGGCTTGTTATGCAGGTAAACATGTGCCATGGTAGTTCACAGCACAGATCATCCCATCACCTAGGTATTGAAC
Organism: Sapajus apella; assembly: GCF_009761245.1. Classification (NCBI taxonomy): domain Eukaryota; kingdom Metazoa; phylum Chordata; class Mammalia; order Primates; family Cebidae; genus Sapajus; species Sapajus apella. The sequence goes on along the minus strand of NW_022437014.1, from coordinate 3,941,582 downwards.
CTAGCATCCATTAGCTATTCTTCCTGATGCTGCAAATGATATATTAACATAGTTTTCATATTTACAACTAAAACGGTAATGGCATGTGTTTCGGTATTGCTGAAAAATGTCACTGCAGTGGTTCCTTTTACTAACTTTCCATGCAGCAGACACTCAGCAAGGTAAACAATACAAGGCTTTATTGGTGTCTCAGCTACTGGTGTGCTCCTTCAGTCAATGCAACATGTAACTTAGCCTTTAAATACCTCAGTGGCTTTTGAATTTCTAGTTTGAAAAGTTGTGACTTTTTTTTAGTCTCTAAAGAATTTATCTTGTCTATTTTTAAAATATCCAATTCCCCCTCCTCCTCCTTCTTATTTAATTCAAAATGATGCTGCAACTTATTGGCACCATAATACTATTCTAAAAGTTTCATTGCACAAAACACAAAAAGTAAGTTCTTTTTTTTTCTTTTTATACTCAGAGAGGTCTGAAGTAAATTATTTGCATCTATAAAGACAGAAAAGACAGTTTTTATCATATTTTATTTCTTATTTACAGTTTTACTGGTTTTCTTGGAGTCTATTCCTTTTTTCCATGAGTCAAGAGAATTCTAGGATATGATAGTCTCATCTTTTTCAACATCTTGAGACATAGGTGGTACAACCATGGGTTGAGAAAGTGAGTCTTTTAGTTTAGCTCACTAATCTACCACTAAATATAGATTTATTTATAGTATGTCAGTCATTCCGTTTAAAATAAGATGTCATAAAATTCTACAGTATCAGCTTTATATAAGATTTTTAGGGCTGGGCGCGGTGGCTCACGCCTGTAATCCCAGCACTTTGGGAGGCCGAGGCGGGTAGATCATGAGGTCAAGAGATCGAGACCATCCTGGTCATCACGGTGAAACCCCGTCTCTACTAAAAATACAAAAATTAGCTGGGCATGGTGGCGCGTGCCTGTAATCCCAGCTACTCAAGGAGACTGAGGCAGGAGAATTGCCTGAACCCAGGAGGCGGAGGTTGCGGTGAGCCGAGATCGCGCCATTGCACTCCAGCCTGGGTAACAAGAGCGAAACTCCGTCTCAAAAAAAAAAAAAAAAAAAAAATGATTTTTAAATTTAGAAAATGTATCAAAAACAATTCAAGAGTACTATTACAAACTAAGACAAGAAAGTTTATTCTTGATGTGTTTCTGCATAAAAAGAAAACTTCAGGGTTTCGAAATAACAATTCATTGGATGATGATGAAGATACAGAGATCATAGCCAAAAAAGTACCAAAACAGCACAGAAGAAATAGAGAAAATGGAGTTAATGTTTGAAAATGCACATATACCCTGAACCCACTATTTTGGAAAATGCTAGAAAACACAAGAATATCAAAGCATTATTCCATAGCTGTCAAAGTGATGACATACCATGCCATCGAGCCTTTGAAAAAGTCTGCTCTGCACTCAGGAGAGAATGAGAGTGAAACACAGATAACATCTTAGTGTTTCTATGAAAATAGTTTTGACTTTGTTTACCCCTCAAAAAGTCTCAGGAACTCAGATCACACTTTGAGAATCACCACTTAAACTCTAGATCACACAGCTTCACATGTATTTTGGGCAAAATTTTGAAATATCTTGGAGTTCCTACCATTGTTTCTTTCAGTGACCTTCAATAAAGACACATATCCAAGTGGCCATACAATGTAGTGGAGGTGGTTTTGTGAGAAACTGATGAAGTCATCTTGTTCCTAATGTGTCTCTTGGAGGAGATATGGGACATTCAGAATACTGGTTCAAAACCAGATCTATGGAACCATCCTCCAAAAATAACACTGTTGATCATCAGTGTTTTCTAGGGAACACGTGGCATGCAGGTATCACATGTAATGGCAAATGTTATGCCTATCAAAGCAAATGTCTTTAAAAGGAAATTGTGTCTCCAATTCTTCGAATTTTACAATTTTGATTAAAAGGAAATTATCTAAATATTCAGTTTTACAATCTCCCTTATCTTATAAATTTTGCAGCTTTGATATTTGCTTATTTGCCTGCCCCGACATTCCTGAGCTATAACAATCAGGAAAGCTCAACAGACCTGTCCCAAGGTTCACCTAACGTAGTACCTAACCTCGTTTGTTTTACATGCATAAGACAATCCTGGGAAGATTAAAGTGTAGATTCCTAGGGTAGAATTTGAGTGGACATTTGAATAACTTGTCTGATATTTTCTTCAGGTGTGCTATACACTACACTTTTGAGAAACAATGGTGTTTTCATGTGCACCTCTGACTTGAATATACCAATCTGAATCTCCACCAGTGGAGAATCTAACCGCCTTCAAAACAATATCACTTTCATTCAATAAATATACCCAAGATATGATGCTTAGCCTTACACTGTCTCATCTTCTGATTACTTCTTTTGAATGATGGAATCATTTTGTCTGAATTCAAAATCAAACTCAGTTTTTAATGATAGCTTGATTTGTATTATTTCAACATTTTTAGATTGTGATTTTATTTGACCTAGCTTGAGAAGGATTAATGCCTAAATAAATCTCTTACACTTTCGGCTTTCCTGAAATCCCATGTAACACACAGTTGCTCTCAAAAACGTCAAAAAATAGTGATGAAAATTTTAACTCTGATGCTGTTCTGGAGCTGACAGCAGATATTGACCTTGGATAAACATGCTGGATTTTTGCTATTGACTGTATTGGACACAATTCAAGGGACACATTCATCATTCATTCCAGAATGTACTTCATAAGAAATCTGCATCTCTTAGAGGGACATGGACACATTCTTTGTCCTCAGTTGCAGACTGGTTGCTTTCAAAAATTAAGTGTTAATAATTTGCTTACAGTTCTTTCTCGTATATGGTAACTTGCAAATTGTCAATATTGAGTTTAGCTGGAAAATTCCTGGAAGTGTCAACTCATTCTCAAAATAAATATTTTCACAGCTATAATTTTATATAAAATTTTTTAGGGGTATAGAGTAACAATCCTTTTCATTCATATGTGTCATTTAAATTAATTTTTCAAGAGAGTTAATGAGCTGACATGTTATTGTCTAATGGAAAAACAACAAAACAAACCCCAGTCCCTTGAACAGAATTGATTTCAAGATCGTTTTGAAATAATTTTCCACTTATAAGTTATGTGAACTATAGAATTGTTCTTTTATTTAGTCAAAAATGTGTGGTTGTTGAAATACTCCTTATTTTATCAGCTTATTGATTTTCTCATTTTGAAACATCTTACAACAATTACCATTTGTGCGGAAGCATCATGAATACCAACAAGTACATTACCCTTAAAAATTAATGGTGTCTGAAAAAGGAGGAAAGCTTATCATAAAGACTGGGGATGTTCTGGTGCCAAAATAGAGAACAAAAGAGTAGAGTTTATTTTTTAAGTAGTAATCATAATGAAGTCAGTCTTAGACATACTGCTACTGAGACAGCTCTACAACACATAGGAGAAAAGCTCCAGTGGGCCATAGGAAATCAGAACTCCAGATCAGAAATGAGTCTGGACTGGATGTCTATATATGAGAATTGGGCTAGAGATGATTATCATGTACAGCTTGCCCACACCACCAATGCCTCCCACAGCTCCTGACCCCTGTTGATGAGATTCTGAGGGAGATGTCCCAGAGTGACAAACCTACAAACACACCTGTTACCTATTTTTCATGGCTTAGTTCCAATAGAGCTATTTTAATCAAATTCTCCCTGTCAATTAAATTTGAATTAAGAAATAAGAAATACAAAATGTGTTTACCCATTGGAAGAGAGAGTTCAAGGGAAGATGTCATGAGACAGAGCCAAGGCTCACAAGGCCGGGACAAACCAAAACCACACATGAACCAAAGTCATAAGTGATAAGAACTCAATTAACTAGAGAAAACCCAACGAAGGCAGGACAGAAACAAGGGAATTACTAAAGGTGGCTGAATCATGTCAACAAAAGAGGGATCCTATGAAGATGATTGTAAGAAATAAGAAAAATCCATGGTTTTTCCTTCTGTCTTACACAGCCATACTCATCACACTTCGGATATCAACTGTGACAAAGAAAGAACCAATGTTTTTCCTACTCTATATCTCAATATAGATCACCTCTTGTCATCAAAATGAGTGAAGATTCTTCCCACCAGCAACCAGTTCTGTGGCAGACCCTCCAGCAGACATCAGCTAAGTGTCCTCTAATTCAATTCGACTCTGGCACTATTTACCTGGAGATAGCATCTGATCCCATGGGTTAAGGGCTCAGTCCCCTATGACTGCCTTCTACTTTAGATGCTGCTTGCAGGCACAGGTTTCCACCTGTACTTCTGACCAGCCAGCTATAAATCAGGGTTCCACACTCCCTTCTTGGGTTCAATTAATTTGATGGAGCCTCAAAGAACTCAGGAGAACACTTTGCCAATATTAACCCATTCATTAGAAAGAATATCACAAAGGATATAAAGGAACAGCCAGATAGAAGAGATGCTCAGAGTGGGGTGTGGGAGAAGAGGCAAGGAACTTCCATGCCTTCTCCAGGTGTGCCACCCTCCAGGAGCCTCTACATGTTCATCTCTCTAGAAGCTCAACTGAATCCTGTTCTTTTGGGTTTTTATGAAGGTTTCATTACTTAGCTATGATTGATTATATCATTGGTCATTGGTGTCAACTCGACCTTCAACCCCTTGGGGAGTAGAGCTGAAAGTCCCAACCCTCTAATCATGCCTTGGTCGTACCAGGTACAAGCCCTCATCCTGAAGCTACCTAGGGGCTCCAAGCCACCAGTCATCTTATTAGTATACAAAAAACACTCATCACCTTAGAGATTCCAAGGATTGTAGGAGCTGTGTGCCCGGAAACAGGGACAAATGCAGGTTTCACAGTTGACAAGGATGAACTCAGCAATAGTGTCCATAGGTCACTTTGGCTCCAGAAACAGAGTTCAATTTCATGATTGTGGGTTTAGCTCTATGATGGGTCATGATTTCATCTTTATAGGACACATACTCCTACTCATTTCAGATACATCTTTGGCTTAATCATTCACTCAACAAACATTCTTCAGAACTTAAGATGTACAAGGCCCTTTGAAGATCAAGAAAGGAAAAGACATAGTCATTGCCTTCAATGATACAATCTAATAGGGCAGATAAAACGTAAAAGTGATTATTTGAGAGTTAGCCAAAGTGCTATAGAAATGAAAAAGATAATACATTTATTTCCAACTAGTAGGAAGAGATACGTCTTCATGAATTCAAACACATTTGACTTGAGCATTAAAGGACATTGAAGGATTAGTAGAATGTGAACTTGCCAGGGAAGTGGGAGAAAGAATTAAGGTGGAAGCAAAAGCATGAAGAAATCCTTGGAGACAGAGGCCCATGTGTCCTTCCAGGAACATGCTGGAATGACAGTTGACTGTGGACCAGTTCGTTAACCACATAAGAATTCTGGATCATTTTGTCAACAAAACAGGAGCAAGAATGGTATCTTGGGTATCTTCTCGGAAATCTTTTTTTTTTTTTTTTTTTTTTTTTTTTTTTTCTCAAAATTAGGAGCCATATATTAGTTTCACATATTTCCCACAGGGAAGAAAAGAAGACCTTTCCCTGAATTGTTCATCAGTGATAAGTGTGTATACATGTTCTTCTTATAAACAAACTATACAATTAGGCATCAAATTATTAATTAAATTTATAAATGGTCACCAGTACTCACACAAAGTAAACAGATTCAGTTATTTGACCCTGGCCACTTTTGCCTACTTCAGCTCATCACCGTTTGTATGCTGAATACATGAAAGCAGTCAAGTCAGCTATGGCCAACAACTACTAGATATCTCCTACTCAGAGTTTTCTTGCTTGTTCTCTGAGCAAATGTGTTATCTGAGGGTAAAGATTAATTTAGATTAAGACTTCTTAAATATACCTAGCGATATACTCTGCTAAGAAATGCAGCTAGAAATTTCATGCATGTCCCCAACTACAGGAGTTGAAAATACAAAATAGAAATATCCATACTTGCATATGCAAATATGCATAGCAATTTACTCAAAAGATACAAGCAATGACTTAAGATCAAGGATTAACAAGTAGATATTTTTTACTGATGTTTCCCTACTAAGTCCCCATAATTTGTTGCCACAGAGAAGGGATAGCCCAGAGGTGTTTTATGGCAGTCAGGTTCACTCCTGGTCTGTTATTACTGTTGTCAACCAGAGTATCTTTTCTGGTGGGAGATGATGATGGTAAGCAAACTGGAAAACACATGAATTTGATTGTTAACCCCCTGCATTAGTTCGTTCTCACGATACTATAAAGATACTACCTGAGACTGGGTAATTTATAAACAAAACAGACTTAATTGATTCACAGGTCTGCCTGGCTGGAGGGACCTTAGGAAATGTACAATCATCGTGGAAGGTGAAAGGGAAGCAAGGCACATCTTACATGGTGGCAGGAGAGAGGAAGAGAAAAAGGGGATGCATCAAACATTTCTCAAACAACCAGATTGCATGAGAATTCACTCACAATCACAAGAACAGCATGGGGGAAACTGCCCCATCATCCAATCACCTCCCACCAGGTCCCTCCCTCAACATGTGGACATTACAATTCAGATTACATTTTGAGATAAGATTTGGGTGGTGACACAGCCAAACCATATCACCCCCAAACTTAGTAGATATTAGGGTTGATATTATTTTGAGACACACGGAAGCTTTTTTAGTCAAGGCACTTCTGGGGATTCATTAGCTGAGATTCATTCGTTGAAATGGCCAACAGGGAGTACGCTGCAGGGGAGTGAATTATGCGTCAGTGCATTCCTCACAGTCCACCACCTCCCCCAGCTTAAACCAGCACTGGCTTCCACATTTCTTTTTAATTTTTAAGTGAAAAATAGAACGCTGAGAATAAAGTAGAATAATACGTAGGTTTAACAAATATAAAGATAAAGCCTTTCTTTCTAGTATCTGATCATGAAATAGGGCATTATCAGTTCAGCACCCTGGAAACTCCTTGAAACCGTCCCTTATCATAACTCTTTCGTTAAGTAACCACTACCTTATCTTCTGTGAGGGTGTTTCTTTCCAAATTCTCCTCCCAAAATGTTTCCTCCCAAATGCTAATTTTTGTAAACTTGACCATTCACATACGCCTCCCTAAACAATACTGCTGAGTTTTGGATGAATTAAATTTTATGGAAATAGTATCACATTAAGTCTTTACATGTTTCTGAGTCTTTTCACTCAGCATTATGTTCTTAAATGCTTTCATTTTATTGCAGGTAGATGCAGTTCATTCATTCCCATTGTGTTCGTATAGCAAAATAGGTTGTCTATCCTAATTATCCCATTAGGATTGGATATTTGGGTTATTTCTAGTTTGGGGCTACTACTAAGAATTGGTGCTGTGAAGACTCTTGTCTGGAAACCCTGGCACAAATGTGCTTACATGGCTCTGAAGGTTATACCTGAATGTGAGATTGCTGAGTCACAGAGTATGTCTGTTGTATTCAACTTTACTAGACATCACCAAACTATGTTCCAAAGTAGCGGAAACCACTGATACTCCTATAAGCAAAGAATGAGAATTCTAGTTGCTTCATATTCTCATCAATGCTTAGTATTTTAAGATTTTTTAATCATTGCAACTATATCTCTTCTTGGGCCACCAGTTATTGATTTTTCTACTGCTTTTGGAGGACTTGCCAGAATACACAGTCAAGAATTTAGAGATTTGGGGTGACCTTCTGAAGTTGAATCGTTTGGCAATTTTTTTTCCTCTTTTTTTCTTTTTTAACATCCTATTCTAACCATCAAAGCAAATTTTGATGATGAGCTTCAGTGGTATTACATAAACTTTTATAAAAAGAGTAAGACAATCAAGGAGAGAAATGGAGAATACATTGTGCTTCCAGTAAACACTGTGAAACAACACTAGCATTTTGTTCTTTTTTAAAAGTAGTACCCATTACATAGTTGATATGGTTTGGCAGTGTCCTCACCTAAATCTCATCTTGAATTCTAGTTCCCATAATCCCCATGCATCATAGGAGGGACTGGTGGGAGGAAAAACTGAATCATGGGGGCGGTTACCCTTATGCTGCTGTTCTCATGACAGTGAGTTCTCCTGAGATCTGATGGTTTTATAAGGGGCTTTTTCCCGCTTTCCTGCTACCATGTGAGGAAGGACACGTTTGCATCCCCTTCTGCCATGATTGTGAGGCTTCCCTAGCCATGTGGAACTGTAAGTCCATTAAACCTATTTTTCTTTGTAAATCACCCAGTCTTGTTATGTCTTTATTAGCAGTGTGAGACCAGACTAATACAATACTGCAGTGATTTAGGCTGGGGTTGGCCAAGAGGTATTTAGCTGTAACAAACCTTCGTTTTCTGGAGGGTCTACTTGTTCCCCACATGCCCACTTTTGTGACTCACTGAGAAGTGGTACCACCTACAGAAAACACCCCAGGGCAGCATATTCAGACTACACAGTGGTCAAGAGAAATGGCCACTTCACTTTCACTCAGTGTTGGAATTTGCTGGGAAGTTTTGGGGGCTGGATGAATACTAAAAAACAGAGATGCTGGTGAACCGAGGTGAGGATCATTGGTTGGGGGAAGTATATGAGGTTTGAGTGAAAGCGACAAGTCAGGAGGGGACATTAGGTCAGTGGAAACATGAAGAAAAGGTTACTCTGGAAGTTGAAGGTGACTCAGAGGACCAAAAGCACTTTTAAAAAATATCCAGACTGATGATTCATACTCACTGCCTTTCACTAAGAGTTTTAGAGAGCTGTCCAAATGTTTCAACACCTGCTTCACATGAGGGAAAATCCTCTTGTAAACAACAGTGAGTCATTATCCAGCGCCTGGGAGAAAGGTGCTCTGGGGTATATGCACATTTGCTCCAGGTTCCCTTTGATGGACAGTGACTGAAAATAGAATCTAACCTTTTTTGCCCCAGAAATACTTGTCGAAAAACGGAAAATTGTAGGTGAAAAAAAAAATAAATAACAGGACACATATTATATACCTAAGTGCATAAATAAATCTATCCCTGATGTATTTGTGTAGCTGGAAAACATGATAATTACATTTCCAAATGGTTATTGAAACCCCCGCAAATGTATACTTAAAAAGTCATAGCAATGAACAGAGACTGGATGGCTCATTAGTTGTGAGAAATAAAGGCATTCCATTTAGATCACCTATTCCAAGTTGCTTCTGACGCCAGAAGCAACTTGACTAAATAGCAAAAAGGCATCCTTTGTGAATAGGTGAGATCACAAAAGACATTTTGCAATTTTTAGTATTATTGTCCATTTATTCACTCTTTCAGCCAATGCTTATTAAGTGTTATGTGACAGGTACGTTGATAAAATAAAAGCCAAAAATTCTAACATGACAAAACATTGCCTGGCCTAAAAAAAAGCCCACCATATAGCGAAAAAAAGGCAGATGAACCTAAATCATAATACAATGTCATGAAGGCTGAAAATGTATAAGAAGCTATGCAGAGGAGAAAAAGAATATAAACTAAAGTTACTTGTGATAATGCCTTACATTTGAATAGCTCTAAATGATTAGGCCAAGATAGCAGCTTGGTGAAAACTATACTAGCTGGCCCAGTCCTTTGATCAAAATTACAACATAGTAAAAGGAATAATAATTACTAATGTTTTTAAAAAATGGCAATGTTGTTGTACCAAGGGGTTGTTTGTAATTCTTTATATGGATTTTTAATATTTTTGCTCATTTTCACAGCTTTTTCTTCAATCTTTTAAATTTCTAATTTATTTTATACAACTCCTTTAAAAAGTAAGCTGCATGAGGTCAGGACATGTCTTTTTTGTTTACAGTTTCATTTCTGATACTCTTTGCAGTACCTGACACATAGTAGTTTTTCAATATATTTAGTTAAGTGAATGAATAATTTCAATATGCACAATTTATAAGCAATAGGAGTTCATATCTTCCAGCGCAGCTGTTTCTGGCACATTCCTCACTTCTATCTGATATACAGGTATTGATCGACTTACCACCTATGCAACTTACGACCATTCGACTTTACGACCACAATCACTAGCCACGACTGCTCCGCGTCTGGCAGCACAAACGTTGCCCAGTTGGGCTTACGACAGTGCAGACCAGCTTCCGACAGCACTACCATCTCCGCGTGCACCATTTCAACTGTACATATAGCCTACTCAACTTACAACCAAATCGTGTTATGACCAATCCGCGGTCCCGACCATGGTCGTAAGTCAAGCACTGCCTGTATGTGATACTGCACTTCTGGGATCTTTGTAGGATATTCTAGAAATGCAGTTCCAAGCCCGAAGCAACCCATTTTCAGGACATGAGGACATCTGATGTTGCCATTCCTCCCGCGTATACGACCTAACCATGCTCTATATGGTTTTTAAAGATCCCTACCATGGTGTGTATATGGTCACATCAGTTGTCTTCAGGGAAGGGAACTGAACATTTGGAGGACAAGAGTGGGAGGGAGATTTTCTTTGTTTTATACTGTTTCAAATAGTTTGACTGTTGTACCATGTGATTCTATTACCTTTTTTAAATAATGAATTCTTTAAAATGCCCTTCCATAAGCACTGTGAACTTTTGCTAAATTTGTGTTGCCTTTCAGGGAATAGATAACCTATTTATCCTATTTATGCACTCAATACTACATTTGAATGAGATAATTTTAAGTTAATGTATCTTTTTTAGTTGTTGGGTTTTTTTTTTTTTTTTTTTTTTTGAGTCAGAGTCTCACTCTGTTCCCCAGGCTGGAGTGCGATGGCATGATCTCGGCTCACTGCAGTCTCCGCCTCCCAGGTTCAAGGAATTCTCCTGCCTCGGCCTCCTGAGTAGCTAAATAATTTGTTGTTCAAAATAATTTAATCACTTCACAAGTTTTGAAGTGATTTGAATATAATACAATTCCCTCTTTTCTGAGTGGTAATTGGAGGAAAAATTCACCTTGTATTTGACATATTTACCAATCTGCGGCCATTGCAAAGTAATCCTTAATCGTAATGCATACAAATATTCTGCTTTGGCCATTGAAACGTTGAAACAGATAATAAAATGCATTTCCCCTTGTATAATGGAAGTGATACAATAATATGTCTATTTGATCAATTTTTGGTGTCTTCCGTAGTCTGATAGGCCAAACTGAAGAACGTGCCAAAGAAATACCATTTTAAACATCCTTTTTTATGTATCTGATCATATACCACAGCTCCAGTATACAATCTCCATATGGAGTAGAGACATTTTAAAGGCTATGAAAGCTTTATTAAGTCCTACTTTCTCTTTCAATGGTACTTTTCCTTCCTAAAAAATTTTAGGATCTAGCTAATGAATTAGGTGACCTATGGAGGCTTTTACATTTTAAAATATCTAGTTTATCAAGATAACAGGACACAATGACTCCTGTGGTCTCAGCTCAAAAAGATCTCCTCCTCCTGAACTACGTGCTCTCTCTGCTATTTTCTGGCTCTCTCCCCTATAATTCATACAGAGAATGCATTTAGTAGTAGGAACAATTGCCAACTTTTTAACCAAATTTTGCTTTCATTGCTAGACAAAGTGCTTGATGCCTTTTTTTGGTTTGAAAGTAAATGACATTCAGACACAGTTGCCTATTGATAGAGGAAGCCTTAGCTACAAAAGAATTGCTGTGTCCAATTATCGACTCAAATAAAGAAAAATAGAGAGCAAATGAAAAGTCACCTTAAAATGTGATTCAGACAAAGAATAATAAACAGTCTCATTATGCTTCTTTTAAAGAAATACACAAATGTGTTCAATATGCCTCTATTAGCACAATATAGTCTCAGATTTCAAATATACTTTCTAGTTCGTATGGGGCAAATGCCAAGCTCTCAATGAATCTATCCTCAAGAATTATATTTTTATGTGTTTTTACTCCAGTGTGTCCTCAGAAAACATCAACCAGTTCCAAACCCCACTAATCCCATGGAAAATTGCTCAGGGCAAAACCATTACTAAAGCTCTCAAAAAGGCAGAACTCACCAGCTGTGTGCCAAAGCCCCCTCCTCAGTGTGTACCTTAGAGTACCAGCTGCCCCAAAAGGCACAGCATTCTGCATGTGGAGAGGAAGCTGCAGTCGTAGTTCCAATATTCCCGAGCTGCCACTGGGTGATTTAGAGACACCCTCATCCACATGATGTCATACACTCATTTTTAACATGAGACTTAGATCTGAGGCAATACATTATTTGCAATTTTATGTATTAGTAATGCCAGTTTACAAGGATGGTTTACTATCCATGCATGTAGGCCAGGAAGTAGGGGTGGTGAGCTTGGAGGATTGGAAAAACAAGCCCAGGGTGACTGGAGTGTGAGAGAGCAGTAGCATAACATAAGCCTTAGAAATCATGTAAAGATCTTGAACTTTATCTAAGGTAATGGAAATGCAAAGTGACAGAACACTTGGGTTTTAGGATTTCCCAGGATTCAGTGAGGAGAGGTTAGAGTTACTCCACAACACTTTCAGCCATTGAGTTGACTTGGGTAGCGCTAGCAAGTTCTCAGCCCTCACTACTTGTTCAATTCCCATCCCCGTACCAGCTGAATGAAAAGTAAAGCAATACCTTCAGCATCCCATCTGCACAAAGGATCTACAGATACCAACACTAGACAAGAGTCTGTTAGTACTTTGAGTTTACTTTATTGTTTTCGTGGTTAATAAACTATATGATAAACTGTGCCATAAGCTGACTATGGAAAGTCTCAGTGGAAAAGAGTGCCCTGATTTAAAGAAAAGGAAAATCCATTTGGGCTGGATTTAAATCTCAAGAGGCCAGAGTTCTGTAAAATGAAATTTGTTGCTGCGTATTTCACAGAGGGTTAATATAACTCATTAATATATCTCAGAGGGTTAATACAACATCATACATTTTATGTAGCCTTAAATGTAGCAATTCTCTACTGTAAAAATAGCCTTAATGAGAAGGTTAGAATAGTTTGAAATTGTTCATTCTAAGGGAGGAGTATAGCTGGGTTTGCTTTCTGAAGAACCAACACCCCACTATGAAGAAAATGAAATAAAGTCAGAATGATAGCCACGCAGCATGGGAGATTTAAATATGCTATAGGGTTTTAGATTCTTTGTTTGCTTGCTTGATTTTTCATAATAAACACATTATTCCATATGGTTAGTACAGAGAGGACTTCATCTTCTCTTTCCCACAAAAATCTCGCCCCCCCAGCCCATTTAACAGTTTGCAGTTGACTTGCTGGTTTCCAGTGTACAGGATTAGAATCAGCAGTAGGATCAAACATAAGGTTCTGAACTGGTTGGAGAGCTTTCTCTTATACTTTTTAAATTAGGTATATTTTACATACAATAAAATTCACCATTTTTAGTGTATGTCTAGTGTATAGTTCATATGGCTGGTTACCATTACCACCACTGCAATAAAAATATCACCCCCTAAATTCCCTCATACACTGGTTAGTCAATTACATACACATCCTGCTCCAGACCTTACCAGCTACTCATCTGTTTTCTGATCTTACAGCTTTGCTTATTCCAGAATGCCATATAAATGGAAGTATAGAGTTTACAGCCTTTGAGCCTGGCCTCATTCACTTCCATAATGCATTCGAGATTCATCCGTGTTTTTGCTCATGTCATTGCTTCATCCGGTTTTTTTGCTGAGTAGTCTTTCACTACATAGGTGCACTGTAGTATGTTCATCCATTACTTGGATGAAGGATGTTTGTGTTATTTACACTTTGGGGTGATTTACAATAAGGTTGCTGTAGACATTTGTGTATAGTTTTCTGTGTGAATATAGGTTTTTATTTCACCAGGGTAAATACAAATGGAATTACTGAATTTTATTGTAAATATAGGGTTAATTTTAAAATAAACTATCAAATTGTTTTGCAAAGTGGCTACACTTTGCATTCTCACTAGCAATGTACAAGACAATGGCAGTTACTCCACATCCAAATTAAACCTCAGTATTGTCAGAGATTTTTATTTTAGCCATTCTCATGAGGATGTAAATATAATATCATGTGATTTTAATTTGCATTTCACTAATGATTAATGATTGATGTTCTTGTTTATCAACACATTTTTTTGGTGATTTATCAGTTCAAATTTTTTGCCCATTTTTTTTTTCCATTGAATTGTTTGGTTTCTTTTAGTTTTAAGAGTTATTTATATATACTAGATATAAACACTTTAACAGATATGTGTTTTAAAAACATATTCTATTATTTTTGTGGCTTCTCTTTTCATTCTCTTAAGAGTATCTTTCAAAGAGCTGAAGTGTATAATTTTGGCAAAGTCATTTATTATTTTTTCATTTAATGATTATGTTTTCAGTGACATCTACAAGAAATCTTTGTATAATTCAAGGGCATGAAACTTTTCTCCAATGTTTTCTTATGGGAGTTTTAAAGTTTTGGGTTTTATGTTGGGTCTATGATCCATTTAAAGATGATTATTATATATGTTGCAAGGTATGGGTGGAGGAGCATTGTGTTTTTATGTTCATGGAGATCCAAATGTTATATTGCTATTTGTTGAAAAGGCTGTATTTTCTCTGTTTTAATTAATGTTACATATCAATATTGTAAAACAAGGACAATTTAAAATAGCACCCAAACCTTGAAAGACATAGGTATAAATCTAACAAAAACATATTCATGATCTGTATGCTGAAAATTACAAAACGCTGAGAAAGACATTTTCAAAAGACCTAAATAAAAGAAGTGATATACTGTGCTGATGAACTGGAAAGCTCAATATTGTGAAGATATTAATATCTTCTTCCCGTACTGCTTTATGAATTGAAAACAATTCCAATCAAAGTCTCAGTAAAATTTTTTTTCTTGAAATTGACAAGCTGATGCTAAAAGTTAAATGAAAAATCCAAGGATATAGAACAGCCAAAATAATTTTGAAAATGAAGGAAAACGTTGAAGGACTTTTACTCTCTATTTTCGATACGTACTAAAAATTGCATTAATCATAGGAATATGGTATTGGTAAATGGACATACACAGAGATCATTGGAACAGAACAGAAGGTGTAGATAGAGATTCATCCCACTGACAAAGATTCAAAGACAATTTAATGAAGAAAAAGGTGGTATTTTCAACTAATGATGCTGAAACAACTAAATGTCCATATTTCAAAAAATAAAACAAAACATGGGGCCAATGTAAATAAAAAACAGGAACCCTGCCCCCGCCAAAAAGCCGCTTATCTCCATGGATTTTCAGTCCCTTTATACTCCAAGTCTCCTTTTCCTAGCCTGTCAACATGATTCAAGAAAACCAAGGAACCATCTTCCTATGAGATTCCAGGCTCCCAGAACTTTTTTTGATGTTGATAAGACATACATATTTTCTTTATCTAGTGGAATTTGTGAATTGTCTTTTCATCGCCTTAGTTTTTCATTTGGAATATTCCTCTTTTCCTAATTGATGAGCTTTTCACATATGTAGACAATATATCTGTCTTTGACACATAGCATTCAAATATTTTTTTCCAAGTTTCTCATTTCTGTCCAATTTGGTTCACATACTTTTTGACATACCGGGGTTTTCATTTCTATGTGGATAGGTACATGATTTTTTCTTTAACTATATTGTTCTGAATTCTCTTGAAGAGATTTAAATGATCCGTGAAACTTTCAGAAATGCAAGTAAATATTAGAAGTAGTTGTACATATAAGGATTTTTAAGGCATTGAATCTGAAGCTCTTATCAGATTCAATAGATATTAGCAAGTTCTGGTACTTTCAGAGGGTCAAGAATCATGATATAATGTTGCCTATACTTTTATGCATGAATAGGTTTTCACCAATCTGACATCATATATTTACCTATATAACCTTCTTGTTATTTTATTTTAAATGTGTATATAATATATATGGAATTTATATTGGTGAATGATGTGAAGTAGAGATTCAATTTTACTTTCATTACGTTCAGTTATTTATCCCAGAACTATTCACAGAATAACTTATATTTCCCTTTTGATTTTAAAAGCCAGTCTTCTTATATGTTATTAATTTACTCAATAAATATTTATAGATAGTCTGTAGTGCGGTAGATCCTGTTCTTGGTGGAGATATAATAAAGGCTAATAAAATCAAGTTCTTTGCCTTCAAAATGTGCACATTTTAATAGTAAGAATAATTAAATTATATAGGCATTATGGAGTGGTGTCAGCAGAGGGTCAGTACAGGGTGATAAAGGAAAATGCACAGAAGGCACTTAACTGGGGTCAGGAAGAGTCCCCTTGGAATTCTGGGAAAGTGAACAAGAGTTCATCAAGCCAAGAGAATCAGGTGGCATGTGACAAGAGGGAGAGTTACGGAAAGAGAAAACAGCGTGATGGAACGCCCACAGGAGCTGACGGATATCAGACCTGGGCTGAGTGCTTTTCCTTTTTAAGCAGTCTGGGTTTTCCATGTTTGTCCTTACACATCTTACATCTTCAGGTTATGCTTCAGTGTTGTTGCCTGTTCCTTAGGCTGCTTCTTACAGAACGTAAACTACTTCAATCCACATACCAGGTTTTTCTTCAGCAACAGGAAAATTTTCTCATCATATATTTTAAAATTATTTTATATTTCTACTCTCAGACATTTTAAATTACGAGTGGTTATGGTTAGAATTCAAGGGCCTGAGCTTTGTAGTTGCCAGACCTGGCTTTCAGTCCATCTCCAGCCTCTCTACTTAATAGCTGTATGGGTCAGGGCAACTTAGGTTTAACTCTCTGAAGTTCAACGTCTCCATCTATGAGCCAGAGGTAACAACAATGCCTACCTCTTAGAGTTGCTGTGAAAATCAAACTAAATTAAATAATATTTATAAAGTTCATAGCCCAGTACCTGGAATATAACACATTTAAATGTTAACAATAACTGCAAGCTCTTAAACTATTTAAAAATCACTTCAAATTTTGAAAAAATTAAAAACTTTTTCAGTATGCAAGCTAAAGCTAAACATAAGTTTTGCCCCCAGCCCCCTGACTCGGGGTTCGAGGCTTTTCAGAGAAGTCTTGAATAGAATAGAAGCATTATCCCTTTTTTGCAGAATGGAAGAGAGTAGAGTTCCTACCTCTCACAAATTCTTGAGTAGTTTCCAAGAAATATTTCTTATAGTTGGGCCTTCTGCAAGCCCTTCCTTCCTTTCTCTTTGTAAATAGCTTGAAACCGTTTTTATTAATATAATATTTATTTTATTAAAAACATATTAGCTAAAACAATTATCTTGATTTAAACTTCCAGCTATTTCCCTGCCAAGGATGTTAGGAATTTTCATTTTTCCTTTGGGAATTTTGAGGCTGCTTTAGCTGGTTTAAGAACAGGGTACTGGAACACCAGCGTTAATATTTGGCCGTAAAACTTGCTTTAAATGAAAGGATTTGAAGGTCCATATAAAGATAGGCTGATTTAAGTAAGTTCTTAATAAAGAAGGGCCAAGCATAAAGTCTTATAGTTTGAAGTCAGAAAGCAATCTGCTCTGAAAGGCATAAAGTTTTGTTGCCTGACTGTAAAATGTGAATGTTTATTTGTTGTTAAGTTTGGGTTTCTGTATTAGCTTGGTATTTCCTGAAATGTAAGATGAAACAAGGACCTGAGTAGAGATGGCTTATTTGGGGATGTGAAACAAGGTATGAACAACTGAGAGAGGAAAAATAGGGAAATGCATTCCAAGGGTTTGCTATTGAACTAGTCACTACTGAGAGCAACTAGGGCTTGAATTCCAGTGGGCGTGCTCTGGTGAGTCACGTAGAATGCACCTTAGAATCCCTCACCTGAATGATGGAAGAAGGGAATAGTTAAATGTTATAAGTTTATTTAAACTTGTACTGTATCCCTCGAGAAGACTAACCTCTGAAACCAAGAATTAGGACTTTGAATTGAGCAAAGAAAGGATTATTGGAATAGGAAGGACAAATTTTATATGTTTCCAGTATCTGAAAACATTATTTACCATTTATACAATCCTGGCATTGAGCAAAGCAAGTTGGTATTGTACCATGCACAAAAACTAATGGATGATCTATTTGAACAGGTGCTACATACTGCAAAGCAAAGTATTCACAACAACTGCAATAGGCCACCCTGATTATTCTGCAGCCTAAAGATTTACAACTCTCATTTAAGTCCAATTGCTTGAAAGATCCTGCCTCCTCACAGCAGTGCCTGATGGACATTATGAATTGAAATACTAAAGGCACTTCTTCTTTCAGGATAACTGATTGAATGTTCCGGCTGGTAAAGCAGGTCATCACTCTATTGTGGCTTTGGCAAGATGCCACCAAAGCAGGCCATCATGGTTGGCAGAGATGTAAAGGCCCCACATATTACAGAACACCCTCTAATATGCAAACTAATTAAGAGATTACCTAAGCCATTCAAGGGCCTTTTCTACCATAGGATGTTAGGAGATGTCAAGCACAAAACTGAAACCAAGATTTTCATACAGGATCCAGGTTTTGTTACTTCCCATCTATAATCTGAAGTTCTGTAATCATCACATCACTCCAAGAACAAAATTTGATAGGCAAAATTCTCCAAACTCACTTCAGGGAGAATCTTGAGGGTGCAGAGTGGGCTTGATGGCAAGCAGGAGCTCCCTGTTCCCTGATTTCACCCATGCAACCCCTAGGTCACCCATCGTTTTCACTCTAAATTTGTAAAGTATAACAATCTTTAAATATTAAGAGATTTTCCAAAGATTAATGACTTTCCTAGCGTTGGCCTACAAATTCAGCACCTCAGTTGGATGACTTGCTTTGGAATACATTTCTATTACCACAAGTGAATTAAATATTTTCTTACTTTTTAATGTAATCTAATATAGTATATTTTTTAAAATATATAGGATATCCAGACACTTAAAATTTATCACTCTATGATTCAAAAGAATTTGGTATAATTGCATTGATAAGTTTACTGCCTTGGACACTAAAGTATGGAGAAGTAGAATATGGAGAAGTAGCTTTTGGTGACGTGCATCTATTTATATCTTTAGCATTTACTACTTAATTTCTTTAACAAATACATATTCAGTACCATTATCTGTTTGGCATTGTCAAAGATGTTAGAAAATCAACTATGAAAAAAAGAGATAATTTCTTCACAACACATGGAAACAGGAGTATCTCTAGGAATTGTTTCTAGTTGAAATTTTTTTCTCCTGCCCTCCTCTATGATTCATCAATCTAGCTTTCCTTCACTGTAGTGACAGGTTTTAATCTCACCTAACAATATCCCTGATTAAGCTTCAGCATACACAGAGTGGCCTGAAACTTGTAGCTTATCTAACAAGTGGATATAACTCAATTTTTGGTCTCTATGTCTAAGTTATGTTGTTAGTCATAATTATAAGAACCACAGCGATAGCACATGGTGTTACCTTCTCTGAAGGCTTTCTCAGCTTTCCTAGCAAAGCTCTTTTCTCTTACATCTGGTTAAAAAATAAATTTAAAAATATTAAAAGTTTTTCCTTTATTCTTATTCTTATGTGTCTGATTTTATCACATGTATTGTTTTGTTTTCTGATATAAGTCATACATGCTCATTTAGAAAACTTGGAAACCATGGAAAAAGAGAAATAAAAAGTAAAATCCACTCTAACCTTAGTACCTTGTTTCTATCTCTGTGGTAGCATTCATCACTTTTGTATGAAGTTGACATGAATAGATCTGTCTAATCCACTAAACTTGGAGTTCCTCCTGAGAAGAACGCATGTATTCAGCTCTGTATCCCAGCTGTAGGAAGTGTGTGATGTATTGGAAACACTCCATAATTTCGAATAATTGAGTGAAAGTTAGTCATAAACAATGGCACTGGGTGTAGTGAATTTTTACATCAAATTTTATTTCCCTATTTCATATTATCATGTATGCATTTAAGTATGTATAATGAAGCTTTATAAAAATTATTTTGTTTGCCAAAACATACTTAATATTCCCTAATAGCACAAAGGTGATCTAAAATAGTTATCAGTATCTTATAACCTTGGCAGAATTTGAACGATTCAATTACATAATATCTAGGGTTGGGACTATTCAGCTGGACAACTGTTACTCATTTTCTGGAGAATGAAACTGTAAATAATGTTGTGTAAGTGACAAGTGAATTAGACATCAGTTCAGTTGATGACCTTTGACTTTTAGAAAGGACTAGAAGTAAAATTTATCACAAAACTCTATTTCACATAAAAAATTTTAAAGGAATCTTTTTCTCTAAAGAGTGACTTGAATTGCAACATTTGATAGAAATTTAAACAGCATTTCCATTTTATTTCCATTTGGTTTTAACAAAGAAAAATCTTAATTGTCAAATTAATCAAAGATTGGACCAAACAGAGTTTGTGGTTGAAAATGCATCATTCAGGCTCCACACAGCCTGAAGTTGACCCAAATGAAACCTCTACCACAAGCAGTGACAGAATTGGGGATGAAATTTTTTTGGTGAAAACATTTTCTTTCAACATTCTATCTCACAATGAAATTTAATTTCCTCTTCATGAATTCTTACATGTTTCAGTGAGTAGTTTTCTTTTCTGGTACAATATAGGTTGGGTGGTTAAGAGAACCTTCCTCCACATCAACAGTCCCAGAGTGAAAAAGCTCTGGGAACTACCAAGAAGTAACAGACCGGCTGCAGAATTGCTTAGCTATCTCTAAGTCCTTTCTTCCCAGAATTTCTAAGCATTTGATGGACACCATAATTGTTTGTTATTGACCTGATCAAAAGGCCCTTTTAAAGTATTCATGGGATGGGAGCCTTGCAGAGCGAACCATTTTAGTCAAGAGCTAAAACGATAACTGGCTCAACCCATACATGGGCACATAAAGTAAGGGAGACATTTCTGGGTTCACTTTTCAAAGGAAAACTGAATACCAATATGCTAAACTCAGTTCCCATGGTAAATTTCTTCCAGAAATTTTTTTTTTAAGCCCAGTTTTATATCTCACCTAGAGCTAGCTTATGAGTAGGAAAAAAAAAAAAAAAAAGGCGCTAGGGAGTCGCTGATGTTGAAAGAGATAAGAAGATTTACAGGTAGTTACACATATACAGATGGATAATTTGCATGTTGAGCCATCTAATCTTGAATTGGCTCAGACATGCCACAGCAAATTTTCTAGAAATCTAATGTTTCATTTGTTGGAAAGAACCCAACGATCTAATCCTAATACAGTGTCATGTTTCACGGCTGAATAACTCATGCACAACACGGAATTAAGAGGCTCATTAATTATATGATCATAAATTTGAGAGTGAAAAAGGCAAATTGGGTATTTTGGAGCAATTAATGGCTTTGGGGGATAAAGAGCCAATTTAGGGTGATTAACCAAATGAAAAGAAAAGCTCACCTAGGCTCTTTGGCAAAAAATCACAGGGCCTGTGACAAGGATGGGTACTTGTGTTGGCCACTTTTATCTATGTTTTTGGATAACCTTAAAAATAGTCTTTAAAAGCCAAAAAGAAATAATTACAATTCCTAGTTTATATCAGCACATATGAGAAAACACCTGACATTTGTGAGGAACAAATGAATGGTTTGGCTTACCAGGGCTTACGAGACAGTTTTCTGCTCTCCATTTTATAAGTCCCCTCCTCCTGAGCAGGCAAAACTATCGTAAATACAGAGAAGGAAAGGCCAGGTTGTTGTGATAGTTTTCTAACTAAGAGAAATCATTCTAGAATTTAAGTTTAAAGATCATAAATACCTTTTCAGTAGTCCAAGATGTCACAGTTCGGGAGAAACCTATGCGCCTACGTAAGTGAGGTGTCAATTACTTTAGACATCTCTTAGGTTGTGTGGTGACTTATATCAAGGTTTATTCTTAAGGACAATGTTCTAGGAAGTCAACAAGTGGCTAAGAAACTCTGTAACCAACTGTATGAATCTTTACAGTGACAATTCCTAAATTGTGTGTAGTCCCAAATAATGGTGCACATTCAAAAATAATTCCCAGTTTCATACCAGGAAAAATACAAACATCAAGACATGCGCAATACAATAGCAAGTTAAGAAGCTATTGTGCACTGTTTTGAGAGAGTGTGATTAAATATAAATCCTAAAAATATTTTCAGTGCAGACCCCAAAAGCAAACCAATTCATGCCTAATCTGGAAAAGCATTCATAAAACATACATCTGTATTGAAGAGCAGAGCACTAGTCATTTCTTAAGCTATAGGTCTTCATTTTCAGTAGATGCTTCATTTTCATTTTTTCAATGGAATGATATTAAGGTCAAATCAATTATCTCAAGTCAAACATCTACTTTCCAAGATTCTTACACATCAGTTATGCTTCCAATTTTCCAGTGGACACTGAAGCCAAGATCCCTGCCACTTGGTTTTTCCATGAACAGTCCCAGGGCAATTTCCCTGATGTACAAGTGTGCTGCAGTGCATGGGCCGTCTCTGGAATCCAGCTCAACATCTGAACAGAGAGAAATGAGCTCGTCCTTTGCCCTCAGGAGAGGAAACCTGTGTCAGAATATATAAGCCATATCTCCAAGCTGCAACTGACCAAACCGCAAGCTTTAATTGTCAGGTGGGCTCTTACATTCTGGAATGTCCTAAACTCCAGAATCTCACCACCACTGGTGCTGTACAGGGGGAGGTGGGGGAGGCAGGCATGTCCAAGGGGCCAGTCCATAGGGATACATGGCTAGAAATATCAGAAGGATTTCATTAAGGCATCACGTCACCTGTAACACAGTCTACATGCTGGGGTCCCCCAAGGATATGTTATAGAAATGTTCTAGTAAACTTCAAAAATTAGAGAAGCAATGCAGTGGTTTATCCTAACAAAATCTAGTTCCATGTTCAGATGGAAAATTTGAGTTAAATGAACTTTGAGATGGTTAGATACATTCAGAGTAAAAGCTCACTTTGAATATGACATTACAGAAATAAAGGTGCTTTTTTTTTTTTTTTTTTTTTTTGAGACGGAGTTTCGCTCTTGTTACCCAGGCTGGAGTGCAATGGCGCGATCTCGGCTCACCGCAACCTCCGCCCCCTGGGTTCAGGCAATTCTCCTGCCTCAGCCTCCTGAGTAGCTGGGATTACAGGCACGCGCCACCATGCCCAGCTGATTTTTTGTATTTTTAGTAGAGACGGGGTTTCACCATGTTGACCAGGATGGTCTTGATCTCTTGACCTCGTGATCCACCCGCCTCGGCCTCCCACAGTGCTGGGATTACAGGCTTGAGCCACCGCGCCCGGCCATAAAGGTGCATTTTATGTTGTATCAACCATCTTGTTGTTGAGGGCAACACTACTTGGACTAAGTATTGGGCAAGTTGCACAGTCTGGGACTTTGATTTGGAATTGAAGTCTGTTAGAGCTGGAAGAACCCCTAGAAGCCTTCTGGGCCAGTAATTCCCAAACCTCAAAGTGCTTAAAAATCTTATAGGGAATTTGTTGACAATGCAGACTCCCAGGCTCCACCCTGGAGATGTTGACCCTGGGAATCTGCTTTGGTTCTGAAATGGGTGCTCTGTGAAATACCACTGGACACACAATATTAGTTCCAACCCCTGTGGTCTACAGAAAGAGAAATTGAAAATGAAAGAAGGTAAGTGCATGTTCACAGTAATGTAACAAGATATTGTCAGACATACTTCTCTCACGGGGCAGAACACTTGGGGGCTGACACCTTAAGATGTTCAGAAACCAGTATTCACTACTGCCCTTGACTGAATAGCCTGCTTGGCACTAAAATGGCTACTGCTCTTGTTACTTCTGTTAAGACAAAAGTGAATTAGATGCTGCCCTTAGTTATATGAAAAAAATGTTGTGAGTAGCAAGCACTTAAGTGCCTTTTCTCTTATAGAAATATATTCATATGTATTCATGGCATTCACCAGGAATGAGGAGGGCTAGCTTCTAGTCTTCCCTGAGCTGTAAGTTTCTCTTAGGCAAGTCACCTTGCTGACTTTTACTTTGTGCATTGTTAATGATGAAGCTGGGCTAAGAGATCTCTAATATCTTTTCTAAACCTCAAATTATGAGTTTCACCACGTGCCAAAATAACCAGCTTCCTTATTTGATTTTAGCCACTTGTCTTATGAATTATAATAATTATACTAACAATTAACCCAGTACTACCATACCCATTTTTCAGATGTGCAAACTGAGAAACAGAGAGGAGAAGTAAAGCTTATCCACCACGATCAAGTTGGCTTCATTCCTGGGATGAAAGGCTGGTTCAACATACACAAACCAGTAAATGTAATTAATCACATAAACAGAACCAATGACAAAATCAAAATGATTATTTTAAAAGTTACAGAAAAGGCCTGCGACAAAATTCAGCAGCCTGTCATGCTAAAAACTCTCAATAAACTCGGTATTGATGGAACGTATGTCATAATAGTAAGAGCTATTTATGACAAACCACAGCCAATATCATACTGAATGGGCAAAAACTGGAAGCATTGCCTTTGAAAACCAGTACAAGACAAGGATGCCTTCTCTCACCACTCCTATTCAACATAGTATTGAAAGTTCTGGCCAGGGCAATCAGGCAAGAGAAATAAATAAAGGGTAATCAATTAGGAAAAGAGGAAAAGAGGAAGTCAAATTGTCTCTGTTTGCAGATGACATGATTGTGTATTTAAAAAACACCATTGTCTCAACCCAAAATCTCCTTAAGCTGTTAAGCAACTTCAGCAAAGTCTCGGGATACAAAATAAATGTCCAAAACTCACAAGCATCCCTATACATGAATAACAGAAACAGAGAGCCAAATCATGAGTGAACTCCCATTCACAATTGCTACAAAAAGGATAAAATACTTAGGAATACAACTAACAAGGGATGTGAAGGACCTCTTCAAGGAGAACTACAAACCACTATGCAAGGAAATAAAAGAGAGCACAAACAGATGGAGAAACATTCCATGCCCATGGTTAGGAAGAATCAGTATCGTGAAAATGGCCATACTGCCCAAAGTAATTTATAGATTTAATAATATCCCTAACAAGCTACCATTGACTCTTTCTTCACAGAATTGGGGGAAAAAAAACTACTTTAAATTTCATATGGAACCAAAAAAAAAAAAAAAAAACTGGAGGCATCATGCTACCTGACTTCAAACTATGCTACAAGACTATAGTAACAAACGCTGCTACCAAAACAGAACAGAGGCCTCAGAAATAACACCACACAGCTACAACCGTCTGTTCTTTGATAAACCTGACAAAAACAAGCAATGGGGAAAGGATTCCCTATTTAATAAATGGTGTTGGGAAAACTGGCTAGCCCTATGCAGGAACCTGAAACTGGATCCCTTCCTTATACCTTATACAATAATTTACTCAAGATTAAAGACTTAAATGTGAGACCTGAAACCATAAAAACCCTAGAAGAAAACCTAGGCAATACCATTCAGGACATAGGCATGGGGAAAGACTTCATTACTAAAACACTAAAAGCAATTGTAACAAAAGCCAAAATTGAAAAATGTAGTCTAATTAAACTAAAGAGCTTCTGCACAGCAAATGGAACTATCATCAGAGTGAACGGGCAACCAACAGAATGGGAGAAAATTTTTGCAATCTATCCATCTGACAATGGTTAATATCCAGAATGTACAAAGAACTTAAACAAATTTACAAGAAAAAAACAACCCCATCAAAAAGTGGGTAAAGGATATGAACAGACACTTTTCAAAAGAAGACATTTATGCAGCCAACAAACATATGAAAAAAAGCTCATCATCCACTGGTCATTAGAGAAATGCAAGTCAAAACCACAATGAGATACCATCTCACACCAATTACAATAGTGATCATTAAAAAGTCAGAAAACAACAGATATGGGAGAGGATGTGGAGAAATAGGAACACTTTTACACTGTTGATAGGAGTGCAAATTAGTTCAACCATTGTGGAAGACAGTGTAGCGATTCCTCAAAGAACTACAACTAGAAATATCATACGACCCAGCAATCCCATTCCTGGGTATATACCCAAAGAATTATAAATCATTCTTCTCTAAAGACACACGAACACATATGTTTATTGTGGCACTGTTCACAATCACAAAAACTTGGAACCAACCCAGATGCCCACTAATGATAGACTGGATAACGAAAATGTGGCACATATACACCATGGAATACTTTGCAGCCATAGAAAAGGAAGAGTTCATGATCTTTGTAGGGACATGGATGAAGCTGGAAACCATAATTGTCAGCAAACTAGCACAAGAACAGAAAACCAAATACCATATGTTCTCACTCATAAGTGAGAGTTGAACAATGAGAACGCATGGACAGAGAGAGCGGAACATCACACACTGGGGCCTGTTGAGCGGTGGGGAGCTAGGGGAAGGATAGTATTAAGAGAAATATCCAATGTAGATGATGGGTTGATAGGTACAGCACACCACCATGGCATGTGTATACCTATGTAACAAACCTGCATGTACTGTGCATGTACCCCAGAACTTAAAGTATAAATTGACCTGGCATTTCTATAGGAGTTGGAATAGTGTCTTTTCTCACCAACAAAACTGAGGTATTGGGTAGTTTTCAGAAGAGTTTGCTTCAGTAGTAGTAAATAATTAACCCTCAACCAAATATGACTCTGGTTTTGCCTAACAAATCTTAAAAGCAAATCCTGAAAAAAATCAAACTATTTCCAAGTAACTTAACTGTGTTCCAGACGAAAGCTTGAAAATATTTAGAGGAATACCAAAGTTTTCAGCCCCCATTAAGGTAAAATTAACAAGGTTTGCCATCTAATAAAAAATTATCAGACATACAAAGAAACAGAAAAATACAACCTATAATGAGAAGAAAAAAACAATTCCTGGAAACTAACATAGATATTAGAATGAACAGATAAAGATATTAAAGAGTTGTTAAAATCATATTTCATATGTTCAAAAATTTTATTAGAGATATCAGAGGCTTTAAAAGGAACAATATCAAACTTTTGGAGATGTAAACTAAAGTGTCTGAGATGAAAAATACACTGCATGGGATTTATGACAGATAAAATGCTGCAATAAAATGTTGAACTGGAAGACAGAAAGTTTTCAAAATGGCACATAAAAATAAATAATTTTAAAAAATGAAATGAGGACAAAAATATTTGAAGAAATAATGACTAAATATTTCAACTTCAGTGAAAAGCAGACACCCACAAAACCAAGAGGTTCAACAAATCCCACATAACAAACATTAAGAAAACTTCACTGTAGTGTATCAAAATCAAATTGCACAAAACCAGTTTTAAAGAGAAAATCCTAACAGTGACCAGAGAAAAAAATCAGACGTGTTACTACAAATAAAGATAAGAATGCCAGTAGATTTCTTATGAGAAACTGTTAGTGAGAACCCAGTGGAGTAATATCTTTAAAGCAAGGAAAAGGACTAACCCAAACAATCAGGCACAGTAAAGATATTTTTCAAAAAGAAAGCAACTAAAGGCTTTTTTAGACATACAAGAGCTGAAAGACTTACAGTAAAAGAAATAGTAAAGATTATCCTTCAGGCAGAAGGAAATATTCTAGTTGGAAATATGCATCTACACAAAAGAAGGAAGAACAGCTGAAATAGTAACTACATGAGTAAATCAGGTAAGATTTCATTCATAACGTTTAATTCTCTTATAAAAATAATATTAATTCAAAATAATAAGGTGTTGTGTGAGGATTATAACATATGTGAAAATAAAATATATGACAAAATATCACAAAGACCAGGATGGGAGAAGCACGCTCTTGTAAGGTTCCTGTGCTATATGTGAAGTGATATGTGAAGGTAAGCTACGCCAACTCAAAGGGTATCATGTAAGCCCTAAATCAATTACCAAATTAACAAAAGAAAGAAGTTGTAGCTAATGAGCCAAAAAAAGAAAAAGTCATTAAAAATGGGAATTTAAAAAGGCTTGATTCGTCAAACAACAACAACAACAAAACAACAAGGGCAGAAAAGAAAAGAAGAGCAAAGAGCAGATAGGAGAAATAGAAGAACTAAAAACTGCATACCGATTGTGGTGATGTCTTCATACATATAAACCTGTCAGAATTTATCAAAGTGTGTATTTTAAATATGTGCAGTGTATTGTATTTATGTGTTAATGAAATTGTTGGAAGAAAACTAATTGGTAAGTTATTTTCACTATGCACATCTCTTTATACATCAGTTAGGAAGGAAATTACGAGTTGAATTGTGCCCCCTCTCCAAAATTCATAGTTTGAAATCCTTACCTCTAGTATCTCAGAATATTTGGAGATAGAATCTTTACAGAGATAATCAAGTTTGAGTTATGTTAGAGTGAGCCCTAATCCAATTAATCCAATATGAATGATGTTCTTAGAAAAGAGGAACTTAGGATATAAGCATCACCTTAATTTGTTCTGCCATAATAAAATACAACAGACTAAGCTTAAACAATGGAATTTTTTTTTCTTTTTCTGAGACAGAGTCTCACTCTGTTGTCCAGCCTGGAGTGCAACTGCGTGATCAGAGCTCACTGCAGCCCCCACCACCCAGGCTGAAGCCATCATCACACCTCTGTCTCCCAAGGAGCTGAGACTATAGGCACGTGCCACCACGGCTGGCTACTTTTTGGTTTTTGTTTTTTGTTGCCTGGCTACATTTTAAGTTTTTTTGTAGAGACAGGGTGTATGTTACCCAGGCTGTTCTTAAACTCCTGGACTCAAGTGATCATCCCACTTTGGCCTCACAAACTGTTGGGATTACACACATGAGCTACCATGCCTGGCCCAGAAATTTACTTCTCAAGGTTCTGGAGGCTGGGAAAGCCAAGATTAAGGTGCTAGCAAGGTAGCTTCATTCTGAGGCTTCATTTCTTGGCTATACATGGCTGCCATCTTGCTGTGTGCTCACATGACTTCTTTATGCACATGTAAGAGACAGAGCAAGCTCCATGGTGACTTTTCTTATAAGGGCACTTATTCCATCAGACCAGAGCCCCACCCTCAAGACCTCCCAAACGCCTTCTCTCCAAATACCTTCCAATTGGAGATTAGGTCTTCAACATATGAATTTTGGGGAGTGGGGGACACAAGCATTCAGTCCCTATAAACACACATAGGAAGAATATGTCAACATGTATTCATCTGCGAGCCAAGGAGAGAGGTCCAAACAGCCTTCAGAAGGATTTCTTCTGCCAACACCTTGATTTTTGAACTTTGAGACAATAAAATTTGTGATGTTTAAGTTATGATGGTACTTTGTACAGAAGCTTTATAAAAATAATACATAAATGTAACTGATAAGAAAACTTTACTGAATCATCAGGAATCTAGAGATATTACACAATACATAACTTCTTCAATTCTTAGTAAAAGAAAAGACATTCCTGGTCCAGCCATATTCAAAGTAGCTGCTTCTACAGCAAGAAGTCTTCTAGTACTCAACTCTAAAAGGGAAAAGATCAATCTTGAAAGATGTTGCTCTTTTCTTTCATCCTTAAAGGAAGATAATTTGATTCTTTATTCCTATTCACATCTAGAGAACCCACAAAAAAACTGCTACAATATATAATTATAAACATTAGTATTAATACAGACATTCATATATAGTGAAAGTTCTATAAAATCTTTGCATCCCTTTAAAATCCCCATTTCTAAATTAAAAATAACAAACACAACTTTTTAAAATCCAAGGCAACAGTACGTGTACACTATATATTAAACCAATTAAACTTAACATGTAGTATAGAGTTACTATCTAAAGACTTGAAGACTATCAACTAAATGAAATTACCTATATAAGATTAAATAGCTGTCTATATTCCAAAAATGTGCTTCCTAAGACTTAAGCAAGCCCAGAAAAATTACAGTGATCTCCTCTAGAGAAGACTCAGATATTTGTTTTCTAAAAGCTGATTGGAGTGTTGCATTGTATTCCATAACCAAGACCTTTGATGAAGAAACAGCCTCTTGTTTACACTTTTTCCTTGTTTTTCTAAGAAAATGTGTGCTTCTCACTAATATTCAAAGGCCCTGAAACAGTATACCTTGTAGTAGAAAGTAGATATATAGAAGCTCTGGGGAAAAGTCCAGATTGTACCAAAAAAAAAGGAAAGAGATACCATGAGAAATATTTTGCATTAGTGCAGCCTCTCATACATACATACATAGTAGGTACTGTGTTTTTTAAAAATCTTGCATTATAAAATTTATATGAAGGAAGAGTATCTTATTTCAAACCAAATGAGTTGAATAAGAACAAACAGCTTCCTTCTTTAATAGTATCTGATATTTAGTTTGAATCTGACATAACCCTTTCAAATATATTATGTCATTTGGTTTTACAACAAACCTTATGAGATAAGTATGTTTAAGTCAAATTTATAGAAAGAATAATAAACTCAGAAAGATGATACAGCTGGTAAGATCACCTAGCTAGGAAATGACGAAGTTAGACTCAAACTCAGGTTTCGAATTCCACATCCTGTGCCTTTCATTTTCCTTTCAGGCCATACGGAAGCCTATCTCTCACACCACATCTTTCAGGGTAGTTTGTCAACTGGGTTTATATTACAATAAAATATAACTTTCCTGCATAATCCCTTGATCTTGAATTGTTGTAATTGATGGAGGCCTGTTTGTTGCCTGAGTATAAATGGAGGCAAATAATATACTTTGATCTCATTACACAGGATCTGCTTCCAAGTATGTTGCACATACTTGCTAAATATCATCTAATATTAAAGTGGCAGAAAAAGATTGTATTCCATTTATTTATTTATTTGCTCAGCTAGAATGGCCAGAAGAAGCACACACAAATTATAGTTGAATTTGTATTTATAAAGTTATCACCAAGAAATTGTTAGATTTGATGTTATCATTTCTGTAATTACAGAAGAAATATCCATTCCACTGGAAGTTACCACAATATGATGGTAATTGCTATGCCATGACAGAATAGTTGCATGATATGGTTACTCTTGTCATACAAACTATAAATTATGTACTAAATGTAATATAATTTATAATGAAAAACTTAACATGGCTTAAAGTAGCTACTGAACCCAGTAGAGTTCTGTGGTTGTTGTAATTACATAATTATTTAAGCCTCACAAACTTAGAAATTACAAAGTACTTATGAAAAGCATTACCACGAGAAGCTAAATGGAACTTAAAATAGTTACCAACCTAATTTGGGTGATTTTTTTGTTGTTGGGCTAAGTGGCAATTCCATCATTAGCTTTTTCTGAGACAGCATCTAATGTATTTTAACAAACGCTTCCAATTTGTCTTTATTCATACATTCTTAGACTTTCGAGGTTAGAAGAAATCATTTAAACTAATTCTCTACCCAAACTATGATTCTCTTCCACAGTATTCAGACAACTAGTTATTGGGCTTCTTCCTTTAACCAATGGAGCCCAGAACTTCACAAATTAATTAGGTGGGTGAATTGGCTAGAACTCTTGGTTGCATGTGATAGGAGACCCAACTCACACTGGTCTAAGAGAGAAGAGAAATTTATAAGCTCATGTAATTGAAAAGCCCAAGGTTATTGGCTCTAAACCTGGCTTGATCTAGATATTAAATGATGTTCTAAGCATTCAATTTAAACAAAGAAAAATCTGCTTCCATTTCTCTGTTGGGTTTGTTCTCAGATAGGCCCTCACCTTGCAGGGGCAAGCTATTCACGAAAAGATCCAGACACAACCTACCAGCTTAGTAATTTTAGTAGACAGAACTTCTTCCCAATGGTTCTGTGAGAGGCCTGGAATGTCTGATTAGGATGTTCTGTATCACACACCCTTCCCTGAACCAGTCACTATACATAAGTATTTTCACAATCTAAATGTGGGTCACATGGACATCTCTAGAACCAGCAGAGCTGGGTCATTGCCAAAGGCATACTGTGGCATTAATGAAAAAACAAGAATGAAAGCAGAGCAAAGAAGCACAACAGATTTCCACCACAGGCAAGATTTATTATCCTTCCTCTAATGAAGATATTCCTCTTGTTTCTCTTTTATAATGGAGGACCTCTGGGAGATGAGTTCTGGTGAAAATAAACCAAATCCGGTTAACAAATTGGCTGAAGTTGGAAGCTGACATCCTTACTGTTGGCATTTACCATGAACACAACCAGAAGAATAATTACAAGTTTACAGAAGCTCTTTTATTTTTCATCCAAAATGCAGTTACTCTGGACATAGCGTTCTTTAGCCTCAATCCACAGGGCATTGATTCACCAGCACCAAGCTTTCAAGAGTACTTAAAATTTTCTTCTATCTTCTTTTCAAATAGTAGTTATGCATGACTCAGGATCTCTGATGACACCATTCAGAGTCCACAGAACACTCTGGTGAACCACAGATCTCTGATATATACATACTGATGACCTGAGAATCACAGGGCTGAGGGATCAGGAGCATCTTATACTCATGTGGATGAAGGAGTAAATTGTATGGTGCTAGAAATCTTGCCACTCTAGTTCTCAAGTGTAGTAGGAATCTTATTCCTTCTGGCTGCCATGCATTTAAACCTCCCCTCCATTTGGCAATATCCACTTCATAGGTTTTGGTGGGAAGTACAGACATCTATCATCATAGAAGATAAAAATGCCCCAAACTCACTTTCCCAGGCCCCCTTGCTGGTCATGTGTGGGCCTGTGACCTGGTCTCCTCCAATCAAATGCACCGACCCTAGTCTTTGACTAGGGAAGCAAAGATGAAAGGAAGAAAGGGTTGAAAAGAATCTTTCCTGGCAGAGAATGCCATTGCTAGGAGGAGATCAAGTTCTTGGGTCAACAGAGAAGCAATGCCCAAGTTCTTGGGGCAACAGAGGAGCAGTGTCAGCGTCTGTAACCAGCATCTGAGATCCACTGTATCACAGCTTAAGTGCAGGGTTAGGGCACAGTGACAGCAGCTTCATGGCCATACATCTTGGACCCATTTTGCAGTGCAATTTTGGTATCATTCCTGACTGCAGCCCCTCTGGGCCTGGACTTTCAGCTTTTGCAAAGTTGCTATGGGCTCCTTGTTAACTTTTCTTTTTTTCTGAAAGAATCCAGAATCAATATCTGTCACTTGCCTCCCCAAACCCTGGCTGATATTTAAGTTCTTATTGTATGCAGCCTCAGGGCTGGATGTCTGTCTAGAAAGGTTTTCCACTACAGTAGTTAAGGGGATGAATGCAATTCTGTCTCTGTCATATAATTCCATGATTTTACTGACGACATGTAACTGTTTTCATTCACAGTCTTCTTAACTGAAAATGGAGATAACAGTATCTAATCCCTAAGATTTAAGTAAAGCATTGTAAAGCACTTAGCATATCTCTGGAACTTTAATTAAAGTCTCAATGTGAGTTTCTAAAATTACTAAAGAATTTTTCATAGTGTTGTGGCATGGCTTCTGGGTTACAAGAAGAGGTTTGTACTTTCATAGAGGGATAAAATGAAGAATTTACATTTACAAATCAAAATTCTGCCATCAATAATATTTAAGCAGTTTTAAATTTTATAATTTTCTAATCCATAAGTTTATTAGAAGTAGTATCCTTGCTAAAAAGTGAGGGATACTCTGGCTGGCGGGAAGGTGACTTCTTGTACTTCTGAAGTATTTCCCGGTGAGGGGTGAGTGCCCTCCACTGGCTTAGCTAACGGTTTTATTTCTATAAAGGAAAAAAAATTGAGATTGTGATTCTCATTGTTTACTGTTTCATGTGCCTAATGGGTCTGGTTAGATAGGGGTGTATAAGTATGGAACAGATGAGGATGGCTTATGAATCCTGAGGGGCAGGGTGACCTCGCAACTGAGTAGAGAGAAAAATAGCACCCCAGTGGTGCCTGGACTACCCCTAGATGGTAGGAGTGAATTTTCAATCATACCTTCGCCCTCCCAAAACTTGGTGATTGACTCCTGTTTTGCTATGGAATTTTACTGCGAAACCAAAACCGTATGTGCTTATTTTCCTTTTGGACTATAATTATAGCAGAAAATGCTCCCCCATCTCTTGCAGGCATTCACCCCCAATACTCATGCAACTGTACCAGAAATTGGAGATGACAGCCATAGTAGAAGAATTGAGAAGGAAGAGAGAGGGGAAGAAAAGCCCATGTTACTAAGCTAATAACCAGAAGAACATCTAAATAGGGGCAGCTCTCTTACAATCCCACATACTATTTCTTAAACAGAGTCATTTTGTGGTTTGTAATCAAGTGTCTGAATTCAGAATTTATAGGCCCCAGGATGGTAAGTGTGGTTATATGGTATTTAGCAATTTTATGTGTTGTTGTGCTAAATATGGAAAAGTCAGAAAAGTATTTTGGTGCTTTTCCTTAGAGTCTACTCTGAAAGTTAGGTTGGGTGACAGCTTAAAAAAAAACAATCAGTCTGGCAAGAGATATTCAGATTTATCTGCTTTTAAGCTTTAATCTCGTTTGAGAAATGTCTCTTTAGAATATGTCTAAATTAACTTCCCTTTGCTCATGAAACTGTATTTATAAAAATCTTGAAATATCCTAATACATGGAGATGAACTTCTACTTATTATGAAAGAAAAGTATTTCCTAATAGTTACAAGCTGCTCAAGGAAAAGTTCCGGGTTGAGGGTATGGATGAGTAAAAGGTCAGAGAAATCTTTATTATCCCTGGAGGGTTTTAGCACAGCATAGAGCCTCAATAGGCAGGGCCTTGGCCTCTAAAATTATTTTCCGAAGTGTCTAGGGGCAAAGACATACAGTGAAAGTATGATAGTCTGGGGTGCAAAGGTTTGCTCTACCACTCACTGATACGGTATTTGAGAAAAAAAAAAAATCAGTGATATATATTAGTCCTTCCAATCCTAATATTCAAAGATGGAATCACAGGATTGCTATAAAATGAAAATGTTCACACTTTTTATACCAAATATCGCTCTTCCAGTATTTATGGTGGTCTAGAAATTCCAGAATCAATTATACTTTAAATTATCTTTTAATTCAGTTTTAAAACCACTCAAGGTATTCTATGTGTTTCCTCCAAGATCACACCTCATCTTTGCTCCCAAAGCACATTAGTGTGCCCCAGTCTCCCACCATTTCCAACATACTTTATTCCAAAAGCCTTTTAACTGTCTTTAAAACTCAAATTCATCTGAAAGTACAAAGATGTATTAGTGAGTATATTAGATGAATCTACCTTAAGTTTTAAAGCATCTCTCAAAAAATATTTTGAGTCAAGTCAGCAGAATAAGAATATGAGCTTTAGTCTCAGATTGGAGTTGGACTGACCACCGGCTCTGGCACCAGCTGACCTAGCTGTTATCTCTTTTGGGCAAGTTAATTACTTAGTTTTCTCATTTGTAAAATGAGGATAATAATGCTTACCTCCTAGGAATGCTGCAAAATTAGAGATTATAAAGCATTCATAACAGGGTCCAACACATGGCAGACACTCAATAAATGATAACAAAACAGAAATGGTAATCTGATTATCCTAAGTATACAGTTGCCTAAGGTAACCACTTTGGAGGAAAAAAAAAAAAAAAGATACGTGGCTTGTTTATACGTATAAGTTGTAGTGTTTTCAAGAATCAATGTTATTCCCTTTTAGTTAAATCTATGAACTATTATAGAACTTATAGACTGCAAAGTTATATATTAGGAAGAAGGAACTATCAGACCTTCTTAGATGAGTATTTCTGAAGAGAAAAGATTTTTATTTCTAGTTCATGTGTGCATTCCCCAATTTATCAGTACTATTAAACATACCGCTCAACTTATTCAGAACATTTATACATGCTTAACTTCATAGAGTATTCCCGAGTTGCCATTCCCCCCTCGTATCCCAATGAGAAGTCCTGAGAACAACTGAAATGTGAAACAGGTTTTCTTACAATAGAATGATACAAATAACTGTGGTACAAAAACAGTGTTAAATCTGTGCTTGCCATGTGAAATTGACAACTACCCCTTCCCTTTCCCTGCCCCAAAGTCTCTGGCCTTAACACTGTTCATCACCTGCCCTGAGGATGGTGTAAAAGTTGGAAGTTCTTTCAATGGGTGTGTCTTGCTTGTGTGGCTGCTGTCTTCCCCATGTTACGTCCCCTGGGTTCCAGAGGACATGAAGAACTGCTGCCTGCCCTCGGTCCTTTCCTGTCTGTCTTTCCTATATTACAGATAGAGCCCTCTCACTCTCAAGGCGACGTGTCTCCATGGATTTTTTCATCTCTCACAATCAACACCACAGTTATGGTCACCATCTGCTTTTCCTGTGACCTCCATGACGTTTTCTTTGCTGGTCAGACAGTCCTTCTGGTCTCCCATCTGCTTGCTCCGTTAAGCCCCTTCCCATTGTCTTTCTCCATGGAATGTATCAGTCAGATGACCCACTAGTTGAAATTTGCCACATTTTGCAACATAGCATTCTAAGTGATGTGAGTGAGGAATGCATAAAAGTTTTGGCTAATAAAAAAAGTGGGAAAATAGTTTGGCGTAGACAGACCTATGCAGATGAGCTAGGACTTCAACATGAGCAAGAACACAAGAAAGAAGGAAGGAAAAGGAATTTTGTGCAAAAAGGATGAAAAAAAGACATGAAAGCATGAAAATCTAGAGAAGAGTATTCACTATGAGTGATATGTTACATGTGTAGTGAAGAATAATTGAAGATGAGACTGGGAAGGGGAATTGGGGCCAAACCACAAGCAGCTGAATAGAACAGCCTACGGAGGTCACATTTATCCTGTTGGCAAGGGGGTCTGCTAGACATGGGAGGCACCTGACAGAGCTACACTTTAAAGATGAAGATGGTTGGGCATGATGGCTCACACCTGTCATCCCAGCGCTTTGGGAGGCAAAGACAGGAGGATCACTTGGGCCCAAGAGTTCAAGATCAACCTGGGCAATATAGAGAGACCCTGTCACTAAAAAGGAGAAAAAAATACAAAAAAAAAAAGAAAAAGAAAAGATGAAGATGTTAGCACTGTGTGGGCAAAGGAGAAAAGAGTATAGACATAGGGAAATTTCTCAAGAGGTATTTGAGAGATCCAAGCTAACATGGAAGAGGCCTTCAACTATGGGTGGCGAGAAAAAATGGTTAAAACTGAATCAAGAGACACTTCAGAGGAGACTTACAGGTTGAGATAATTGAAACTGTGAAAATAGGTAGAAGAAGGAGTAAAAGATAATTCTGAGTCAACATTTTAAATTTCTGCACTCTCTGGACAGGTAGCTAAAGATGATAGGTAGATAGACGACAGATTAGATAAAGAGATAAATAGATAATAGAGATTAGATAAATTGATAGATAATACAGATTAAATAGATAGATGACAGACAGACAGATCTACCTTTATTCTACTTTCACCAGCACGCTTTTAAAAATCTGTACACCTTCATATAATATACCACCATAATAATGAAGTACTCAGCACTTGCACACTAGGGTAGAAGAGCTTCAAGGAACTCATCATTTTCTCAGAAAAGCTGGGCATCTGGAATAGGTTACAGGGAGGTTATGGAATTTCCTCCCCTGGAGGGATTTTACAACAAGCTAGATACCATTTGTCCATGATGGCTTAGGTGTGGTCCTTTCTGAAGCCTAGGAGGTGTCCTGACTGAATCTTATTATCACTCCCAGGCCTACAATTCCATGCTTCTACATCTTTTAACCCTAACGTGTATCATTCATTTGATAAAATAAATTATGACATGAAACTTGGAATTTTCTACGGACACTATACAGAATGTAGCCTGAAAATTCTTAAAATTAATTAAGCTACTGAATAAATTATAATTAATGTTATGGGTCAGGATTTCTCAAACCGTGTTTGATGGAAATACTCTTGCAATATTCTTACTCCAGAAAGTGGGAAATGATTGAAATTCACAGCAGACATTAGCATATAAAAGCCCTATGGTATCCTATAAGAAAGAAGCTTCTTCCATTTTTTCCCTAAAGCTTCTGAAAATTTTTAGAACGATGAGATGTATGTACCTATAATTATATATATGGCTACCCATCTGTAGCTATCTGTCCGTGCACCCATCCATCCATTAGCCATTTATCTACTTTTTAACCTCCTGTGAAAACAGGTTTCATAAAACATACTTTGGTAAATATCATCTAAGCTTCCCAAGGATGATCTTTGGTTAATCTGATAATTATTTCTAAATTATAGTTTGCTTCACCACAAAATGGAGATAATAATACCTACCTCATATAACTGCTACAAGGATGAAATTTTAAAAAAATGTGTAAAGCCCCTGGCATAGGGCCTGGCACTTTGTCAGTGCTCCAGAAATGTTAGCTTCCTATCCTCTGCTCCTCCATTAAGGTTTGATATCTAATACATCTCACAAACACATTAGTTTAAGTGCAGAAATGCTTCAGCAATGAAAACTTTTGGCTTCTTCTAAGGAATGAATATACTATTCTGTGGTAAATTCTAATGCAGAAGGTCAAGTGGTTATCCTTCAGTAATCACAGCTATATAAAAATATATGTGTATGTGCACAAAGGCCACTATAGGAAAATAAGAATGCACCTATTTTT
The DNA here is from genome assembly GCF_009761245.1 of Sapajus apella. NCBI lineage: Eukaryota > Metazoa > Chordata > Mammalia > Primates > Cebidae > Sapajus > Sapajus apella. The sequence continues at coordinate 3,903,068 of NW_022437014.1, read as the reverse complement.
AGTGAGTGTTGGGATCATAGGTAGTTTGTTTCATTTTTAAAAATTAGTAGATTTTGTTTATCACAGATGTTTTAGGTTCATAGCAAAATGGACCCAAAAGTATAAAGAGTTTCTATGTAACCCCTCCCACCACACACACAGACTTCCACACCATCCACATGCCCCACCACAATGGTACGTTTGTTACCAGCAATGAACCAACAATGACACTTCATTATCAACCAAAGTCCATGATTTACATGAGAGTGGACTAAAGTCCATCATTTACAATAGAGTGGTGGTGTGCATTTTATGGATTTTGACAAATATATAAGACTTTCATTCTGAGTAATTTCACTGCTCTAAAAATCCCCTGTGCTCTACCTCATCTTTCTTTCCACCCCCATCCCTGACAAACACTGATCTCTTTATCATCCGTCCACAGTTTTGCCTCTTTCAGAATACCACAGGCTTGAAATCATACAGTGTGTAGCCTTTTTACATTGGCTTGTTTCACTTAGTAGTATGCCCTTAAGTGATCTCTGTGTTTTTAAAAACAGTTTTGGTATTAGAGAATATCACCTTTTAAATGTAAGAAAATGAAGTAAGTTGAAAACTGACAAATAAATAGAAGCGAAACACAGAAAAATAAAGAATGGCTGTCCTGAGGGAAGGGGCTCTATCCTGAAGGTGGCCGGTTGTGGCTGCTTCTCATCTCCCCAGCTGCCGACTTCCACCTCTGGGCGGACAACTGTCCTACTCCTCCTGCTCCCTTCTTGGGTGTCACGGGGCTCCTGCTTTTCTCTCCCAGGAGCTCCACTTTTAGGGCTCCCTTGTGGTTCTAAGCACAGAGCAGGCAGCGATCACTGAATGCAGAAAATCCAAATGAAAACATGGAAGTCATTTCTATGTATTTAGCACTTACTATGTGCCAGGCACGGTACTAAGCATTCTACATATATTACTTCATTTCATCCTCACGTTGATGCTGTGAGGTAGATAAATGTATCCCCATTTTAGAGACAGGCAAATGGGGGATGAAAGAGGTTAATGACTTTCCAAATGGTACACAGGTAAGAATTAGCAGAATCAGGCTTCAAATCTAGGACGGCCTGTGTCTAAATCCTGTGTACTTAACAACACTTTGTGCTCAGAATGGCTACCTGAGTACCATAGATAAGTGATTCCCAAATGTTAATCCTGTCCTTCAAAATGAAATTTTTGTTTATGTGAACCACCTCGATTGCTTTCTGTTGAGCGACCACTTCCAATATTCCAGGTATGAGACTTCACTAAGGGAGAGACAGAAGTCCACGTTTACCCTCTCCCTGAATTTCTCACTGTCTGCATTCCTGACTTACACCCCCATCTCAGGGCTTTTAGGTCCTGAAGAAAAAAGTAAAGAAAGTTTGTGGGCTCCACAGTTCTTAGAACAAAACCTGACTATTTCATGCAAAATGACATTGAATTAGCTCTCATTTTGTATGTGAAATTTGACTTTTGATTTAAACACCAACAAAAAAGAGGTAAGACAACATTATGATAAGAAAACAAAGTTCCGCACCAAGACAGACATCAAGCTCTACCCAAGGCTCACTGACAAGCACAGAGCCTGGAACACAATTTCACACAAGTGTAACAGAGTACAACATTTTATGCTGTAATTTTCTGAATTAGAATTTTTAAAGTAGGCCTTTTAAAATATCAATTCTTTCAAGGTATAATCGACATATACTAAAATTCACCAATTTTAATGTAAACATTCAGAATATGGATACAGTCATGTAACCAAGTCATGTAACCACTGCAATCAAGATGTAGAATATTTCTAGCACACTAAAAAGCTCTGTCTGCTTTTGCCCCTTTGCAGTTAATACTCTCTTCTTATCCTTGAGCCAAGGCAACCACTGATCAACTTTCTGTCACTATAGTTTTGCCTTTTATAGAATTTCATATAAATGGAATCATACAGTATGTATTATTTTGTGTAAGGCTTCTTAGACTGAGAATAATGCTTTTGAAATTCACCTGTGCTGTTGCACCTATCAGTAGTTCATTCCTTTTTACTGCTAAGTAGTATACCATTGTATGGACATACCACAGTTTGTTTATTCATTTGCCTATTGGTGGCCTTGGATACTTTTCTGTTTAGGGCTTCTATAAAAAAGCTGCTATGACCATTCACATACAAGCCTTTGTAGGAATGTATGTTTTCATTTCTCTTGAGTAAATGCTCCGCAGTGTAATTGCAAGGCAATATGGGAAGTCTATATTTAACTGTATCAGAAACTGCCAAACTGTTTTACCAAGTGGCTGTAACATTTTACATACTAACCAGCAAGATATGAGAGTTCCAGTTGGTATTGTCAATATTCTAATTTTAACCATTCTATTGGATTTGTAGTTTGAATCTTACTGTAGTTTGAATTGGAAATTCTCTGATAACTAGTGACAGTGAATATGCACTCTTTGCATTCATATGTCTTCATTGTAAATGTTTTTTTAAAATATGTTCCTCATTTTTTGATTGGGTTATTTATGTTCTCATTATTAAGCAATGAGATTTTATGTATTTTATATACAAATTCTTTATCAAAAACATATTCTGAAAATATTTTCTTTCACTATATGGCTCCCCTTTATATTATGTTCTTTGGAGAGCAAATTTTTAATTCTAAAGTCCAACTTATAATTTCTTATTTTATGGTTCATGCTTTTTATGTCCTAAATATAGTTTTTTTTTTTTACAAACAAAAGGTTACAAAGATTTTCTCCTTTGTTTTCTTTTACAAGTGTTATAGTTTTAACTCTTATATCTGTGATACACTGACAGTTGACCAGCTTTATATATGTGACATGAGGTTTTTAAGTTCATATTTTCCATGTACATATCTAGTTATTTGAGCCTCATTTGTTGAAAAAATTATATCAATTGAATTATATTGGCACTTTTATTAAAAATCAGTTGACTACTTTTGTGTCCCTTTATTTCTGAACTCCCTGCTCTGTTACGTTGACCTATATGTCTGTACCACTTTGTCTTGATTACTGTAGCATTACAATCAGTCTTAAAATCAGATAATGTAAATCCTTCGACTTTCTTCCACCATTTCAAGAGTGTTTTGGCTGCTCGAGGTTCTTTGGGTTTACACAGAAATTTTAGAATGAGCTTCTTCATGTCTACAAAAACGTGCTGGGATTTTTGCCTGGGAATTCATTCACTCTACAGAAAAATGTGGGAGAAATTTACATCTTCACAATATTGAGCTTGCCAATCCATTACTTTGGCGTATTTCTCCATTTATTCGTCTTCTTTCATTTCTTTCAATAATGTTTTATAATTTTGAGTTTATACATCTTATCCATTTTTCATTAAATTTATCCCTAGTTCATGTTTTTCATGCTGTTGTAAATTATGTTGCTTTTAAATTTTAATTTCCAATTATTAATTTCTAGGGTATAGAAATACAATTTATGTTTGTATATTGACCTTGTCTAACCTTGCCAAACTCACTTAATAGTTCAAGTAGTCTTTTGGTGATAAGCTGATGAATATACTGGCATAAAGTTATTCCCAACATTGCCTTATATCTCTTTAAACATTCTTGGGCTCTGTAATTACATTCTCTTACTCATTTCTGACAGTGATGTCTCCTTTTCCTAATCAGCTTGTCCAAAATTTTTATCAGTTTTACAGATCTTCTCAAATAGCCAGCTATTAATTAGGTTTATTGATTTTCTTTTTTGTTACTGTTTTGTTTTTCTTATATTGATTTCTGTAGTTTTATTTTTATTTTTTTCCACTTATATTGGCTACTGATATTCCCTATTTTTCTAGTTTCTTCAGGTAGAAGTTTTATCATTGATTTTATAACTTTTATCTATAATAATATAATTATTTAATGCTATATATTTTTTCTAAGTATACTTCTTTAGAGCCATCCCTCAACTTTTGATGTTATGTTTCTATTTCCATTCATATCCAATTAAATTATTTTTAAATTTCCCTTGAGATGTGTTCTTTGAGCCATGAGTCATTTAGAAACGTGTTGTTTAATTTCTAACTTTTTGTGGTTTTCCCCTAATAGATCTCTAGTTTAATGTCATTGGTGTCAGGAAATAGACTTTGTAAATATTTCGATATTTTCCATTTTTTTGAAACTTATTTTAGAATCTAGAATATTTTCTCTCCATGTATATGTAAGATTATGTAGTATGGTGTTGTTTGGTGGAGTGTTGTATAAATGAAAATTAGGTTAAATTGGTTAATATCATTCAAGTCTTCTGTATGAACTTCTCACTGATTTGTTCTATGTGTCCTACCAGTTACTGTGAGGGAAGTGTTGAGGTCTCCAACTATAATTACGGATTTGTTGCTTTCTGTTTTCATGTCTGCCAGTTTAGGCTGCGTGTATTTTGAAGCTCTGTTTTTAATGCATACATATTAAGGATTATTCTATTTTCTTGATGAATTTATGCTATTACCATTATGAAAAATTCTGAATCCTTCGTAATTCTCTTTCTCCTGAAATTTACTTTTTCTGATATTAATATAGCCATTCTAGCTTTCTTTTAATTATATTGTTTTATGTTATGCGTTTCTCCAACCTTTCACTTTTAACATATCTGTGTTAACGTGGGATTCTTACAGTGTATAGTTATATTTCACTTTTATATTCAATCTGATACTCTCTGCCTTTTAATTGAAATGTTTGAAAATTTAAATTTAATCTAATTATCAATGAGCTTGAGTTTAATTCTGTCATCTTGCCATATGTTTTCTATGTATCTTATCTGATGTTTTTCATTTTAATCCTTTTTTCTGCCTTCTTATTTATTAGTTGATTATTTGTCCTTACTGCTGGTTTGGTAGCTACATATCTTTATTTGATTTCATTTATTATTGTTACTATTAAATGGTCAAGATCAGAGGATGGCAAACGTTTTGTAAAATCCAGATAGTAAATATTTTAGGTCTCTGAACCATTTATGTATGGCTCATATTTTAGGTTTCTGTCACCAACTACTTTACCATTGTAGTTGAAAAGAAGTGATCCACATGTAAAAGAATGGATATGGCTACATTCCACTAAAACTTTAACCACAAAAATAGGCCATAGGCCAGATTTGACCCACAGGCTCTGGTTTGCCAACTCCTGTTGTAAGATTTACAACATGTATCTTTAACTTAGCATAGTCTAAGTTCAAATAACATTATGTGATTTTATCTATAGTGTAACCACCTTATAAAAGGATACATTAGAGTGAACTCTATAATGTAAACTATGCACAATGGGTGACAATGATATGTCATTGTAAATTCATTCATTGTAACAAATATACCATTCTGATTGGGAATATTATTAATGGGGGTGGCTATGCAAATGTGGGGGAAGTAGGCATATGGGAAATATCTGTACTTTCCTCTCAATTTTGTTGTGAACCTAAAACTTCTCTAAAAAAATTAAGTCTTCAAAAAATTCTTGATTCTCAGATTGTGTTCTTCATATTTTTTGTTAAAAAGTACTATCTTTATGAAACAATCATGATACTGTACAGATTTTTTAAATATCTTTATCTGGTAAAATTAAAAAAAAAGGAAACTCTGTATCAATATTTTTCTTACTTATTGTACTGGGCCATGAAACTAAAAAATATTTTGTTCCACTGTCTTAGATCACAATCTCACCTACATGGACACTTAGAAGGGAATAAAAGGAAATTGGCAGTGTCTATGTTTCGTCATGATGGGCAGTACAAGGTCTTAGTTCTACCCTCTAGATATATAGAAATGGTGTTAGAGTAGTTAATATAAACATGACTCTGCCAACTAGCAATGTTGTAGACAGGCTGTTAGTATCAGTTCAGGTTCTTGGAGAAGTACACACCAAGATGGAGTTAAGAGTGCCAAGAAACTGGGAGTAGTGAGATCATGAATGACAAGGGGAGTGCCAACAGGAAGAGCCAAGGAAAACCTTTAGTCTGTTCTGATCTCCCCAAATGAAGATGGCAAGGGAAAAAGTATTGAGTAGGAAGAAGCCCAGCTTGTGCTAGAGCTCTGGGAGGCCTAGTCAGCCCAATGGGGAGTTCCAATGCAAAGACTGCCCATAAAGGAGTTCTGCACTGGGCAGAAATGACCAGGTCGTATTACATGCTCAGTTATTAGTCAGGACTTCTCAGGAAGAGGGCGCACTATTGCACTAGGCTGCAGGTGTGGTGGTCCTGAGAAAGAACTAGCACAGATCATAGACATGCATCCTACATGAGGCCATCCTCCTATTTCTCAGGGTAGGTTCTAATCTTCCAAAATGAGCACAAGTTTGGTGCTGGAAGAACAAGTGTTACTACTGGTTCCCTAGCTGATGTTTTAAATTTGAGTTCTTGTACCACTGTGTTCCAATTTTCTTACCCATAAAATGAACATTACAATAATGTCCTCTTAGGCCAAATATAAATTGAAGTAATATGAGAGAGTGGGGTAGATGGAAAAGAATAACAGGATCTGCCTCTTTATTAAGCCAAGATATTTTATGGAAAATCTATGTCTTCATCAATTAGCATGGTTTCGCCCCTCCCTGCTCCATTCCAATTTCCAAGTGGTTATAGAGATATCGGTGTTTTTCCAAAGTGCAAAACAATAGAACTACCGCTTTCCAAGTTATCAGAAACATTCTTGAAGAGTCTTTTCCTTTCTTTCATTTATTTGGACCCATGATTAAGTTAAATCTTACATTACACCATGAAGAATTACTTGGGTTGCTTGTAGCCACACTGGTGCAGCATCCCTGGACTTCCTGTTTATTATTAGTTTTCAATTAAAAATTTGCATCATAAATCACTCACTTCCTTAGCATTTATGGCTTGCTTCCCTTCAAGTAAAAAAACAGTTTAATCAGCTTTTCTGAAAGGTCATGCTTCATTGTTTGTTCAGACCCGATGTTCTAAATTTAAAAGTCCTAACAGACAGTTCTGTAGGAGAGAAACAGAAAACACTAAAATATTAACTCACAATAGAGAACAAGCCTGATGAAATCCAAAAACAACCCAAATTATGATTTTGTTAAAAAGGACTTTCATCAGAGGGAGTGAAATTATTGAGATAAGCAAAAACACAATCTGCATGCCACTTCTATGAACAGTAGTTGAAACAAGTAGCAGGGTGAACTGGACTAAAATTTAGCTCCTACTCGAAACTAGTTTAGATTCCTCTACAGCAGCGTCACGAAGATTTATGGTTTAGGAGAACTGTAAAAATTTCATGATATGTCTGGCTGGAGGAATGACTAGAACAATGGAGACACGTAGGAAAAAGAGCACATCAAAAGATGTAAACATTCAGATGAATGTTTCTAAGGAAATACCACAATATGCCTTTAATGATCTATGAGGGTAAACTCACTAGGAAAGTAGGTGGGTGCCTAGGCTGTACCTGCTCCATTGCATTGCTGCATTTTCTTCCCTATCCAAAGGCTTCTATTTCTCTAAGAGATATAACCACGGATAAGGACAGGAAGGTCGTTACATCCTAAACTGTTGCTTTCATCAGCACTGTTCCCAGAAATATAGGCAGGGGATTTGTTTTTGTTTTTGTTTTTTTGTAGAAGTTAAAAATAGAAATTTGGTCAAGGCTCAAGTGTGCCTCTAGCACTGTTTAAAAACTGGGGTAATTCAAAGAAGAAAACTTAGCCTTTGCCCTTAAATAGTTATCTTCTCACAAAAAGATGAAGAAAACATATATTTGAAACAAGACTAAACAAAATAAGATTACGGAAATTCTGTTCTAAAGCACTGCTCTGTTAATCACATTCCATTTCATTTACTTCTCACAGCTTCCCTTCCATATACACTTCTCTAGAGGCTGAAATTCTCTTCATCCCTCTTGCTGCTTAAGAGGTTGCTATTTGAAGAGAACAATAAAGGAACACACTTCACACCTGCCTTTACCCTAATGCACTGTGTCCAATTTTTACATTTTGTTACATTGTATATTTAAAGCGGTTAAGACTAAAAAAAAAAAAAAGATTAATAGAGATGAGGTACAGGTAGTAAAAAACAAAGTTGAGGTAAAAAAAAAATCTTGATCCTAGAACTCTAGGATTTAGCACATAGAAGGCCTTCAATATATATGTTACAAATGAATGAAAGAATGGTTTGAAGATTATATAAGTAAAGTTTCCAGGAGTGGAAAGCAGTATCATCAGGAGAGGCATTGGAATGGCATATTGACGGATCTGAAGAGATTAGGCAAACTGGAGCTGAAGTTGGGTAGCATGAAATAACAGGAAGTAAGAATCAGCAGGATGGACAAAATTATGAGTCAGGAAAACCCAGAACAGAAGCTTAGATTTCATATTCAAGGAAATTGGAATCTCTGATGGTTTGAGGACAGTGATCTGTGGAATAAGAGTGTCTGAGGAAGATGAATAACCTTGGCATGTAGGATGACTTAGGCAGGAGGGGGAGGCCTCACCTAGTCAGCTAGGAGCCCATGCCAGTCATCCAGGTGTGAGGTGATGACTGAGGGGCTGGGAGTGATGGAGAAGGGCTGGGATCTGGATAAGAGGCATTTCAAAAGAAGACTCAGCCGGATTTAATAAACACTTTTCGGTAGATCAAAATCTCTTGGCTTACTGAGGTCGCAACAGAAGAGATAAGAAAATGACTAACAGTTGTAGGAGGAGCAGAAGATAGAAGATCAAGAAAATAGAATCCAGACCTGGGAGTCAGCAACCCATGACCTTGCCCAATGCACTTGTTAATTCATTCTTTAAAACCAGGAGGTAGCCTCGCCATTATGGAAACTTGCTAGGCTCTTGCACTCTGCCGTTGTGTAAGAAGAGGTCTAAGATTCGGGGAGAGAAGATATCCCAGCCCTGTCAATAGAGCCTTTCTGAATCTTCCTGGATCCTGCCACTTCCCAAGGCAGCTTCTCCCAACCTCGCCAAACCCTCCCCACCTAGTCCTGCCTCCTCCGGGGCTAGAGACACATTAAGGCAAGCACCCAGAAATGCCCTCACATACTGGACAATTTGGGTCCATGAAGTCTATTAGGTTACAGCAGGTCTCAGCTTATTTCGGCATTTAAAATACTTAATGTGATGTGCCAAAAGAGTAAGTTCACCTGACTAAAGAAATATACCTCTGAATACATGCAGAAGATACAATCAAGCTAAAAGCAGAAAGTCGAACTACAAAAGCATCATCTACCATGCATTTTCTTGACATGTTCTCTTTTGTGAGAATCTCTCTTAGGTCTGAGTGTTGTATTTGTTATGAATTCTGCCGTCAGGGGGTCCCATTAACGCTCCAGGTATTTCTTGATCCGTTCATGAGAAAAGAAGGACTTCTGGGCAGAAATAAATTGTGCTATCCCTATCCAACATAGCAATTATGTAATCGAGCAGCATTTGTGATAAAACTCATGATAAAATGTCATCCACATGGATAACACTAAAAAACAGAATGGGTCTGGGCACGGTGGCTCACGCCTGTAATCCCTGCACTTTGGGAGGTCCAGGAAGGTGGATCACGAGGTCAGGAGATAGAGACCATCGTGACTAACATGGTGAAAACCCATCTCTACTAAAAATACAAAACATTAGCCGGGTGTGGTGGCACGTGCCTATAGTCCAACCTACTCGGGAGGCTGAGGTGGAGAATTGCTTGAACCCGAAAGGCTGAGGTTGCCGTGAGCCGAGATCACGTCACTGCACTCCAGCCTGGGCAATAGAGCAAGACTCCATTTCAAACACACACACACAAAACAAAATAGAATGGTCAAGTTGCAAAAGAATACATATATACAGCAAGGTTCTATTTACATAGTCCAAAAACTGTAAAGGAACATTTTTTGTTTGTTTAGAAACACTTTAATGTATGAAAAAACTTAAAGTCTTCCATCCAGAGGCAAAGGAAGGATGGGGGTATGGGTAAGAAGAAAATACAATGGGCCTGTGCACAGGGGTTTCTACCATATTGTATTGATTGATCTCGTTCGCTGGATACTGTGTACTTGGGTGCTCATTAAGTAATTCCTATGCCTTTCTAGAGCTTTAAAATATTTAACAATATATTTTAGTTAAGACTTCACTTCTTTCCTGAGAAGAAAGGAAAAGCCAGCCCTGGCATCGGGCCTTTTTCAACTCAGAAGTGGACTTGCTTTCCCTCCTCCTCAGTGTAGACACCCACATGCACAGTGGGGAGGAAGAAAAGGAGAGGATCCCCTGCATAAAATGTTCAGCTATTTAAGGGACAAAGAGCTTTTATTCAGACTTCAGTAGTAAGCTTGGAAAAGCCCATGTATGTTTGATTTTTACTGCACACAAGTTCCATTCCAGGATGAAGAGGGGCATCATTTCTTCATGTTCCTGGGCAAGAGAAAGGGCTTCCTCCTGTTACAGTGCTCAGGAAGGCAAACATGTGAGAGTCACCAAAAATGCTCAAATGCCTGAGCCTTGCTGGCCCACAGAAAGGGGATTAGTAAAGCACCATTAACCCCACAATGAAAACACATCAGTTTAGCATTTTCTTTCATCCTAAACCCAGTTTATAAACACAGCCTTATCACAGGGAGAATGTTTATCTTCATGTGTAATAAGAAGATTCCCAAAAAGCAACAGTAGCTAATGAAATTAAATATAATGCTGGAAAATATACATTCTTCTTTTAGCAAAAATGGCACAGTTAACAGTTAAGCCAGAGTGTTTAAGTATCTTCTTCTACTCTGATTCATTTAGAAAGTTGGTTTATGAGTCTAAGAAAGTAGGAGGTTTGAATTTAGGAATATCCTACTTTCTAGTTATGTAAGCCAAATTTCTAAAGCAAGTCAAGAAAGAGAGATTTTCATGGCTTCACAGTGCTGAAGGTTAAGACACATTCTAGTAATTTATGATCATTTATCTGGGAAGTGGTTGATGACAAAGGAAACCTAATTACAGCTTATTTTCCTTCCACTTCCAACTGCCCAAGAGGTCCTTGAGGTTCTCTGTTTGTTTCTATTTATATGTAAACTTCCAGAGGCTAATTTAACCATAGACACTAACTAAGCTTGACTTTGCTCAAAGCTTCCCTTAAGGATTAATAACATGTTTCTACCTCTATCATCATTTTTCACCAGAGGGTCACATTTGTTATGCATAATTACTAATGAAATGATGAAACAAATGAAGAAGCAATGCAGGCTTTCTCCCAAAAGGCCGACTTGCACATTTAAATGTGCCTCAGTTACCAAACATCAGTGCATATCCATCTGTACAGCATGTGCCACACAAAATCTGAACAATGCATAGATCACAGCTAAAGAAAGTTGAAAGCAAAATGTAATCTACCACCTAGTCTTTTCTCTTGGTGTGTGAGTGTGGGGTGGGGGCAAGTCAATAACTGAACAAAATGCATAGAATTTTCCACACCAAAATGTGGGTCACTTGGTCTCCTAAGTATCTAAGCAGTCAGAGCGGCAAGGGGACAGAATATTAAAAATGAGGGCTCTCCTGGGATGTTTGGGATATGTGGTTTTGGATCTCCTACTTTTCCAATCCTGATAGACTCATGGGTACCTGAGGGCAGAGTGGAGAGATCTAGGACTCATATGTGGAGAAATGTAGCCTTTTAAATTTTCAATAACTAACAACTTTTCTCTTGAGTCTCTTCTGTATTCCTAGGACAGAGAATTTATCCTATTCTGTTCAGGTATACATAGTCTGCCGTAATGATTTTTAGCCAAATCTGAATATTACAGCCTCAGGTACATGTACAGCTTATATATGAGTCTTCCAGGGATTCTGCCTCTTCCTTTTCTGTTTTTGGAGGTCGTCTAATTTCCCCAAAGACTTTCGCATTGTCCTGGCATATGTCTGCTGCTGAGTGGCCCTCGAATTGGGTTTCTCACCTCAGTTGGTCTCTGGACATTGACATTTTCTTTTTGCTTTGCCCACTGCAGCGTAAATTCAACTTGATCTTTGAAGTATCAAGCTGGAATCCATAGCCTTCCACTGCCTGTGACCTGTCCTGGTGCTCTGGGATCCTGATCCTGATCCTTTCTGATCCACTAGTTTTCTTACCCCTTCTTTTTCCTGACTTCCTTCTGGGTCTGTAAATTCTCAGCTCCTTTCTCTGTACCACTAAATAGTGAGTAGGATTCTGGGAGACCATTCAGATCTACCTCCATGGCATCTCCTTGAGTCACTACTTTACTATTCCAGTCCCATAGGTTGGATTTCTCTGAGGGGCTTGCAAGCTTGCAGAGGACACCCAACACATATCCTGATAGTCTCAGATTTCTTCCAAACCCAGGAGAGCCAACTTCCTGACCCTAGTCCAAGGTGTTGGTCTATGAAAGGAAGCAGAGAATTAGGCAAGAGCTTAAGGATAATAGTCAAGTTTGGAGAAGGATCATTCAGAAAAAGGATAATAAAGAAGGTTTTATTCATTCACTTATTTATTTATTCATCCATTTAGAAATATTGACGTGCTAAATACCGTGTTGATTATATTAATATAAGCAAGACATGGTCCATGCTTTTAAGGAATCCTCAGTCTGGGAGAGAGCAGGCATGTTGGCAGGTATTTCCAGGGCACGCTAGGGGAATAAAAAATGTGAATAGATATTCGTACCAAATGACAGAGTTGCATAAGGTTTCAGAAAATTTTCCTTAGAAACACTGATGCTCCAGTTGTCGTGGAGGATGATTAGGGTATCATTGACAGTGAAAACAGCACTTTTGGCAGTGGGAGTAAAAATGTGGAATAGAACAGCACTAGAGAGCTACAAGTACAATATTATTTAGTATAGTTGGTGCAAAAAAAAAAATGAACTGGAAAATACTAAGTAAGAAGGAGAAGATGGTCAGAAGAGAGATAATGAAACTAAGGAGTTGGGGTTTCATCCCGTAAGAACTGAGAAACTATTGAGTCTCTTAATAGAGACAGGACTACATTTACTATGCGGAAAAATAATTGCAGCCACAGTTTAGGAGAGGGTCTTGTGTATGTTAAGACTGGAAATGGGGAGGCCAAACAGGAAATTATTTTAAAAAGTAAATTAAGGGAGCAATAGAGAAATAAAAAGAAAGGATGAATACAAGAAACGGCCAATAGATAGAACTGAGATTTGGTTACTGATTGGTGTTGGAGATTGGGAAAGGAAGAATTTGGCAATCACTGAAAGTTTTGTAGGTGAATAGCGGTGTTATTTGCTAAGGTAAAGGATACAATTCGGGGAACAGATTTTATCAGGCAGGTTGTCTAGTTCAGTTTTGAACATACTAGATTTAAACAGATTTCAGATATCCAGATGGAGTTACTCAATAGGTCACTACATAGGTGAGGAACTCTAGAGTCAGAGTCTGGCCTGAATGTATAGATTTGGAAGTCATAAGCATACAGACTGTATTAATGGCTATGGCATGCTTAAACATATCCTTATATTGTTTGGTTAGGCATGAGTTTCTAGATAGATTTTATTAAATATTTGATTCATGTTTTACAGGCTTGTTAATGAGGTGTCTAATTCCTATTTTAGTCTTATTTCTCTCTAGGCATAGATCTCTCCCACCTCTGAAAGAACCCTAAAAACAGAAAAGAGAAAATTCAAAGATGGAAACTTGGTAACACCAGCATTTCAGGGATTATAAGTGAACATGGAATTTTACAAAAACAACCTGAAAAAAAAATCAAAGACCAAGAAAGTATCAAATATTTGAAGCCAAAAAATGAGAGATTTTCTAGAAGAGAATGATCAACAATATCATATTCCAGAAAGATCAAGTAAACTATGCTCAGAATAGACTGGTTAGATTTGGCAACCTATAGTGCATAGGTGATTTTCACCAGTAAGTGTTAGATTGAAACTGAATAGAGCCTTCCAGTTCAAAATGGCAGACTGAGTATAAATTCATCTCCCTACCCATCCTACCGAGATGACTGAAAGACTTACAAAGGTGACTAACTTCATTAACAGTTCTGAGAACAGGGAGAAGTCATAAATGTACCATGTGATGCCCTCTGCCATGTTATAATGCAGAAAGAAGGCCCTCACTAGATGTTGACACCTTAATATTGGACTTCCCAGCCTCCAGAACTGTATACAATAATTTTAACATATGTATGAGTTACCCGGTCTCATGTATTCATGCAAAATGATGTTGAATTAGCTTCCAATTTTTATTTGAAAAGATTATGAATTGGGATGAATAGAAAACAAACAGAAAAATGCTAGATATAAGACCAGATATATAAGTAATTATATTAAGTGTAAAGTAAGTCAATAATCCAATTGAAACATAAAGATTTTAAGACCAAATCAAATCAGCACTGAAGTATGCTACTTTAAGAAGACATATCTTAAATATAAAGAGAAAAACTGAAAGTAAAATAATGAAAAAAATAGATACAATGTTAACATTAATCAGCAAAAAGTGTTGCAGCTACAATATTTTTGAAGCAGGGGACCAAGAAGCATGACTAAAGATAAAAGAGATATTGAAGTATCAATTCACAAGGAGGATATTACAGTTATAAATCTATATCTGAGAGCATAGACAGCTTCACAATATGTAAAGAAAAATGTCATAAGATTAAAAGGAAAAATAGATACATCCATAATCATAGTGGGATACTTTAATACAGGGGTCCCCAACCCCGGGGCCATGGACCAGTACTGGTCTGTGGTCTGTTAAAAACCAGGCCACACAGCGGGAGGTGACCAGCAGATGAGGAGGCAGCAGATGAGGAAGCATTACCGCCTGAGCTCTACCTGAGTCAGGTCAGCAGGAGCATTCGATTCTCATAGAAGCACAAACCCTACTGTGAACTGTGCATGTGAAGGACCTAGGTTGCACGCCCCTTATGAGAATCTAATGCCTGATGATCAGAGGCAGAACAGTTTCATCCTGAAACCATCTCCATCCCCAACCCCAGTCCATGGAAAACTTGTCTTCCACAAAACTGGTCCCTGGTGCCAAAATGGTTGGGGGATGCTGCTTTAATATACATTTCTCAGCAACTGAGAGAACAGAGAGTAAATATTATTTAAAGATATAGAAGATCTGAACAAATCTGACCTAGTTACATCTATAGAATGCCACATCCAATAGATGTAGACCATGCATTTTTTCAATTTTTTGGTAAATATTCAACCCACATTGCACATTTACCAAAATCAACCATTCTGGACCATAAAACAAGTGAATGTATTTTGAAAGATTGAAATCAGCAGAATATATTCTCTGACTGAATTGGAATTAAGTTAGAAATCAGTAACAACAGGATAACTAGAAATACATACATGTTTAGAAACTAAGCAATACACTTGCAAATAACCTATGGGATAGAAGACATTTTAGTGAAAATTGGAAAATATTTTGAACTAAATGACAATGAAAATACAGCCTAATAAGCTTTGCATATGGTATCTTGACAACTAAATTAAACATGTGATCTTCTTATCAGATCATCTGCTAGATATTACAAACATTCAAAAAATAATGTAATGTTATTATAGATAACTATATGACAACCAATTGGAAAATTCTGAAAACACAAAATTTCTAGAAAAAAAGTTAACAAAAATGAACTCAAAAAAAAATAAAAACATCTGAATATATGTATTCAAAAAATACAAATGGCAATTTAAAAACTTTGAAGACAGAAAAGTTTAGGCCCAGATATCATCCCCAGTGAATTCTTCTAAAATTCAGGGAAGATGAAATAGTAGTCTCCAAAGATTAGAAAACTTAATGGAAGATTACAGAAACTGGAAATAAGCAAGACCATCAATGTCTCAGAACCTGCAGGTATGAAGATATAGTTTAACCCACTGAATAAAAAGCTGCCTGGAAACACAGGGAAAATGAATGGGCAATAGGCAAAGGAAGTCATAAACACTAACTATAGCTTGTTCATCAGCTTCAGATAAGTAGACTGTAACATCTATCTGTATTTTATTCACCTTGTTACATGATATGTATGTTTCTATCTTTAAAATAATTTTTCTCATCTTTAACCCCTTTTAGTTTATATAGAGTATACTGGTCATTGTTAATCTGGCAATTTACAGGTTACTGAATATACAGGCCACACTGTGGCAGAGCAGGAAGAAAGAATACGACCTAGAAATTTAGTTTCGGCAATAAACACAGTAGCCAAGGAACCGTGGTGAAGCATAAGTGAGTAGGAAGTAGATACCAACACAAACACTGGACTTCTTACTGCTGGGCTTAGGTTTTTCTGATTCTGAGAAGAACTTAGAGTGCTTCTCAGTCACTCTCTCTAAAGGGCTCACTGGGACAGCTGAAGCCCAAAATGGTGATTTGTGCTAACATGGTCATCATCACTGTAGTGAAGGGTATTGTAAAATAAGAGTTGCAGGTGGCAAATGTAGTAATGAGAGAATGAAACAGTGTGAGCTCCCTCGGGTCACTGAGGATCATACGCAGAGGCAAAATGTCTGAGTAATTCCTTCTGAACAAAGCATAACTCAGTGCTATTCCTGGATCTGGGCCTACTAAATATGTTGGGTTTTGATAATGATCAAGATTACGTATCAACAGATAGTTGAGTGAACAAATGGATTAACATCATGCTATAAGTATGAGTCCAAGAATGTGTTTGAAAACAGCTGCTATGAGAAGGACTGGAACAGAGCCACAGTAAGAGACCAACACATTCTGGCCCACAGAACAGAGAGTCGGTTGTTTGATGAAGTTAATAAAAGTGTTATGTTTTCTAATACTGCTGCTCCAACAAGTTCAAATCCCCTAAGGGCAGACAGAGACGCTAAAGAATGAGGTTCTGGCTGGGCACGGTGACTCATGCCTGTAATCCCAACACTTTGTGGGGCCGAGGAGGGCAGATCACCAGGTCAGGAGATCAAGACCATCCTGGCCAATATGTTGAAACTCCGTCTCTACTAAGAATACAAAAATTAGCTGGGCGTGGTGGTGCCTGCCTGTAGTCCCAGCTACTTGGGAGACTGAGGCAGGAGAATCACTTGAACCTGGGAGGCGGAGGTTGCAGTGAGCTGAGATCCTGCCAGTGTACTGTAGCCTGGAGACAGAGCTAGACTCCATCTCAAAAAAATAAATAAATAAATAAAATAAAAGACAAAAAAAAAAAACATAGAATGAGCTTCTAATTGAGGCTTCACTAAATCAAATGGGAGGCCCAAGTCCAGGAAGGACAGGCCAATTATCAACTCAGAGACATGGGTGGTTCCCCACATGCTGCCTTAAGTCCCATTATTTTTTTGGCTCTGTTCAAAAGCAGTACTTCTGGTCACCTGTCATAAGCAGATTTTTATCTCAACAGAGATTTTCATGTACTTGGAAAATTCCCATCTTGTTACAAATGTTATAAAACAACAATGGATAGCACATTTTCTTTCTCCCTAAGAAGCTAAAGTACTTTGATATATATCTTATTTAATTTCAAAATAGCCCCTTGGGGCTATGGGAAGGAGGGATTAAATATATTTGGAATATCCGAGGCTTGCACGAAAAGTAAGTGTCAAAAATTGTCAAGAATATAATGCAGCGTCTTCAGCTTCTAGCCCAGTGGCTTTTCTTAGACTTAGCCTTACTTTGGTGACTTTCTGGACCCCGTTCTAGCCCCAGGAAACTGACTTCACAATCTAGACTTTTTTCTTTTTCTTTTGAGACGGAGTTTCCCTCCTGTTGCCCATGCTGGAGTGCAATGGTATTACAATCTCAGCTCACTGCAACCTCCGCCTCCTGGATTCAAACTATTCTCCTGCCTCAGCCTCCAGAGTAGCTGGGATTATAGGCCTATGCCACCACACCTGGCTAACTTTGTATTTTTAGTAGAGATGTGGTTTCTCCTTGCTGGTGAGGTTGGTCTCAAACTCCCAACCTCAGGTGATACGCCCATCTCGGGCTTCCAAAGTGCTGGGACCACAGACGTGAGCCACCATGCCCACAATCTAGACTTCTGTTCAATCAACAAACCCTTGCTAACATTCATTAAGCACAACTTATTAACTAGGTGTTTCGAGGTTTGGGTGGCCAGCGTGGTTGATTAGGCAACATCCAGCACACACCTCCTCTCTTGGTGTCTTATTCTGTTTGTGCCGATACAGAAAAAATACCATAAACTGGGTAGCTTATAAACAAAAGAAATTTATATCCTACAACTCTAGAGGCTGAGAAGTCCAAGATCAAGGTGCCAGAAGATTTGGTGTCTGCTGAGGGTTCTCATCTCTGCTTTGTAGACATCTTCTTGCCGCATCTCCACTTGGTGGAAGAGGCAAACAAATTTCCTAAACATCTCTCTCATAAGAGCACTAAAGGCACTAATCCCATTCATGAGGGACCTAATCACCTCCCAATAGTCTTATCTCCAAATACTATTGCCTCCAGGATTAGGTTTCAACATATACATTTGAAAGGGACACAAACATTGAGAACATAGGAGATGGGACCAAGCAGTCTGGGAAACTGCCTGTTATCTCAAAAGGTAGGTATGAGGTATCTGAGGAGTTATCCTGCCCCCGTTCCCCCCAGACACCCATGACAGTGACTGGTTTAGGAATGGGCATGTGACCCAAGAAAGACTTTCTGGAGGCTTCTGAGGAAGTGCTTTCTCATTCTTAAGAGAGCAACAGGGAGGCAGACACTCCCCTGCCGATGGCTACTGGCAGCCTTCCCACAGCCGCAGGAGGAACTGCCTCAGGATGAGACTGATGCTGTGGACAGCAGCATGGAAGATGAAAAGACCTTGATGACGTTACTGAACTTCTGGATCTACTAAAGCCAAACACCCTTACTTCTTGTTTTCATCTCATACATAAGCTAAAGAAAAATCTTACTACACAAGCTAGTTTGAGTTGGCTTTCCTGTGGCTTATAGCTGAGAACATTCTAAAGCAAAGGAGATTCAGATAAAAAACAAACAAACAAACAAACAAAAAAAAAACACTGTGCTGACATGTAAAAGGAGCCTACATCTCCAGCTTCAGACCCTCATTTCTGGCCTTCATTCCATGCAACCAGGACCTTGTAACCCTAACAGGTTCTTGTAACCCAAAGCCCAGGGTGCAAACACTTCATTTCCAACGAAGCCCAAGCTCTCCTCGGCCACCTTCTCCTCACACCATTTAGTGGTCATGGTCCAAGCCCTAGATACCTGGGCTTATGAAAAGATCCATCCTCACTACAAAATCCTCTATGTGAGGGTGGCCCAGGGTCATGTTGCAGGGCAATGAGCTGTTAAGTACTTTTTAAATTTTATCCTTGGCTGTATCCCTCTAAGCCTGACTTTGAGCCTTCCTCTGGGTATTTTGTCTTTGGTGAAGAAAGGAAGAAGGCAGCACTGTCTTCTCCATTGTTACTTTCCAGTCCCACAAAGAGATTTTCTTTCTCCTTGAGCTCTCCAGTTGTAGTGTACATAGACCTCCTCCTACAGGAAAGTACTTAAGAGCATTGAGTGTCCCTGACCTGATGGTCTCCCAAGACCAAGTTTAAAGAGGCTGCAGGTGTCTGGAGTGGACTCCCAAAGAGAGGCTTCTTATCCTACAAGAAAGCTCCAATGTGACTGGATCTGGCGGGGGTGCTCCAGTCTCCACTGCCTGCTGGGCAGGGGTGCGGTGTTATCCCGAGCAGGACCCCAGAAGCTCAGGGTCTGAGAACTGAGAACCAGAGTGGAAGGACAGAGAAGGGCAGATTCTCTGTAACTTCATAAAGCCCATTTAGGAAATGGGTTGAGGGTGGAAGATGGCAGTTTGCCCGAAGAAGTGAAGGAGCATTGACTTTGAAAATAGATGGACCCAATTAAGCTGTCATCTTCCAAACTGACTAGCTCTGTTACCTCTGACAAGGTCCGTACCTTCTCCTTCCTGTAGAATGGGGCCAGTGATCACTACCTCTTGGGGTTGTTGGTTCTTAAAATTTTTTTTTGTAATTTACATATAAGAATTGTATATATGTGGTACAATGTGATGTTTTCATATACATATACATTGTAGAAACATTAAATCAAGCCAATGAACATACTCATCAGCCCTACTCATTATGTTTTTGTTGTTATAAGGGCAAAGTCTACTCTTTGAGCAATTTTGAAATATACAATCCATTATTAACTGTGGTCATAATGCTGTTCAAAGATTACAAAGACAAAGCACCTACCACAGACCTTCGCTAGTGACATCTTTTAGGATTCTGTGCACTCTTTCTCTTTGAGTAAAATTTAAAACCACTCAGGAAGGGGCCTTGGAGAGGGGAGGGAGTGGGAGCTCGGTGATAGGATACTGTCTCATATGAGGACATGTGTCCCAGGGGGAAAAGCACAGGGAAGGAATCTAACAGTCAGATTTAAGACCCAGCTCTGTCAATTGGGTGACTGGGCCCTTCACTCATCCTTTCTGTGTTTAGCTTCCTTCTGTGTAACAACAGTGTGGCACTAAATCATCTCTTGTGTCCCTTGGCGGTCTCAGGGCTTCAGGGGGAAGAGATGACCACTCTGGACACACCTGGCAAGGATCACAGGCAGATGTGACTTCATCTACATACAGTTCCCCATCAGGCCCCCTGTGAGTGCTCCCTGCAGGGTCTTTATGTTTGACCACTGGCCTCACAATGCCTCACACTCACTCTCACCCTTTGGTTTCACACTCCAAGAAGCAAATAGTAGCTCCTTCATCACCCCTTTCGAATGGGCCACGTCTTGTGTCTGATCCTGTACTTCCACAATTCTCTAAGGGCTGAATCCCTACCTAATTATTTCTTCTCTTTCATTCTGTCAGTTCCAAATTAGGGGTTTTGCATTGCTTTAGGACTTTTCGCCTTGGAGTTCTAGGCCAGAATTGAAACAATCCAGGAACAGCCCTATCAGCTCTGTCCCGTTAACATTCTCCCGGTGTTTCATCTTCCCCGTTTTCATGGACTTCTCATCTGTGTTTGTGCCCATCTGGACCCAATGTCCTACTCAGTTTCATATTAAGCAGTTTAAATGACTTCCTGATAACTGTGTCATGGTCTGTCTTGTTTCCAGAAGGCATCTTTCTCACTAGCTGCCCAGGTTGAGGTCCCATTTTTCTCCTTCTTTTCTAATAGACTCCAAAAGTGGGCTTTTCTCAGCAGAACTGCATGCTTGGAAGCTGAGTAAGAATGGAGAATTCAGGCCACGTGTGCTGAGAAATCCCAGATGAAGTGTGCTAAAAATGCAGATTTCTGACCTCGGGCCTGATGCCAGAAAGAAGTTTTAATGTCCAAGCGTTTTATGCTTCAAAGATAGACTCTTGTGATTGTTGGTTTAAACCTGCATACTACACAGGAAGCAATCTGATATCCCACTGACTGGAACATATAAGGTAAGTCAAAATTACTTCGATTGAGGCCAACAACATTGCTGAAGATTTGATACCCTCTAGAGATTATTGCCCAAAATAGGTGAGTAGAAGAACAAGTTGCTCCACCAACTGTACATTTAGCATATTTCATGTGTTACAGGCAAATTTAAGAATTTAAGTATTAGAATGACTAAGCGTTAAGAATTGGGATTAATGCTTTTCAAAAATTTGTAAACACTCATATTTAAAAGACGGATAATAACTATTATTTGTTAATTGCAAAGCAAATGGATTTCTCCAGCAAACAGAACCCATCATGGTTTAAATAATGATATAGCATTGCGTTGATGATCCTCTTTCTAGGAAATACTTCAGTTTCACCCGGCGAGACGGTGACCCAGCCACACTGAGATACTCATTTAAAATATCGTTTAATCCAATAAACTCTTATTGAAAATGTCCATGTGTAAAACACTAAAGAGGACATCAAGACAATTCTTTTCCCTTGTGACTTGCAGGTAAAAAGACAAAGATAAGCAAATAGCTAAATTCAATAAACAGAATCTAATAAAATACATCTTAAAAAACAGATAACATACAGTGAAAAGTAGTACAGGAGGAAATTAATAACCCTTTGAGAATCTGGCAAAGTCTTCTGGAGGAAGTGGTATTTGAGCTGACCCTTGACCAATGGGGAACACTCCCACAATTAGAGGTGATGGGAAAATGTTTCACCTGAGGAAGGATAACAGCCGAGCCAGAGTTAAGGAAGAAGGCTAATGTATACACAGTGAGAGATCAAATGTGGTCTGAATAGTACATCTGGGGAGCATAGCTTTAGTAGAGACTCAGAGACCAGAGCAGAGGACTGTGAAAGGCTATCTGAGAAGTTTTTGGTTTTTTTTTTCTGTTCTAGCTGGTCTCTCTGGTGTTGCTCAATGGAATTATTTACCAACATTGTATAAATAACCCCAGCAAATGCTGTATCGAGTTGTCCATGAGAACAGCAACTCCATGAAAAATCAATCTCTATTACAAATCAGCATTTACAATTCAGAGAGCTTGCCCTTAAACATTCAACAGGGGCTCAGACTGGAAACCATTGTTTTCTTTGTCCATGGTTGATTTTGTGAGCTGTGTCTCAGGAGTGTCACCCATACCTTACTTTCAGCTGCTCTGAAGTTAATGACCAATACCATTGAGATGCCCTCCTGAGTGCCTTCAGGGGAATTCTATGTAGTCCACATAACTCTGCATTCTAAATCACACCATCCTAAACATATCATCCACATTTCATGAAGATCCTTGTATCCATATTTACATGATGCAGTAAGACTCAGACAACAGAAACTCAATTTTATTTATCTAGGTAAGTAAAAAGAATCAGCAAGATTGATGGCATGCTTTAAAAGGCACACTCCAATGGCTGTGGGGTTTATGGATAATAGGATGAGTCTGGGCTGTTAGGAGGATTTTACAATGCTCCAGGCAAGAGGTAACAAGAACCTGAATGAAAGCGGTGAGACTTAAAAGAAGCGCAGATATGGGAGGCATGTTGAAGACAGGATCAAAAGGGTTTGGCAAGTGATTGAAAGTGTGGAGAGAGGGAGGCAGAAATGCTAAAGTGGCTTTCTATAAGCATGAGGCTGAGTTCACGGGAGGATGACAATACCATTACACAGGGAAGGGGAACCCAGGAAGAGCAGTCATTCTGGGGATCAGAGAAAGGTAGTAACTTACTTAGTTGTAAGTTATTTAGGTAACTTATAACAAGAATGCACTTAGCTTCTATTTGCTGAAGTAGCTAGAATTAGGGTAACCCCATAATATTATTCTCCAAACTGGGACACTGTCGAGAGGGAAAGTGGATGATTTCATAATTACACCAGGACAACAAGTCTAAACCAAGGTTGTTCCAAGTACATTCAAATGTTTGGTCCGCTTATTTATAACACCTTTATTCACTCAGTGGGGGCTGGCGTTAATGAATCTGGCTCATAGTGTCTTGAATCTTGGGACCTCAGAGTTATAGTGAACCCCCAGAAATCCATGTAACAGTCTCTTGGGACTCCCAGAAGGCCTTCTCTACTGCAGTCCCTATATCCAGCCTTTACTAGAACAGTTTCCAGGACTGGGGACTCACTATGACACTCAGAAGCCCATTCTGTTTTTGGACAGTGCTAAGTATTCTTTCTCATTATACTTAGCTAAAATTGGCTTCCCTGTGAATTCCGCACATTGGTACTAGTAATAGTTCTAATAATAATGATATCACCAATATTAAAATAGCTAACGCTTCTGGAGGTTTCAGTGTAATAATGTACCTTTTAATATATGATGCTCAGAACCAAAACCCATTTCAGGTGTTTTCCAACCAGCACAATCACCAGCTACCTCCTTGCTGTGTCCTGGGCACACAGCTTCAGTACAACACAAAGTCTCTGAAGGTCGATTTCCCCCCTCATTACTATCTCCCCTTCAATGAGCAGTTGTTTGTCACAGGCACGTCATGTTGTCTGTCACTTACAAGGGTTCAGCATGGAGTGTGTGACATCTTAATGCAATTCATCACCAACTCTAAATGTAGGTTTTGCTGATGATGGATGTGGAAGACATCTATTGTTTTTGCTCATTGGAATCTTCAGGTAACAGTGTCCTTACTTTTTTACCCTTTCAGTCTTTATTCTAAAGTTGAGTCAGACTCTACCACTGGATTCTAGCAGCAGAACTCATGACCTAGACTTATCCAATTACATACCAAGCCTTTGCCTTAGAGATTGGTATAGGAATGGGCAGAGTACGCTAGTGTATTTTATCAGTTACTTATTGCTATCATCATGCTATGTAATGAATTATTACAAAACTCAGTGGCTTATAACAACAAGCTTTTATTTCTTGCTCACATTTCTGCAGGTGGCCAGGGTTTGACTAACAAAGGGTAGGCTTGGATGATGTCTGCTCCAAGCAGATGACTACATCCAGGATTGCTCCATGTCTTTCATCCTCTTCACAACAAAAAAACATGTCTTTCAAAAAAAAACATGTTCTTGCCCTGGTGAAAGGCAGGTGTGCAGCAAGAGGGAAAGCCCAACTGTACACTTCAAGATTCTTCTTCAAGAATCTTGTTTGGCTAATGGGATGCTAACAAAGTCACATGAGCAAGTCCATGGCCAGTGGGCTTGGACAATGGTAAAATGCCTACCATGACACTGCGGCCATAAGGGAATATGTAATGCTGTTACAACAGAGTAAACAACTGTGACCAAGAAGTAACTCAATCTACCACAATGATGCTGTCTGGGTGAACAGAATTCAAATTTTAGACTTCATTTGAGTTTTTCTTGAAACTACTATTTCTATTTGAAACTCTATTTCCAATAGACTCTATTTTCAGTAAACTGGGTGCTATGATATAGCAAGCCTAAAGTTTGGGACCACCACCCAGAGACAGAACTGAGACACCACAGAGAAAAGAGAGCCTATAGGTGGAGGCTGGTGGCAGGAGTTGAGCCCTGAATCAAGCTACACCTGCAGTCAGAGCACCTGCTGAATATCATTCAGTGTTGTGAGTCAATACATTCCATTTTGCTTAAACCGATTGAGTTAGGCTTTCTGTTACTTTGCACACAAAAGCATACTAACAGTTGGTGAATGAGTGAAATCGTCTTTGCCACTGAGTTACAGCACATGATTATTAAGCCTGTGAATACTTTGGCCAGAGTTTTTATAATGCAGTCTTCTAGCCCACCCATCACTGTCACAGCCCTTCCTTGGTGGAGTGATAGCATACAACACCTGGAACTAGGCCCTTTCATCTTGTCTCTCAAGCACCTTTGAAAACCTTTTCTAATCATTAGTAGTCTAGGTTGATGTTTAATGATATATTATCCCATTAAAAAGCCTTCTTCACCTTAAGTGACTTCAATTTTTTTCCACAGAAGAAATAAAACTGAATTTAAAATTCCAGGATGGAAGCTCAAATGAAGCAGATTTGGTGGTTTTTAGGCCAAAAAAGGGAAGAGTTTTGTAATTACATTGTGTTCCTTGCCTGTGTGATTGAGTTTTTTGCTTTTACTATTTAAGAAACGACATGGAAAGGTTGAAAGAGCACTTAATTTCAGAAGCCATAATTTCAGAAGCCATCACCTTTGTCCAGGCTCATCACATAAGTCTGAGTCTTAGTTTCCTCATCTAAATAAAGGGGATAGTTTCTATCCTATATGACTTACAAGGTTGTTGCAATAATCACAGGAGATAATGAATGAGAATTAGATATTGTTATTATTTTCCTTAAAATCATTTTCTGATCTTAGAGAGAGACCATTTGATTTCGTATTTTATAATGCTTTTATACCCTGTAACTAGACAGTTCCTAGTATTGCAATCACAACATTGAAAGAAATGGGGGCCATCTTTCCCAGTGCCTTCTTAGGAGCAAGAAAGCCTTTCCTACAAGTTCCCAATCAAACTTCTCTCCTGATTCATTGGTCAGAAGAGGCTAACATGTCCAAGTATTAAACCAAACATTGGCACAGGAGAACGGGACAGCTAAAATTGGCTTAGACGTATTTCCTTTGCATCCAACACCATGTTCAAGAGAATGCATACCTGAACAAGAGCAAAGCTGATTTCTCAGGAAAGAGAAATGGTGCTGAGGTTGGAGACCAAAAGTATCTGGTACAGTACTTACCAAACTCTACTAAAATTGGTCTGTCTACATGTCTGAATCCATCACTCTCTAACTTCTGGGGCAAGAGAGGCCAACTTGCTCTTATATCCCAAGCACCCAAGACAATTTCCAAAACCCAGTGGGAACTCAGTAAGCACTTACTGAATTTTACGACCCGAGTTTAAATCCATTTTAGCTCTCAGGCATTATAAACATGTTTCAATGGTAAGCCAACAGTCATTTCTATACTTTTCTTGGTGTTGAGTGGAGACCTAGTAGGGAGGAAGGAACACCCCATTGTATGTGTGAAATGCCCGATAGCCTCTGTGATTCTTTGATTTCTAGAATGATTCCATTTCCCTGCCCCCTTTACATTATTATCTAAAACCTTTAGAACTAATTAGAAGTGGGAGGATCAAAGATGATATATTTTAAATTTGCTTCCCGCCTCACCCACTTAAAGTAAAGAATCCTGCATAGCCCATTAAGCTGGAGGTACTTGCTGACAGGAAGGAAACCATCTGGTGAACAACTTCTGTTAATTATGTTGGAACATACTAACGAGAAGAAAGAACAGCCTTTAATGACCTTCCCCTTGGTGGCAGAATCCACTGCAGAGTAGACAGTCGTGGCTCAGAGCCAAAAGCTAATGGTTAGTATTGGCACCGAACACTCAGGCTCACTAGGACTTAATAATCTCCCCTCGGTGGAGAAAGTATTTTAGGCATTCACAGCATAAATCCTCCTACCACCTGCATGTAACTGAGCTCCAAAATAGTCATTTAGGGCATTATTTGGAATCCCTTAGTAAATGTGAATCTGGGTGTTACCTTCTCTGTATCTTTGGACACATTGAAAGAGGCCAAGAGAGGTTTGCATTTTGTTTCAACCAATAACAATATTTAAATGTTCCCTGGCAAAGATCAGATGCTATTACTGCATATCCCAGAGGGATAAAGATACACAAAAATAATTATCCTCATTATGACCTGGACGAGTTAATTATTTATAATAATATTTCTAATTCCACTTTACCTTAGGAAATCTAGACAACCCTAGTTGCCCAGCAAAAAGGCAGTTAAAGCTGTGGCATTACATCATGAATTAGCTATAGGTATCAAAACATCAGTATTTTTTATTTCACTCATTTCTACTTGTTTTGAGAAATATTTTAAAAGTGGCTTATGTAGAATGACAAGAATACATAAAATTTAAAAGAAAGCTGTTTAAACTTTAGAAATTTAATATTAAACATAATAAAAAAAAAAAAGAAAAGTTAAATAAGGAAACAAGGAGTAAGAAAAAAAATTCAAACCAGGAATAAAGCCATATACAAATATGCATGTCATGAAATACTGTGCCTTACTGGAGGTGGGCTACAAACTTGGCTCTAAGCTTCCTGGTTAGCCCACTTCGAAAGGGCAAATACTTTAGTGGGCACTTGAGGGGCTTAGGAAAAAGTTTTTAAAAACATCTCAAGCATAAGAGTTTCCTAGTATTAAAAATACTTTAAGCTGACTATATCACCTTGTACATTTACAATACGTATGCATTTTTAAAAATCCTAGAAACTGCTGCTTCAAATCAGGTGGAAAATGTTATTTCAACAGAAATCTTAAATAAAAGATCTGTAACTATGAACTGTCAACATTTAGCTTCTAAATTATAACAAATCTCTAAAGAATATAAATCTGTAACATATTAAAGTTTAACAACCCCAGAAATCAGCCAAGAAAGGGCTTTATATATAATTTCTTGATGTATATTTAAGGCTTTTATATGTGCATCAAGAATATAATTTTTATGAAGGCAGGTATGTCCAAGAGAGTGCACAGAAGTAACAAAATAAAAGTTGTTTGTGCCTAAATCATCCCATCTGTGTCTCTTGGATAATACTCAATCTTCTTTGCAACCACCTGCATCAAGCTATTGGCCAAATATCCTTGTAGACAGGATGTCTCCTACTTGCATTTGAACCACTCTTCTGTTTAAAATACAAATGCAAATAATTTGCATTATTTATTTAATCTGTCTTTGCATACTAATGTCACACAAACTGAAAGTAAATATTAGGTCATGATCAACATGCCTCAAAATATCTTTGTGTTCAGTGAATTTAAGTAATTTTTTGCAAAAAAACTAACCTCAACTTTCTTTGAAGCTTTTGATGCTTCCCCACCTCCTACCATCCTCTGCGCTGCCCACCACTATCTTTGAAGCTGGCTCGTCTGGCAGCAAACTTACTGCAAGCTGTAGTGCACACCTACCATTCAAAGAGTTAGATGTTGTCCATGTGACAGATTTAATCAGTCCCTTGGTCTCTCAGACATGCAGCTGGTGGTGAATTCTTTTTTGCTAGTGTAATCTTGTAAGTGTCTTAAGTTAAAATTAAAGCTGCCATTAAATTTTCATCTTGTTCTTCAAGAAGACTGTTTTCTGGAAGTAGCATGTGTATATATTCTCATGTGGCAGTGCCAAAGAGATACTTTATACTGTATCAAATCTTTCGTGTTCAGATTAATAGAAAAATCAGTAAAGAATCCAAGTTGTTGGATCTGGGCTAAACCAGGTCACCTAGAATTATTGGTGAAAGTAAAAATATGACCCTCTTTGGCAGTTTTATGCTACAGATGCTGCATTTAAGATGACAGCATCGAAATACAGAAAAACATGTGGGATTTATAGAAATTCTCTCTATGTCCAGATTGCCTGGCCTCCACAAGTCAAAATGTCATTTCTGAAACACATCATTTACCAGTCCTTCAGCAAAACAAACAATCCTTAGGATGTCCCCCATGGAACCAACAAGGTAAATAGTAATAGAGTTGGAATGTTACCCAATGAAGAGAGGATGGAGCTTCAGATATTGCCAACTTTTTATAGAAAAGCCAAAAAAAAAAAAAAAAAAGGAAAGAAAACTAAAATTGAATATAGGACAAAAGGCTTTGAAAGGACAAAATGAACTTTTGACAACCACCACCAAATATGTATCCTGTGGGAGTTGCTGGGTTTTCTTGGGGAGATAGAGGACATCAATTAATAGAATATTTACCTTACTCTGCGAAGAAAAATAAGAACCCCAGCAATCAGAAAAACATTCTCAAGATGAATGGTTTAATATAGTCAATTCCAATCCTCCAGTAAATTCTATCTGGGCCTATAAGCAAGAGTCACGTTACAAATTTTCACTGCCATTTTAATTGGATAGAAAAGTATGTTCATGTTTTTAACCTTATTTTAATGGAAGCTAAAGCACAAGGAGAGACTTAGGAGGGGATATCAAAAAGTTTGTGGAAAGTATAATTTAAAGATAAAAAGGAAAAATATAAACTTTAAGTCCTGGGACACATGTACCGGATTTGCAGGTTTGTTACATAGGTAAACGTGTGCCGTGGTGGTTTGCTGCCCCTATCAACCCATCACCTAGGTATTAAGCCCCATATGCATTAGCTACTTTTCCTGATGCTCTCCCCCTCCCTGACTCCCCACAGGCCCCAATGTGTGTTGTTCCCGTCCTTTCTTTCTCAAAATAAGCTCCACCAAATTTAAGATGCTCTCGTAAGTACCCAGTCATTTAATCCATCTTTAAACATCTGAAGGTCCTGAAAATTTAATCATGTCAATATAGTCTTTTACATTATTAACTGAAGAAAAATGTGTGCCCTTTAAAGAATTTTTAAGATTAGAAAATAAACTCAGAAACCAATCAGGACTGTAAGGTGCATGCCTAATTATTTCCCATTGAAACTCTTGAGAAATTGCCTTTGTTTGTTGAAAAGAACAAGAAAGAGCATTATCATGGTGGAGAAGGACTCTGGTGAAGCTTTCTTGGGCATTTTCTGCTAAAGTTTTGGCTAACTTTCTCATAATAAGCAGATGTTATCAGTCTTTTGCCTTCCAGATAATCAACAGGCAAAATGCCATGAGCTGCCCCAAAAATCTGTTGCCCTGACCTTTGCTCTGGACCAATCCTCTTTTGCTGTGACTGGACCCCTTCACTGTCTGCGTAGCCATTGCTTTGATTGTGTGTTGTCTTCAGGATCATACTGGTAAAGCCATGCTTCAACTCTTGTTATAATTCTTCAAAGAAAGGCTTCAGGATCTTGATCCCATTTGCTTAAAGTTTCCATTGAAATCTCTGATCTTGTCTGCAACTGATCTGGGCACAACAGTTTTGGCACATAGCGAGGGGAAAGTTTGCATAACACTAATTTTTTAGTCAGAACTCTGCGTACACTGAACTAATTGAGATGTCTGTGGTGTTGGCTGTTTTTATGCTGTTAATCATTGGTCCTCTTCAGGTAGGGCACAAACAAGATGAAATATTTTTTTTCACAGGTTGATATGGATGGCCCGCCACTGCCTGTCTCATCTTCAACATCATCTCATCCTTACAACAAATTATCATGTGTAAACTGTTAATTTCTTTGGGGCAATGCCACCATAAACTTTTTATAACACACCAGTAATGTTGCCATTCTTCCACCCAAGCTTTACTGTAAATTTGATATTTGTTCTTGCTTCAATCCTAGCAGAATTCATGTTGCTCAGATAAGGGCTCTTTTCAAACTGATGTTTATGCTTCTTAGTGTCTCACATTAGGTCCTATTTGACATGGTATAAGTTAATACAAGTTTTTTTGGCTCAAAAAAATTTTTGAAACCCAAGCTTAGTTTTTTCACGATATGCATTTCCATGACACTTTGAAGTCCTCATATATATTAAACTTTTCTTATTCTTTAGGAAAGAATTCTAATGAGTTCACGTTTGTGATTAAGATTTGATACTCAGAACAGTGAGGTGGTGGGTCAGAAAATGTTGGGACAGATTCCAAGCTCTACAGACTCCTAACTAGGTGTGTTATCTCTACTGAGGAAGTATCCTAACCTATTTAACCTACAGATTTCTCATCTGTGAAATGGAAATAGTATCTTTCGTATAGTAAAAGCAATAAATACAAAGTATGTTGAGCCTTTAGCACAGTGTGTGTCACATAATAAGCGATTGATAAAGTATAACTGATATTTCTAGTGAAAATACATGAGGACCCTACATCCTAACAAGTATTACAAAATTATTCTCATCTAAGGCAGCAGAGTACTGTGTTAAGGGCATCCTATAAGACATAGATCTGAATTCCAGGATAGATTTAGTATACCTAGAGTATGCTAGATAATAACAAAACTCCATGCCTTTCCTTTTTGAAAAGATTGTGATACAGTTACAAATTAGGTAAGGAACAAAACACCATATCCTCAGGTTCTATTAAATGATGAAGAAACAACTTCATATAGGTAAATATGAGACTCTTTCTTTTTGAAAAATATATATATTTTTATTTTAGATGATCTCTAGATTCTTGGGTAACTTGGGAATGAAAAGCCATGATTCAATTTTGTGCCATCATTTTAAAAATATAAGTAAAGGTTTTTATCTCGGTTTAGCAATTATTGCATTCATCTCAGAGGGTAGAAATTTGACTCCTATATCTACAGACTCACCTTGTTGTAGGCAAATTGCTTAATCTCCTTTTTAATCGTCTTCCCCATCCATAAAACAGTACGATAATATTCACCTATCTCACACAGTGTTGTGTGTCTTTATTAATCAGTGTTTGGAAGATTAAGATCCTTAGATGAAAGGAAATGTGAAATATAATTATCATTTTATTTTTGCATGATATGTTATGGAATAAGACCTAAGATGCTATTCTTTTGACCGAGGCCGATAGAGATATGCAGATCTGTGCATCTGATGGCCAACGAACAGCCTATACAGAAATGATATGAAAGGTTTTATCAGACTCTAATTTTAGAATTTTTTTTTTATTATCTCCAACTGCATGAGTTAGCCTGTAATGAAGGAAATGAGAATTAAATACTTTCTCCGTCATCACAGCATTCTACCTTCAGTTTTTACCTCTCTCTTAAACAATCCTACCACATTGAGTATTCATGTTTTTCAAGGTCAGGTTAAGGGGAAGGGTCTCTAAGAATAAATCAGTAGTTAACAATAGGAACATAAATAAGACATTTCTCTGTGCTCACCCCTTTTTTTATCTTTGCTTATTTTTCCTTTTATACATCTTTTGCACGAACCATTTGTTGTCGTTTTCTTTTCAATAAAATTGCCACAAACCTCAGCATTGAATGTGAAATTTTAGAACCCAGAGGTACACCAATTGGAATATACCCAATTATATGGTGACTGTTTCCCCCTTACGTTTTCAGTGGCTAGGACTGTTCTGAAAGACTACTGCAGGGTTTGACAATGCTTGGAAAACACTTTAGACCCCTGAAGCAAGCAGAGAGCATACCAAAGGATTTCTAACCAAGTAACCACCCTATAGATTTACTTGTACACATCTAGTCACATCCCTGGTCTGCTTAAAATCATCTTCTCATGGCTCTCCACAGTCCACAGGTAAAGGTCATGATTTAGGAGCACTTTACAAGCTAGCACCAATCTGCATGACAGTCTTGCTGCCTACTGCCCTCCTTAACTCCAAACTCTCAAGACAAAATGCTTTTCCCTAAGCTTAATCTAATCCTTCAGGACTTGGCTCAAAAGTTCTCTCTCCCACCATCCAGAAAGTTATTCTAGTTACATCTGAGTCTCCATATTATTCATAAACACATTTGCATTAACAATTGTTGCATTTATACATAAAAATTACATGTTTATTAATATATTATTTAATGTTATTTAAATTTAAATTATATTACATTTTAATTATATCTTTGTTTTAGTAATACCTTATACATGTATATGTTTGTTTCTCTAACTTAGTTTGTCTATATATTTATATAGTTATTGTGTAAACATTAAATACATAAATTATTTAAATGTATTTACGTTTACATAAATGTATGTATGCATAGGTGTGTATGCTTTCTATATATCCTCATTACTACTTATTTAGCATTTTATTTATATGTTCATATTTATTTGTATTTATAGTATGTTCAACTAAAATTAGAATTAAAATGAATACAATTATTTAATTTCCTTTCTGCTTCAACAACTAGGCTGTGACTTTCTCTCAGTCAGGTATTCAAAATGAGATTCAAACTCAACTCAATACAATAATAATACTGGCCTTTACTGAGCACTAACTTCGTGCCAGACCCTGGGCTAAGTGATTTGTATACATTATCTCATTTAATCCATGCAATCATCGAAGGAGATTGCGTTTATTACCATCCACATTTATAGATGAAGAAAAGCAGCAACTCACCCCTAGTATTGAGTGCTTAGTTAGGTTTTGAACCCTGTTTTGGTCTTAACTCCAAAGACCTGGACTTTAACCACTAGGTGATGGGGAACACAAGGTGAGGACCATGTATCCTAGTGGGTAAGAGCCAAGCAAGTGTTTGGGAGTCAGATAACTGAGGCACAAGACCCTATTCCATTATCTCTTAGTGGTGTGGGTCTAGAAAATTTCCGTCTTTCATGACCATATTGTGTTAGAGAGATGCCAATGGAGAGTGAATGCTGACTGGGAAAAGGAAAATGCATCAGAAGTTAGTGATAGAAAATTTAGATTTTGTAAAAAATTGACTTTGTTACTTCCCTGATGACAATACTAAAAATAACCCTGGCCAAAAGTTAAATCCTATTATTTTCTATCATTTAGATCTTTCCACCTCAAGAAAAGGTAACATTAGCATCACCTGAGAGTTTGTGAGAAATACAGACTCTCAAGCCCCACCCTAGACTACAGAATCAAGTTCTGTGTTTGGACAAGATCCTCCAGTGATGCCTACGTACCATACAGCTTGAGAAGTGCTTGTTTGAATCATTCTCTCCCTGACCGATACAATTAAATTGTGATTCCAAATAATACTTGTTAATTCTCCAACTTTATATCCAAAAGAAATTTGAGGATTACAGGGGAGAAGTTAGGGTGCCAGTAAACCAAGAATCAGAGTCTAATATCAGGTTGCCTGCAAGCAAGCCTGTGATCTCAGCAAATTACTGTCTCTATGATTTAAATTCCATCTCTATAACAACTGTTTTTGAAGAAAGGAGGAAAAGGAGGAGATAGGAAAGAGGGAAATTAACATAGATTTTTATGAAGGAGACTTTTAAAGTTCAAATATCATTAAGTATAAGATTAATAAAGTAAAACAGACCGGACTAAAAATGGTAAGGATTGTGTCTCTGTCTTAACTACTGCTATATTTTCTAATACTTAGTAGGTGCTATATAAATACATGAACTAAGAATGAAGAAGTGATCACACTCACACTTAAAAACACGCAAGTCTTTCCCAAAGCTAGCAGCACCTTCTTCAGTACTCTTACCATATTTTTTTATTGTCTTAAGTGTCAATAGGTGACACTTGTAACAAATTTATTAAATGACATACAATCATCCATAACCTGTCTACTAATAACATTTTGCAGATTGTCTTCTCCAGCACACATCTTTTACATAGCTAATGTCATAGAGTATGTAGATTTGCAATCTGCATGTATCTTTACTTCGTAAGAGCACTGGCATATGGCAGCGCTTGAATTCTCCAATGGCTGCAGCAAAGACTAGAAGCCAGAAGCCAGCTACTGATGCCACCACAGTCCTTGAAAATGGCAGGACAGACATTCCCACATTCTTTTCTTTCATAGACAATTTAAACAAAATGGAAACCCTGCACTAGAATTTGGCTTACAGCATCCAGTGGATGAAATATGTTATACAAATGACCAGAGACTTACTGGATAAACAAGATACATTCAGAGTTGCATTCTTTCCCAGAATCTTTGGAGCATAGATTCACAATTCTATTTCTAGCCTATTTTTAAAATATCAAAGAGAAGGACCAGATGTCATAATGAATTAATAGCCTGGACTTTCAAATCTGGAGACACAGGTTCAAATTCTCCCTAGTTGAAAGTAAATATGAGTTTTCTGGCTTCGTGGAGCTCCCTAGTGAATATTTCATTCACCCCCAAATTTGACAGTTTGACAGGATGATCCCAGCATCTTCTTTTTTATCGTGACCTGAGGGCTGAAAGCTCAGATGAGGTGAGGCAGGTGCCATAACTGAGCTGAAGGAAAAGCCAGCCTCATCTCCCACTCCCCTCTAGGGATTCCTCTAGGGATTCCTCGCTTCTGTTCAATATTTCCCCATCAAGAGGCACTGAGTTACACAACTGTTGCTTAAGAGACACAGGAAATAAAGGAGGAGGAGCTCTGGCCTTTTGACTGACTTAGAGAGTCAAAGTCCGTCAAAGTGCAGCTGCACAATCCATTGGCATGGCCATGGTACTGTTGCAGTCCATCCTAGCGGATCTCATGAAGGCTCTCCCTTAATGCATTTCCCCTTGGTGACACTCACCTTTATTCTCCACTTGAGTCAGTTTCTGAGACCCGTCACAGAGACTGTGGCCATGTTATTAACATATTTATGCCAGATGGCCTTTTCTTCTAGGAGGTCTTCCAGGTAAGTTGGGGGTACATACCCCATTGTCATGCTCTCCTGGCACCTTTCTTCCCATCCCAGCACTGTTCTTACTGCCTGTACCTATCTGCTTCCCCCTGGGCCACTAGACTCCATGAGAGCAGAGAATGCGCCTACCCACTTCACTTCACTATCTAAAGATCTCAGTAAGGTCTTCTAGATGATCCTTGAAACCACTGGAGACACCTCTGGGAGAAGAAGAGTGGCATGGGAGAGGCGAACTTTGTGTAGGAGAGGCCCCCCGATGGGACCTGGGATGAAGAGGGAGCCTGCCCCAGGCTCACTGCCAGCTGGGCAGCTCACTCAAGTGAACCAGATTTCCCCTAGAAACCCCAGTGGGTCCTCATATGGGAACTGGTGTGATGATAGAAAACGGCAAATGATCTTTTCCTCAAAAAGGCAAAGGAAAGGGAGGTAGGTAGCACATTACGCATCAATGCCAAAATGCAACGCAGAATAATTAGACTTCAGGAAAATCTGATCTTGGAAACTTTTGATGAAAAAAATAAACTTACATGTACACTCTTCATATCTGTTTTTCTTTCTGGTTTTGTTGGATTGTCAATTTAAAGTACATTCAAATAGACATTTTAAAAGGCAGAAGGAACAAATTCATGCATCTCCCCCAGCAGCAGCTTTCCCATGGGATTCTTTGTGGGAAGAAAGCCTGGCTGATCCTGGAGTTTCTAAAAAGGTAGGCTGTCTACTTTTCATCCCATGTGAAGATGCCCTGCTTTTATGTGAGTTCAGCTCTATCAAACTGTGAGAGTATGTTTCAAAAAAAATTATAACTTTTAAGGCATAGTAAAGACAGTTGAAACATTCTTTCTCTCCCTCCAGAAACCTAGGAATCAATTCCTCACCACTAAGGCAGAGTCCAGGGGAGAAAAGGGCAACCAGCCAGAGAGGAAAAGGAAACCCAGAGAGAGCTGATCAAGTCAGACCAAGTTAATAACAGACCTGCAAAGACCAGCCTCCAAGCCTCTAACCTGCAGCCACGGGGAAATCCCAAAGAACCTGTCTCTTTAATTTTCTTCCCCTGAAAAATATTATCTGGAGCTCTTCCTGTAAGTCTCTCTGCACCCTGATATTTGGGATAATTGCACCCACCGCTCTTGAGCTTGGGTGCTAAAATCCCCTCTTGGAGTTGAGTTTTTTAAGGGAGCAGGTTTAAAGCTGTCAGCAAGAGAGGAGAGAAGGCCAAATTGCTCTCATGCTTAAGCCTGTGGCCCAATTTGTTTGTAATTGGATTGGTATGCAGGGAAGATAGAGCTGTCTGGGGGAAACGCTACATGATTCCCTTTAGTAGAGGATACTATTGATGCTGCTGTTCGCCCAGCGCCAGTTCCCAGCTGGTGGGGGAAGGCAGCGAGACCCTAAATGCAGAGGAGAGGGGCCAATTCCATGTAGTCACCAGATAAAAGGACAGTAGGGGATGCCCTTCATCAAATTCAACCCAGAAATCAGAGCATATACTGCAAGGTTTGTGTGCAAAGTTAGGTAATGTGGGCCAAGGAGGAAGCTGGGATGAGAGAAGGGAGGAGAAGATGAAGCTGGACAGGATTCCAAGAGTCTAATAGCAGCCCTTTACCAGGAAAATTTTTTTCAGTAAAATGAAATTGGAGCAACTTCCATTGCTTTCTCCGTTGAGTCTACATGGCCCAATTGTCAGCCAAGAATATAAATTCCATCTGCAGGCCATCGCCAGCTGCAGAGCCTGAAAAATGTAGGCTTGGGGAGAAAGAAATTTCACTTCTACTCTCAGTTTTGCTACATCGTTTATGAAACTTTGGGCAAGATACTTAACCCAATTGAAGCTCAGTCTTCTGATCTGTAAAATGAAAATAACAACTCCTATGACAATGCTGACTTAAAGGGATCTTGAAAGTCTAAAGAGCCATATTGGGTAAAATTCATGGTCAATCAGCATTATTCCCACCCCTTTATATACGTTCCCTTTTATCTCAGGCACCAGAAGCCTGGGAACTACACGTCCCAGATTTGCTTTCCACCAAGGTTCTGAATTTAATTTATATTTGACAATGAAATTCATTTGTGAGCTATTTGTAAGGGGGCAGAGAGCAATGGAGATGGCTCTTCCTCTGTCAGTGGTGGTGGTGGTGACCTGAGTATGAGCTTCTACAGATGTAACCAACATGGTAGCTGGCTGGTCACCTCTAGGCACCAACTTTAGGGTTCTGGGCTGTTATTTCCTGACCTCAGGTGGCAACCTGTGTGGCATAACCTCAAAGCTAAGAGTAATCCACCTTACTTTCTTAGTTCCAGTCTTTTCCACAACACAGTACTTTCATGGTTCCAGCCTTCTCCACAATATTGCTATTTGTTTCAGGCAATGGAAGTTGCAGCAATTTCATTTTATTAAAAAAATTGATATAGCAAATTATCACAAACTTAGCACCTTGAAACAACACTTATTACACACTTCTATAGAGCAGGTGAGTTCAACTGAGTTTTCTATTCAGAGTCTCACAGGGCTGAAATCAAGGGGTCAGCCAGGTTGAGCTCTTACCTGGAGGCTCTGGAAAGAATCTACATCCAAGTTCATTCATGTGGTTGGAAGGATTTACTTCCTTCTGGTTTTAGGACTGACATTCCCCTTTCCTTGCTAGCATCAACCAGGGGCCTCTTTCAACTCCTTAAAGCCACAATGTTCCTCCCCACAAGGCCTCTTCCATCCACCACATGGAGTCCCTCTTACAACATCACAGCCAGCAACAGAATCCTTGTGTCAAATCCAACCCCACACTTTTAACTCTGACTTGCTTTTCTGCTCTCACCAGGAGAAAGCTGCCTGCTTTTAAGGGCTGAGGTGGTTATATCAGGCCCCTCAGATAATCTCCTTTTCTTAAAATAAACTGAGTCATATAACGCATCACAGGAGAGTTATATTAGCATATTTACAGATTATAGGATTACAGCATAAGATCTTTGGGGAGCCATTTTATAAACTCTGCCTACCATAGCACATAATTCCCTCTATTAAATTACATCCTGCATGAAAAACCTATAGTGGTTTCTGTTTTCCTGTACTGAACCATAAGTGATCTGAGACCACTGTCTGCTAACAAACTCTAAAGTAGAGAAGATATCCCTTAAGGTTTCATAACAGTCTTACCCGTGGAATGTGCTGAATCTTTACCCAACAAACATCAGTTCAACCAACAATTATTTAGCAACTGTCATGTACCAGGTTGTGCTACATTTAAGGCAATCAAAAAATAATAGGAAATCCTCCTATCCTCACGGTGTAATGGGCAAAATAGCCACATGAATAGAGCATTTCAGTGGATTATAGCATCAGAGATTATAAGAGAGATTAGGTTCAAAGTGGAACACTATTCGTTTACTCAAGAAATAATGTTTAGACAGCTACTCTGGGTCATGCATTGGCTACGGTGCCAGTGATTGGAAGACTAATGGAGTAGGTTCCTCCCTGGAAAATCTCAGCTCTGGTGGAGGAATTGGATATGTACTCACAATAAAATACAATGTTATAATAATGCCTGCAGTACGTAGACTTTTTTACTAGGTATCCTGTACTATGCTAAATACTTTAAATACATTACCATTTTTAACTTTAAGCCACGGCTGGGGGCTGTGGCTCACGTCTGAAATCCTAGCGCTTTGGGAGGCTGAGGCAGATGAATCACCTGAGGTCAGGAGTTTGAGACCAGCCTGGCCAATATGGTGAAACGCCATCTCTACTAAAAATAAAAATTAGCTGGGCATGATGGCTTGCACCTGTAATCCCAGTCACTCAGGAGGCTGAGGCAGGAGAATAGCTTGAACCCAGGAGGCAGAGGTTGCCGTGAGCTGAGACTATACCATTACACTCCAACCTGACAGGAACAAAATTCTGTCTTGAAAAAATTTACCTTAAGCCTAAGAGGTATATACAATCATTTTCTAAATTTTACAGAGGAGCAAACTGAGGCTGAAAACAAGTCCCTTTTTTTTTTCTTTTTCTTTCTTTTTTTTTTTTTTTTTTTTGAGATAGAGTCTTGCTCT